>NW_009259730.1:1638777-1694653 GCF_000687185.1 Egretta garzetta | reverse complement strand
GGTCTCACCAGAGCAGAGTAGAGGGGCAGAATCACCTCCCTCGACCTGCTGGCCACGCTTCTCCTGATGCAGCCCATAGTACAGTTGGCCTTCTGGGCTGCCAGCTCACATTGCCGGCTCATGTCCAGCTTTTCATCCACCAGCACCCCCAAGTCCCTCTCGGCAGGGCTGCTCTTGATCCTTTCTTCCTGCAGCCTGTATTGATACTGGGGGTTACCCCGACCCAGGTGCAGGACCTTGCACTTGGCCGTGTTCACACAGCTTGTCCAGCTTGTCCAGGTCCCTCTGGATGACATCCCATCCTTCTGGTGTATCAACCGCACCACTCAGCTTGGTGTCATCTGCAAACTTGCTGGGGGTACATTCGATCTCGCTAAGTCATTGATGAATATATATATATATCCAGCGGCCTGTAGTAGACAACATCCATAGCTCTTCTTTTGTCCACTGATGTGGTCGCTCCATCATAGAAGGCTACTAATTGAACATGAGCTGACAAGGTGCGCTGGCAGCCCAGAAATCCAATTATACCCTGGGCTGCATAAAAAGAAGCATGGCCAGCAGCTCAAGGGAGGTGATTCTCCCTCTGTAGTCTGCTCTGGCGAGACCCCACCTGGAGTACTGCATCCAGCTCTGCGGTCCCCAGTACAAAAAAGACATGGACGTGTTAGAAGGCATCCAGAGGAGGGCCACAAAAATTATCAGAGGGATGAAGCACCTCTCCTATGAAGAAAGGATGAGAGAGTTGCGGTTCAGCCTGGAGAAGAGAAGGCTCTGGGGAAATTTTAATGCAGCCTTTCAATATATAAAGCAGGCTTATAGGCAAGAGAGAGAGAGACATTTTGCCATGACCTGTAGTGACAGAACAAGAGGCAATAATTTTAAAGTGAAAGAGGGCAGGTTTTAGATTGGACATAAGGAAGAATTTTTTTACAGTGAAGAATTTTTTTACAGTGAGGGTAGTGAGACACTGGTACAGGTTACTCAGAGAAGCTGTGGCTGCCCCATCTTTGGACGTGTTCAAGGCCAGGTTGGACAGGGCTTTGAGTAACCTGATCTAGTAAAGGATGTCCCTGCCCACGGCAGGGGGGGGGGAACTAGGTGATCTTTAAAGGTCCCTTCCAACCCAAACCACCCTATGATTCTGTGCTTGTGGTAGTAATCAAGGTGACAACTCATATACTCCAGCTTATAAGGTCTGTGTCAAAAAAAGGAGATTCCTCAGTCATTACAGGTGGAAGATTATTTATTTTTGCTGCTATGGCTGTCTGGACAGCCAATAACATCAAGTCTTGAAAGATACCAAAATTGAAGAGTGGGCTGAATAATTTAAAGCTGGATATTCTTGTTCCTGGAAGATTATCAGGAAGCACTTCCTTCCTCCTACCATCTTTCTTTTGTCCTCCTTCATTGTTAAAAGGCTTTTTTTTTCTGCTATCATCTAAACATGAAGACAACTGGAAAAAGAGATGGATTGTGGAGTGAAAAGCTTTGTGCATTGGTGTCAAAGTGATAAAGTTTTTTCCACGGGTTCATGTAGTTATTGGTGAGGAACACTGAGGCTTTTTTTGTCTCTAAGGTGTGGGGTTTGGCAGGAAAGAAACAGTTTTTGTAATAATCCTTAGTTCTCAGTCTAAGGAAGTCTGAAATATTTCTCCTCAAAACTTCCTATCTGGTTATTTGCCAGCTGAATCTATGTCATATCAGAGGAGAACAGTAGTAAAGGAAGGGGTGCTGGTGGCTGAAAGGCAGGTACTTCATGAGAACGGACTGGAGTAGAGCAAATAAAAAGGTAAGCTGTCTTCATGCTGCTTTCTGGCTTGGATTCTGCATCTGAGAAGAGAAAGTCAGTTTTAGCAGCAAGGAAAAACGTTTTTCCAAAGAGTTGTCTGGCAGACAGGAAGAGAGACAGTAGCGAGGGGCTTGGCAGAGGCATAAGTGGCAGGTAGACCTCTAACTCCTGCAGAGAGGTAGGAGGAGAGCGAGCACTCTTCTGCCATTCGTGCCTTTGAAAGTGCTGCTCTTGGTGAAGGTTTGCAAGTTCTCTTCTAGTCACTCTACAAAGCAGCTGTTTAAAAGAGTATTACTTGCCAGTCTGTGAAAGGAAAATGTCAGTGCAGGCAAATTTAGATGTCTTGCATCATATTCTCAGTGGGCCTACGCCGGTTTATAGCAAATGAGGTTCTGACCTTGTTTAAAAACGGCTATTATTTTCTGTCTGCAATATTGATTTTTATGATAGTTGATAGTTGTCAGTGCATCCCTGTAAGTATGAAAAACATAATCTTAACTTCATTAATTATTAGGCACAATTTATAAGCTGGAAGTGCAGTGGTAATAAAGAAAAACCTGCCCATGTCCACCCACTATCCATTCTCATCTTCAAATGGTGAAGTAACCACATAGATGTTTGTGGTAAATGCCTGCCTGATTTCAGTACAACAAAATCTGTTCTGGAATACCAGCGAGTCAGTAGCATGGCATAAGTGGCGTGCCATATTATGTTGTCTGCGTTCCAGAAGAGATGTTGTCACCTCTTCCACCCACCCTCTGCATGTGGAGTATCTTCTCAGATCTGAGGGTGTTTGCCTGTGCATTTAAATGGAAGGCCTGATTCAGTAGTTTTCTTGTTCTAAGTAGTGATACTAAAGGAAGCATTTTCAGTTGGGAGCATTTGGGGGTATATTACCATCTTTGTTAAATGTACCCATCCATATAACAAGAGTGACAGCCATTTCCAGTGACTCAGAGGATCATTAATTCAGAATATTTAGAGCTATTAGAAGGGATAGCAAAGCTCAGGAAGGTTACTGTCCCATCTCCCTAGTTAAATCAGAAGGTGAACAGAGCTGGGGAAGTGAGGCAAGAATGGGTCTTTGGCAGAAGAAGAATGTCCATTGCCTTCGCAACAATATATATTATTTAGAAGCTGGAAGCATCAGAAATTGCTGGCAATATGACTGAAGCCATAACATAGCTTGCAGACTGTGAAATAAAGAAAACAAAATAGTCCAAAATATATGATTTAGTAAGTTGAGTTACCAATTTGGTGATGCTGGAATTTATTGACAGCTGTAAGTGATGTGTCCAGGAACTCTGGTGAACGGGTAAAGAAGAGGGAGGACACCACTGTCATATTCCTCCTACAACAGTGAACAGAGGTGATGGAGGGTTTTTTGGCAACTATAAACTCTAATGGGAGGGAGCTGTAGAGTTAGTGGAAAAAATTCCACCTTAAGTTAAATCTGCACTACTCTTTAATGAAATGTGACCAGCTTTTGGAAGGAAAGGATGTTTTTTGGCCCTGAAGACTGAAAATTATTTGTATTTGTTTTTTTCCTGGATGTTCACACTGATTCAGCACTGACTATATATAGAATTTTTTTTTCTTTCAACAAAGCCGCTCCTTTGATATTAAAGAGGAGCAGCTTTTACACTAAGCCAGAGATCTGGAGGGCATTTTAAGATCCACCTACATCTTGTGAGATAGTTTTTACTACTCTAAATTAGATTCCCTAAACATGCCAGATATGAAAATGGCTAGAACATATGGATTGGCCAAAGGTATCCGAAGTAGGAGCCTTTTCTTTCTGCGTGCCACAGCTCAGCTCAGCGTGAAGTGTGACAGGCACTTTTAGTGACACGTTCCTGCAGGAGAGGAGAGGATAGCTGTGAAGATAGACCAGAAGCTTTCTCTTTGGTAAGAGCTCTGCTGGCTTCATTACATGACTACGTAAAAAGCCATAGGGAAGCTGTGGGATGCTAATGTTTTCAAGGTAGGGTGAGGCCTTGCTTTTGGATTTTGGATCATGACATATTTCTTCTTATACCTATACAGATCCTGTGCAGGCAAGCTTTGCCAAAAACACAAAAAGCCAGCAAGTTCCTTTGTTCTTTGCTTTAAACATGGTCATTCATGAACCCTTTAAAGTCCTCATTTAAAAAAAACAATGTCCGTGATGTTTAAGTTTGAACCCAGGTTCCAGGTCTTTCTTAGCTGGTGTTAGAGTCTCATGGATTGCACATCCACATCTTTAGCCCAAATGAGTTTTACAGAGCGGAAAATTACCAACAAACCCTGCAACACACATGGGATTTTGGTAGCAGAATCGATAGTGGACAGTTTCACTGGTTGCTCTGATTCCAGATCTTCAGTCTGCTGCAGGGTCTGCCTTGGGCTGGAGTCTCCTCAGGGTCAGCTGAGCCCAGAAAATGCCTTGACCTTGCAGCTCTTCATTATTAGCTGCTGGCACTCTGACCCTTCTTGTCCGTTTCAGGAAAAATTGAGACATGTATGGAAGGGGGTTCAAACTTAGTCTGTTTCCGTCGAGTTTGCCGCTCTGTATTGACTTTACGCTAAGGTAGAGGCACTTGTCTGCTTAGCTGCAACGAGAGAAGCTCAGTTAAATGAAGCTGTTCCTTGTTGTGCGGCTTCCCACTGCTCTGTTTCCAAAGAGACCGTAACCAGGAGCATCCTGGAAGAGCTGAAGGTTGTCCAGAAGGGCTGGCTCTTCCCAGCCTCTGGCTCTGAGGAAGCTTTGGAGGAGCAGGGTAAGGAACAGGAATTTTAACTGTTTGGATGAATGTTTGTCTTGGCAGGATCTGTCAAGAATCATCTGAGCTGTAAGCTCATCTCATCTACACACACTCTGCTCCCTGAGTTTGGAGGATCTGGCTGATATACTAAGAAACCAAATACTATTTTAATAGAGGTTAAAGAATAAGAAACAGTGCATTTCCATGGTATATTCGGATCCTGAGAAGTGTTAAATACTGTGAACTAACACACCTTTTAGTTTCCAATTTGTAGCTTTTTGCTCAGCATTGCAAAGAATCCTTGTAAATAAATTAACCAGATCACCTGGGACTTTTGTTTGTTTGTTTGTTTTTTTAAAAAATACATATAATTTTTCTTTGTATTGCTCAACGAACTTTGCAATGGCAGGTTATCTCTACTGGCACACAGCACAAGGTTTCTGCAGAGTAATATTGCTTGCAGTGTTATCCAGGTTGCTCAGCCAAACTTATCATTAGCAAGTTTGGCAACACCCTTAGGCAAAGAGATGATTTGATAATGAACAACCGTCATCCTATCTGAATAGACAGCTATTTGACATAGACTGCCAAGAGATCATCTGCTGAACTCTTTGAAAGTCTGAATGCCTAGCTGCAAATGTTTTAAAATCTCTCTTTTTGAACTGCTCAGCCTACAATAATCAGTCAAGAATAGCTTCAGTGAGTATGTACTGGATGGTCTTCCTCGAGGGAGAGATTTTTGCTCTGGCACACACATTTGACATCGCTGTGCTTCCCTGTGTGTGCTCAGATCTCTTTGGACTCATTCCCACCGTGTTTCTTTCATTCAAATGATCTGTCTTTGATTACGTAGGCCTTCAATTCTTTTTTAAAATCCTGTGGCATGGTAAAGGTTCAATCTTTTGAAGGTGTCGTGTTTTCTGTCTTTGTGTACACAAATAAGTGTAAGGATAGGTATAGAAGGTATTTTCTAGATACCATTTATTTAGGTTCTAAGCCTAAATAGGTGGTGCAGAATTACTTTTTTTGTGTAATTTCACAACCATTTGAGGTTGTGAAAGTCACCTTGGCACAAAGGTTCATCAGAAGGCAGTGGATTTCATGCATAGGTGCACATGATTGTCCTTTAAATAAGAATCGACTTTTCGGATTGTACATATGACTAATCATTTTTCACCAGCATATGAAGGAGGTCGCACCAAAAATCTCATCAACAGTTTTGACCTAGCAGAGTTCTTTTGATTTAGTAGTTTTGTGAAGACGCAACACTATGCAAGGAAGAGAAAAAGATAGCTACTCTGAATCTAAAATATATCTGAAAGATGCAGTATGTGCAAACTGACTAAAATGCAGCTTCTTAAATGGGCAAATGGGAGGCCCTCAGGCAATGAAAATTCAATTTTCTTACAGCTGTCTAACTAAGACCATAAGATTCCAAGTCTATCTGCTTAGGAGACAAAAATTCTTGGTTCCCCTTGGACTCCCTAAGAGGAAAAGGTAGCTGAGTCTATCTAAAAAAGCCAGTAAGTGGTTGTTAGGCCTAAATATCATCAAAGCCTTTTAACTAGCCACATGGCAAGAGTAAGATGGCCAACATTCAGATATGTTCATATAGATTGTCCTCTTGTTCTCTTTGCCTTTCTGCCTTTTGTTGAAAGTCTGACCCTTTCATTTTGAGAAATGGGGGAAAGGTAAAAATTATAGTTGTGTACCCAGGGCCCTGAACCGCCTGTTCAGATAATGTAGGGAGACGTCATGTCATGACAAAACCTCTAAATTAGTCAACTAGATGAGTAAAGCCGTAAACTTTTAGGCTTGAGTGTCCCACATTCAGGCATCAGATCCACAGCTTTGATACTGCGTTAAGCTAATGCAGCCTGATTTTTCGAAGGTGATCAAGGCCTGCCCTGTACCAGTTCCTTTACTAAATCATTGCAGGAAATCCTATCTGTTTTACACCTGCTAATAGGCACTGAAGTGTGACAGTTTAGCCAAAATGAATGAAGAATTATTAAAATGGGTATTTTACCAAATACCGACAGTGGTTGTCTAGATACGGCTAGCTGAGAGTCTAACTACACCATGTGACAATGTTCTCCTGTCCCACAGCTCCCAGTCCAGACTAGGGACTGTCCCAAGCCTTCTGCAGACCACTTCCCGGCAGCGAGCGGAGTGAGGAGGGATGGTGTGTGGGCATGGTGAGGGCACGTGCCCCAGCTGGGGAGTGAGGAAGTACTTTCCTGTCCCTTTTAAGACTCAACATGTAAATACCTCCCTCAGAGGCTTTGGCAAGTATTTCTGAGTTAATCTCAGGAAATTTGAAAACATCCGCTCAGAGTTGGGGTTTGATGGCTAGATTTCTAAAGGTGTTTAGCTGTGGAATTTTATTAAAGCCAATGAGAACTGGGCCTCTAAATACTTTTTGGGTAACAGCTGTGAAATAAGACATTTGTTATGCTTTTTGTACTCTTTATAATATTTTGCTGCAGTTTTGCTCCTATGGTTTTTCCCTGTTTTGTTTTCTGAAGAGAATATTTTTTTAAAAAAGTAATGTAATCATCAATTACAGTAATAGCCACTAGAGGTCTACTGATATCAAAATTCTGCCAACATCAATTATTTCTGCAAGTATGAAAAATGTTTCATCCAAAAGGAAGTGCTTCTTATTAAACATTAATTGTTTGCTTTGTGAGGTGTATCATTTTAATTCTCTGAATTTTTAACCTCTTAGTGTTGTTTTTAATTAAGTAGTATTTAACTGAAGTAGGGAAGAGTTGCAGTGTAAACCTCACAACTGAAAAGAAAAGTGACTTAAAAGATTGCCAACTATATTTACCAAGTAGGTATATTTTAATGTCATTTGCTAGATAGAATATAACATTTCTTAGTGGTTAACCTTTCAGCAAACAATGTTTTAATGAAATCGTTCTAGAATTAATGGCTTCTTATGGCATTATTGAGTTCCATCTGCCTTTGAGGATTATTTTTATTTCTCAAAAAATAAAGCAATCTTCAAAACCCTCTTTTAGGTGACCTTAGGATGATGCTTCTTAAATTTCTAACAGCAAGTGGGAATTAGATTACTGCATTTCCTGTAGGCTTAGTTATTCGTCATAAGAACAGGAGTGTGTTTGGTGGGACAGAAGGGGGGATGTGTTACATTTATGACTTTTTTTCCAGAGACTTCTCTGCAGTCAGGTGGCCAATACTGCTTCTTGGTCAAAACAAACACAAACCAATCCAACCAACCATAGATGGGTAAGTCACAGTTGCCCTGTGATGCATGAGCTCCTTACCCAGAGTTTGTAGGGAGTCAGGCTGGGGCATGAGAAGATCCATTTGAGACCTGGCTGATGGATAGAGTTAAACATGGTTTTAACTGTTCCTGCTCAGCAAAATGTTTTTACATCCTCTTTGTCGTGGCCTAGCAAGTCACAAAACTGTAGCCTGTGGATCTCCTGCGAAGTGTCAGACTCCTCAGGTTTTTCTGACCGTGCTTCCTATTTGGTGTCTGACAAGTGTGGATACTTTTTTTTTTTTTTGCTTTTTTGGAAAGAACGTGGTGTCACAGGTAGTGTCACTGAAAGCAGCTGCTGTGCTAAGGGGGTATAAATAAGGCCTGGTTCAGCACACTTGCAAAACTTTCCTGATATGTACTCAGCTGAATCGGGTGCTTTGCTGAAGTTGTGTGTTGTGTACTGTATTGGGTCTTGTAATGAAAAATTGTCTGTGTACCGACTGTATTGTGACTGCTGTACTCCCCCCATTCTTAGCCCAGCACAAGCTGTTACCTTGTGTGCAATTTTCTGCACTCACTGAAGGATGAGTGTGATGACTTCAGTGTGTGTGAAGTCAGTAGCTGATGGCTGGCAGCTAAAGAAAAAGAAAATCTATAAAGTCTGCCTTTTTTTCAGACTCTTTATTATAATGGAAAAAAATTCTGATGGCCACATCTGTCAACCTTTCATATTTATGAGGGCATCCAGACATGACTCTTACTGGTTGGAGTGCTTGGTATGAGCATACCTCTTCAAGAAGAGGGGAAATCATCAGTGTGATAGCAGAACAACTCCGGGTGAATCACTATACTAAGGGCTTTGGTAAACCAGTGTATAAATGGCCACTGTGTACGTAAGTCATGCCCAAGATAGTTCTCACTTATTGCCCTTTATGGAAATATTTCATTTTTCTCCTTCTTCACTTTAAAGAGGAAATGCCACATGCAGAGGGCAATGCTTTCCTTAAGAAAGACCCATGAAATCAGTCCTTTTAAGAATATCTTTGCTTTCTTCATCGAACAGTCAGAGAATCACTCAGGTCCTTTGTGCAAAAGGCAAAAGAGCAGATTCCTTCCAGGCAGTGCCAGGAGGTGTAATCACGTCTCCCTGTGCCGGCCTGGATTCAGCATCCCAACAGGGATTCCCCTCCAGGGAGAGCAGGTGGTGGAGCTGCTCTGCCCTCCCTGGGGTTTCAGGGGAAGGGTAGTTTTAAGTTGCTGTCAGGGCTCCAAGGAAGTCTTGCCAGTGAAGCTGGATACAGCAAACCAGATATATCCAGAGTAGCTGGGAGATGTGAGGAGAAAGGGTGCATTCTCCAGCCATTTGTCTGTCCTGTTCATTATCGTCCATTTACCACCTCATAGCTCAGCTCATGAATGAAGAATTAATTGATCTATCTTCATCTATTGTTGAGAGACACGGTTGAAAAAAGCTATAGATTATTATTATTGTGGTTGTTATTACTGATTTTGTTGTTGTTAGCATCACCATTGCCATCGTCATCATCTCTCTCTTCATAGTCCCCAGAAATTGTTCTGGTGCTAGGTCCCCCCAGACTTTGCGAAGGCTGTAGCTTCTGTACAACCCTGAGCTGTTCTTAGAGTGCTGGGCAACAGGCAAAATACTGCCTGGCTTTCCTCCATCCATACTTGAGAGGAATGAATGCTGAAAATGATTAGTGTGAGGGACAGAAAAGATACAAGATACATCATGAGCATGGGCTATTATGTTTTTCGTATTTAAGTAAAAGCAGATGTAAGCTATGTGAGGCTAATGGGGCATTACTTACAGACTCTCAATGTAGCAAAACTAATGGAAACATTTTTCTTTTAAGTTCTAAAATACAGTGTTTAAATGGAATTATATGGCAGAAGGGGTGGAGCCACTATGGCATTTTTTCCAGATGTTTGAATTCCCAGTTATCCTTGCCCCAGAACTGGCGATTCACCTCTTCAAAGCTTTATTCCCTGCATCTGTGTCAACAGTATGTGAACATTCTCACAGCTTCTTTTTTGCTTCTGCAAGTAGTAGATTTGAGGGAAAAAGAAATATCTGGACTAGGAAAAGGCACCTTATTTCTCATTCCCTTGGGCAGAATGTGGCAAATTTCCATCCTCAGCCTTCTTTTCCCTGCGAGGAGAGGATGAGAAGTCAAATGACAGTTTCTCAGCACTAGCTATGCTCACCACTGTCTTGGGCTGGGACCTCAGCCAGAAACGCAATTCAGGCATTGGGAGGAATATGGTTCACTGCAAGATTCCCAACCCTTTCTCAAGCTTACAGATATAGCCAACAGATTTGACTGAATTCACAGTGAAAGCATCCTTAGGACCATAAAAGCTTTATTTGTTTCATTTTTTGTTTCAATTCTCCAGCAAATGTGGCTGATTTTAGGAGACTTGTAAGCAGAAATGCTTCTTCAGGCAGGACCCAAAGAAACACATAAATGGAATGCAAAAATCCGTTTTGCTAAACAGAATACAGATTTCAGGATATATCTATACCTATGAATAGATGTATGATTTCTCTAGTAATTTTGAGAATTTTTGGCTTGTAATTTGGGGAATTTGATATCATGAAAGTGAAACTTCTGGATAAATAACTCAAGTTTCTGGAGTTCTTTTCATTTATGTGTGAGATCAGAAACCTTGGCAAGTTAAAGTATTTAGATACTGTGTTCATATTAAATGCATTAATTAAATACCAGAGACTCGGTGAGCTGCATATGGATAATATGCTGGAGAAAGCCATCTATGGTGCTGGTTTTATTAACTGAATCAACATACTGTGTATTTTACTTAAGGCTAGGAGGTCTATAAATAGAATGGCCTCAGGCCTGTGGCTGAGGCAGGACCCGGGCTTGTGTGCTGCCAGCTGGGTGAAAGCAAGCTTTGGAAAGGGTTTCCCTCTGGTATTGAGTAATATACATACAAGTATGTGCAGGGAAAAGATGGCTGTTATAGGTACCATAGATTCAGTGCCTGGAATATCCCTGTACCTGAAGCCTTTACTTCCCATGACAGGCTAATGAGAGACTGACAGCGGCTGTCTGCTTGTCCTGAGTGAGTGTCCTGTATTATGTTGTTTGTGTTGTACTGAAGGATGCTGAAGTGAGGTTGTCTGACTGCTGTCCCCTTGGGAAGCGCAGGAAGAGATGTACTGAATCTCCCGTGAGGCTATCCTCAGAAACAGTTTTCTGCCTAAATAAATACCATCTCCTGGGGCTCTTCTAGAATAGTAACCACTGTATGACTGTCAGTATCTTTTCAGACTGTGAAAATCTAAAAACCTGACCTATAGCATCTATAATATGGAGGCACAGTTAAGATGCAGCTCCTTTTTGATGCTTTTATCATTCACTGGCTGAACAGCATTGGCTTCCTACCTGTTTCTGCGTGTAACTTCAGTTGTATACACTCCATACTGTTTGGGACTAAGCTTCCTTCGGGACTTTTGTTCTTCTTATTTACCATACAAAAGCTGAGGTCATCTGTGATGTGTTTTCTTATATTTCTTAGAGGTATGTGCTAAACAGGCGCGGGAATAGTTTAAGGCGTACTGCTGAATTCCTGTGTGGCATTTCTTTGCTGGAAAAATATATGTGTATCCTAAAAGTCTGTAGCATGAGTCTAGCCCATCAGACCCACTGATGTGGCCTTTACAAACAGCTTATGTATTCTTCTGCAGAAGAATCTTCATAGAAGCCCTTTGTGTTCGATAGCTTTCTGTGGAAGAGTAGCATATCTGAACTTCCCAATCTACAGCTCCTAAATCTCTTTTATACATAAATTGATCGCATCTTTGTACACTCATGAAGAAACATTGGCTAAAAATCTTTGCTGCTTCTTCAAACTCTGTTTAAACACTACAAAAAAATTCATACAGAATAAGAATTCATTATCATATTATGTTCTTTGTGCTTCCTTGAACTTTATCGCATTATTGCACCTTGGAAACTGATGTTACAAATTCTAGCACAGGATGATCTAGGTTTAGAGAAGACACAATGAAGAAAGACGTAGAAGAGAAGGTAGCGTGGAATGAAGTGACATTAAATAAACTCTTGGACTCTTCAGTTTGGGAAAAAAAAAGATGTCTGAGGGAGGGGTATGACAGGGATCTATACAGTGGTAAGTGGTGTATAGCAGTAAACATGGTATTATTCTACACTGTTTCTCATACTGTAGAGAATTAGTACACTTAATAAAATGATTGGGCAGTGAGATCATAAGAATTAAAAAGGCATTTTGCACACAGGACATCATTAAGTTGTGGTATTATTGTCACAGAATGTTGCAGAAGCTGAAGAAAATGAACGGAAGTGGGGCAAACGTAGTCCTGAAGCATAGATCAACTGATGGCTATTCAATAGAGTTTTTAAAAATCTTTACTCAGAGAAGATCATAAAGTATTGATTGCTGGAAGCTGCAAGGATGTACTAGGAGAAGTATCATAATATTTTACTGTTTATATGGCCTTTTGTTCAACATCTGCTTAGAACTGGGATACTTGGCAAGATGAATCTTTGCTTGACCCAGTGTGATTATTTGTTCTTGGTGTTAGATTCCCAGGCATCACCTCTATATGTCAAATACTTGATAGTATACACTTCATAATAGCAAGGAAGCAAGCGAAGTCCCACAGCTAAAGGAGGTGAGGGGATTCCCTTCCCCTGACAGAGCATCAGACACACAATCTGTAGCAAAACAGGAAGAGAACGCAGCATTCAGCTGCATGCTGCATTGCAAGCCTGCTGTTTGATTTTGGGTCTACATGGTGCTAATTAACATCATGAATCAAGATAAAGTCTAAGTGTTATCTGAATCTCTGTCTTGCCTCCCCCAGTTGTCTAATATACTTTTTGCTATCAGGTGAAGTAGAATTCCTCACTGAAAAGTATCTGGTTGTTTTGTAGAAACATGCTCAGTTCAACCATCCTGAGACCTTTTAGAGTTTCTTATTGTTGCCAATTTGCACCTTTTTTTTTTTTTTTTTTTTTTTTTATGAGAATATGTTATGAGATGCACCAGTGGTTACACAAAGAAACAAATAGGTCAGACAAAAATGAAGTACCTTTGAAAAAAATAATCTTTTTGGGGTAGTAGAAGAAAATGGCTAGGCAGCAAAAATTGCACTTATGGAAGTGACCAGTGTGCAAGCCCTGCTCTGGTCATGAGAGGAGGGGATGCAGAACTCGGATTCAGTGGGTTTGCATTTCTTTCCTAGTTACCTGTGCCCTGGTCAAGTCGCTTGATTTCGCTTTATCTTGTTTCCTGCCTGGAGAGTGGAGGTGATAATATCGCTTTAAATTCATTTATTTTCTGTCTTGCATGATTAAGCAGTAAGCTTTTAGGCTAGGGCATTTATTCCTAGGTATGGGTACAATGCCTGGCATAATGGTGACCTGATACACGTTAGAGCATGTAACTGCTAGTGCAAATACATGTATTTGTACGTGTACATGTACATTAAGCAGATACACTTAAAAAACCAAACCAACCAACCAACCAGCCAACCAAAAGAAAAACTGCTGAGGACAAGGAATATAGGCAAGTCCTTTGCACTTTGCTTCTGCCCCTTTTCCCCTCTACTTCCCCTCTTGTACTCTGCTGATGCTCTCTCGCTTTCCTTCCCTTCACCTTTCTCAGATGGCAAGAATAATCTCTCTAAACCAAAACCTGACTCTGTTTGATGGTGTTCTTCAAAAGAAAAAAGTAAATGGTGAGGGATTCACTGCCTGAACTGCACGTGCCTGCCTCCTCCAAACACACATTTGAGCTTGATGCTTAGGCACGCTCCTGAGCAGTTGCTCTGTGCTGCAGCTGGACCCACCAGCCTGGCTGCTTGTGCCACCCTCATCTCCCTCTTCTGTGCAAAGAGGGACACACTCATACACACCTTGGAGGCAGAGCTCAATGGAGACACAGGTGTTCCAGGCCGTCCTGCAAGACATGCCTGCTGGCAACGTCAAACCAGTGTGCCAGCTTTGCAAAAACAAACCAGAAGTGCGCATCCGTTCTTCTGTACCCCACGATGCTGGCTTTAGAAAGCGGTTCCCTGCATCCATGGCCTTTAGTTATTTGGTGTCAGGAGATATGAACAAAGATTAAAAAAATAAAATAAAAGGTACTCCAGTCTTTCAGGGAAAATCTTTAAGCCTGAGATGTAGGGCAAAAATGTTGCCATTCTCATTTGGATGTAATCAAAGCCTTTATGTAATCTGAACGTTGGTGGGGAACAGTCTTCCTGAATCGTGTTTACCAGTGGGAGTTTCAGAACTGATGCATAGGTGGGAACTAACAATAACACCCCACTCATCTCACCGCTGCACTGCATGGCTGGGTCTAGGCTGGTACCAAGGCTACCGTCAGTGTTAGCCTCACTGATTTTGGCTCACACAGGAGGACATTAGACTTGTTAGCATTTCTGTTGTAGAGGCACCAGCCATGGGATGGAGGATTGGGGGAAGGAAGCAGCACTTGAATTCCTTAAGATTTGGCTACCCCAACCCCATGCATTTAGTATAACATTGTGTATTTTACATTTCTTATATTAGAAAGTCACAGTACCATTAAAGTCACCCACTGGAGACAGATAAATTATGCAGGACCCACATGATCTGCTGTGCATGACTGGGATTCCACCTCCTAGTCCTGGCCATGCACTTCTCAGTGAAATCAGTTTTTGCACCATGAGACCCCCAAATGGTTTTGTCACTGCTTGTCACTATTCTTTATAGTGAATGTCAAATCATCCTCCCCCTCTGTATCTGAAGCGCTTGGACCCTGATGCAAACTTTCATGACATCAGTGGACTCAATCTTCAGTAAGCAAGGCTAATTAAGGTATTCAGAGGTCACATACCCAGAATTGATTTATGTTGTTGTGACTAGAAAATACAATTAAAAGCATGTCTTTGCCTTTTTCATGGTGAGCAAACTCACCAGTGAGAGCATCAATATTGCAGGTGTACCGTATCCCAAGATTGCTGAAATCACAAGTTTTAATGGACTTGCCCTTATAGTAGAAGTGGTGCTTTATCTGATAGTGTACTGCAGACCAGTTGTGCACCATCACTGGGAAGAAGTGATAGGGAAAGTTTTCACTTCAGCTGAGACTTAAAGGCTATTTAATCTTTTTATTTGATATCTTAAGGTAGACAGTCCATAGAAGTTCACTCAGGTAGTGCTGTTCCTCCCTTTTGTGCGACCTATTGGAGTTTGGTTTTCACAAATTCACGTATTAAATGTTTGTTTTTCTCAAAGCAGGAGAGGGAAGAAGATATCGATCACTGTCTTGACATGCTAGTTTTTTTCTGCTACCTTACTATCCACATGGAGAATGCTTTGCTTTGAGCATTAGAATATCCTGTGGATGTGATATCCCTTTCCCCCCACTCTCCTTCTCTACAGTGAAAGCTCTTAGATCAGTTTTATGGTGCAATCTCCACTCTGTCCCTATCAGATGTTCCTCAACTTTAATGTCTATCTGTTAGCAGATGAAGTAAGCAGCCAAGGTTATGACCCAGGTAATGCTCTCATGTCTCAGCTTTTGCTTATTTGTTTTTCTCATCTGCAATACATAAATGATTTACTGCAGGGTAAGTGTCCCTGGAATATTTTCTTCATATAATTCTTGGCGTCTAATGCCGATGAGATACTGAATCAGTCAACTGCTGTCTCTTCTGGTGAGAATTTAAATGACAGTTTCATAATTCCCCTCTGGAAACTGAGTTTAGCTGTTGCTCCTACCAGGGCCAAAGCATTATTCTTTATATACCTGCTGATGAAACTTAGCAGAGCTTTGGAACTAGGTGGAAACAGCAAGAGGAAGGAAAGTTTTCTTCATACTCTTCCTCATGTCCTCTTAGCAGGCTATTGCTTCCCCATCTCATACAAGTCTTCCAGAGATGCACCTCATAGCAAAGCAAAGAACTGATGTAGGTATTGCAGCACAGATCAGCTATGCTTAAAATGATCTACCTCTCTAACTGGGTGTTTGAAAAGCATCTGTTTTACACATTCTTTAGCTCCACCTTATTCTCTTCCCCATTCATTCTTCCCCTTTTCATTCTAGAAGCCATGGGATAATATGAGTAAATTTCTTACAAATATACTGACTTATGCTGAACCAGAATGAAAATTTGAGCATTCAACTCTTTTCCCATACTGTATGTTCCTTGATTATGATGCTTTGTCAAGCCAGAGCTGGCTAGCATATCTTTCTTGCCTCTTTTTATAGTTATGAAAGAAGAAGAATGCAAACTGCTTCACTTTTGATTTTGGTGCTCTTGGTCTTATACCAAATGTTCATCCACAGATTTTGAGAGAGAAATAGCTAGGATGCTTTTTTGTCACTTTGCTGGGCCATTAACATGGTGTCACTTTTCTTGTTCCCTCATCTTGATTTCTCTGCCATAAATGCCATAAATGGCAGCTCCAGGAGAAACATCATCAGCCAATATGGTTTATGTAAACTTCATTATTTTCTGTGATCTTTAAGATAGAAATTACTTAAAATATTTTCTCTTGGTCTGAATTCATAAAGCTATTCAGGCAGCATTACATAGAACTTCTTGCCTGGCATGACTGGGACATAGGCACTTTTGGTCTTTCAAAGCTATTTGTTTACAGACCTTTCAGTCATCTCACTATGTGTCATTGCATCCTATTTCCAGCTTATTTATTATCGGTATCTTTCTCCTCAACAGCAATTTAAATTGATGTATGGGAAAAGAAGCCGTAAAATTCCAAAAAGACCTAATATTATATCAGGGAAAACCAGATTTCATGTTACATTCAAACCAGACCTAAACACATTCAAACATAGAAATGCCCAGTAGGTCATCCAAAGTACTGTAGTGGCATGAGTTGGAATAATAGGAAGGAAATTTGATGCAGCTTCTAAAATTAATTTAATTTGAAACCGTGAGCACTATAAAAAGCATTTATCATACTGATAATATCTGTTGCAACTGCATTATGCTGTGGGATTTTTTTTTTTTTTTTGAGGTAATGGAAAAGAATTTATGCATTTAGAAGACATGTTCCAGTAGAGCTATTTCTGCTCCTGGACAGGAAATAAACAGGTGGGAAATAAGTACAGAAGAGTGAGACAGGAGAAGTAAGCCTCGGCGTATTTACTGGTAATCCTTAAAATTAATCAATATTCCATAATATCATAAATACCAGCAGTGAAGCAGAAATTACTTTTATAAAGCTAATTTAGATTAGGTTTTCTTTTTTTAACTAAAGGTAGTATTTTTATTTCTTCAATGCTTGAACAATAAACATCTGGATTTCGTAGATTTTTAAAACGTGCTGAAAAAGCCAGACTGAATAGTGTGGAATAGAGATGCTGCTTTATGGCTGAAATTATGAACACTAAAAGAAGAAAGCAATAAATAATACATATTTTTTTTTGTCTGACAAGCCCAACCTGATGCTAGCCTGCCCCATTTGGATAGATTATGCACAAACCCACTAGGTTCTAGAGCAAAATTCACCTGAATAAAAAGAAATCAGTTAGCTTCTTCAATAACAGTAATCAGTTGGCTTCTTTAATAGTGTTAGATGTAAATATTAGAAGTAACAGATGCAGAAAGGAAATAAATTCAGAGAGTATACTTTAACACTGTAAAACAGGAATGGCACTGAGCTTGGAAAACATAGGTTTGGAAATGAGCTCTGTTATCTCAGAGTGTGAATAGGTTTTACATTACTGAACATTTTAATTTGTCCAAATTTATATGGTGCTAACTGCAACCTTGCTGTCATAGTAGCCAGATCATATTTAATTTAAAGATTTTAAATGCCTGTACCTTGAATTTCCTATTTGGAAATGTATAGTTTAATGCTCTTACACTTATATTTAGGTAGAAAAAATTATCTGACCTTCAAAACATCTTGCATTGAAATGGAAGATAGCAAATGTGAATCTTGCAGTGTTGCAGCTGGTATCCAGGGAACTGCAAATGAAAAAATCAGAGGTCTTCACTGGTCACATCGGTAGAAACTGCCCTGAAGAACAGGGTTTCTGTGCAGGAGCATAATAACGCAGTGTAGAAATACAGTGTACTGAGGAAGAGTCAGAAGCTCAAACCTGTTAAGAGTCAAAACTCATTGTGTGAGAGTCACTGAGCTTGTGGCTGGTGTAGGGTACATCTATGTGCTGTTCAGAAAAGGGTCAGGGTCTGCAAGCTCGAGCATTGGAACGCCCAAACATTCATTCAGTCTCACTGTTAGCTCTCTCCAAGGTCTGTGCTGGGCCATTTCAGCTTGCTTGCTCCAGCGCAAATCCCTTGTAAAGGTGGGTAGCCCTCAGCAACGGGGATGAAAACATAATCCACCTGGGTTTCCTAAAAGCTTTTAACAACGCCCCTCCTAAAGGCTCTGTAGTATTTAAGTGGCTGAAAAATCGGAAATGGAGAGTATAAATAAATACTTAGTTTTCTCAGTGGAGAAAGATCACCAGTGGAGTCTAAATGGATTTGCAGTAGGGCTCTTACTGTTCAAAATATTCCTAAATAGTTGGAAGAAGGCTGGAGAGCAAGGCAACACATCTTGTTGACAACACTAAGTTACTCAGGATCATAAAACAAATCCTGATTGTAAAGAGACACAGAAGAATCTCATGGTACTGGGTGATAAAATTAAAAGAAATTCAGTTGTGGTGAATGTGAAGTAATGAAGAACTGCAGTCCTCAATTTATATGTCTACGGGGGCTGTGAATGGCTGTTACCACCTTGGCATCAGCTCAGTGCTCAGTAATGGTTGACAAACAGATTTGAGTGTTAAGAATTGTTTGAGGCAGCGCTGAAGATACAGGTTAAACAAGATTTGTAGACAGATTGTAGACCGGCTAATGCAAAATAGTGGAAAAAATAGTGTTATGAATTGGTAGAAGTAGTGCTAAAGATATGGGTTAAATGGGATTTGTGGGTAGATGTTAAATCAGCTAGTGCAGGGGGAAAAAGTAGACAATCCTTTTGGCACACAAACCTTGACAAGGTTGTGGGTAGAAGGAGGAGACTTCAGAGCTTTATATAGATTAACAACAACTGGATCCTTGAGGAAAGAATTAGACAGCAATATAGTGAACAGCAGCATCTCCTTTTTCACCACTGTCAAAGACAAGACATTAGACTAAATGGACTTTCTCTGACCCAGCGTAGCAATTCTTATATTCCTGTCGCATCCCTGTGTAAAGTTACGTGCCTACAGTGCCATTCTGCCCTCCCTTTTCCAAAAAGTATATAGAAGAAAAGGTATGGGGAAGGCAATAAGGAAGATCAAACATACAAAATTGTTTCCATGAGAGAAGGAACTACATCGACTGTGACTCTTTAACCTGGAAAAAGGATAATTTAAGAGGACATGACTTATATTGTAAAGTCATAAATGGCATGGAGAAGATTAAGAAGGACAAATTATTTGTTGTCTCTCATAATACAAAATGTGTGGGCCATCAGATGGAATTAGGAGAGGTCATGACCAGAATAAGTAGAAGATACTTTTTTGTGCATCACAAAAGGATGTTGTAGTTGTCAAATGTTTACATAGGCTCGAAGAAAAAAATAGAAAAAGTTAATGGAGGAAAAATCCTTGAAGAGCTGTAAAAGGCAAGAATGAGTCTTTAAGCTATTGTTTGGCTTTTTGCATTTTTCAGACCCAGCTCTGATCCCCAGATCATACACACCATGCAGTTCACATTCAGGTTCCTCTTGGGAACATGACAGCCAAGTCCCTCCCAAGGACTTGAACATCGCAATGCAGTGTCACTGTTGTGCTTGTACAACCACTGCTGCAGAGGACTGCGCTATGTCTGCCTCATCACTTGGTTACTTTGGGGTTACCACGCAGTTGAGACAGCTTAAGTGTTAGGAAGCATGGACAAAGATAGTCCTGCCCTGAGCAGCATGGACATAAGTCAGTCTGCTCTAGTTGGTCCAAAGGCCAGAACCTATTTCCTAGTGTGGTCCACAAAGCCTGCTATGTAGCCAAGATATATAAGGTCAGGTTTAGGAAATGTCTGACCTAAAGGTCTCTGGGTGGTGGGAGGCTGTGCCAGGGAAGCATGATGACTCTGTGCTTGGTCATGCCTCCTAGGTGTGGCCTGGTGTCAGGGTCAGGAGAGTGTGTCCATCCTTATCCTCTTTCAGGAGAGTGGCAGGGGCTCATTGCTGGAAATAACAATGTGTATTTAAAAGTCCTTGTTACTTTCTATGCATCATCTTTTTGAATAAGAACGTCTATCAAGCACAAGTATGGTGTAATCTTCTGTTGCTGGTCTCACTCACCAGAGGCTATACTACCACAAAGTAGCCTGTGCAAGTCACAGAATCACAGAATTGTTGAATTTGGAAGGATCAGTTGGAAATTGCTCAGTCCAACCCCATTGCCTGCTTAAGAAAGTTATGAAATTCAGGTTTTAGAAGATGTACAAGCAACAGACATTTGAAAGAACAGTTTTATCTTTGCTTTGCCTCTCCACCACTCCCAATCTGATAAACTAATCTTACAGATCTAGAAAAAAAGAGCATCTTATTGTATCCTCTTACCTCATCTTGTGTTTATAATTTCAATGTAGAAATAATTTTGTTTAATGTTGCCTGTGTCACGCAACGTAGTAGCTTATCCCTTCAGTGAGTGCTTCTACATTTGGCATTACATTCCCAAAATGCAAAGGATTTGCTTAAGAAGGCAAAATGGTGTTACTGTTTTACAAGTCCAGGCTGTTTTAGTTTTTCTGTATGAATTACTTTGGCTGTTAGAATGAAATCACAGTCATTTTTATCATTTTGCGTATTAAAAAATCATATGTCCTGAAAATGTGTCATTACATACAAAACGGTTTGATTCAAAATTCCTGAATGCTGATTCTGCTAAAACCTACTCCTATTTGTAAACCTTGAGTAAAGTCAATGAATTGAGAGGAACCACAGGTGGAGAAAAACAGTCTAAGAGGTGCCAGAAATAGGTCCTAATTGCCTATATGATCCAGTGGATAAAATTACAGGAGGAAAATACTTAATTACATGTTACATTTCAAAAAAATAAAAGATGTTTGTGTGGAAGAACAGTTTTGTTACACTCTTGAAGTGTAAACCCAAACATTTTCATTTTCGTATTTAGGTGTAGTCTGATTATTAGCTCTGCGCCATTAGTTCTGTGCTTAGAATATGAAAAGCGAGTCTTTGCTGTCAGAAGGTGGTGGTACAGCTTACACTGGTGTAGGCTTCTTGATTTATCACTGCACTAGGATTGAAGGTCACTCGGTGTTTCATATCAGGAATTCATCTGACAAAAGCAGGATCTGAGTTACCAAGATGTCTTTAAAGAGAGAAAGGAAAGGATAGGGAATTAGGGGTTTGGAAACCCCAAATCACAGTTTTGATCCTGTAAAGTACTGGGCACTGTTCTCTGTTTCCACAAGACTTACACATGCTTAAACCTTTTGTTCAGGGCTCAGCATTTAACACTGTTTAATGTCGAATGAATAGCTCTTAAAAAGAAGATTGATATTTCCTTTCATCCACAGATTTCAAAGGACTCTGTGAACAGCTATGTACAAAAACTATATAATACAAATGAGAATTCAATGGTGACTTCACAGTTAAGCATAGTAAAGAAAAAGACAGGAAATCAAAACAGAAACGTTCACTTTCTCATGTCAACTTTTCAAGTTGGACCTATATATAGCTTTATTTTCCTGTCTTCTTTCCTGTTTATTTTCAATGTGAATTCCTCAGGCTCCTCATTTGTGGCCAAAGCTGTGAATTCATGCAGAAACGTAGGACAGGATGTATCTTCTGAGCTCCCACGTCTTGTCTTTAAACTGTGGGTGTCCTGTTGAGAGGAAGAGTGGCTGTTGAGTACTCACCTCTCATCCCCCTCCCAAACAAGGCGGTAGACAGAGGGCAAAATTCAGACTCCACCCTTGATAAAGGTAGACTCTACCTTCTGAAAAGGTAGAGTGGGCATATGAGAGCAGTGGGAGCAGCTTGGTACTGCTGAGGACCTAGAGCTGGTTACTCTACTCGAGCCTTAGAAGCATTCTTCTCTGCCTCCTAGCACTTTACAGGTACGTGTTGTTCCTTAGTTAGAGTAGATTGCTTAAATACATGCCATCACCTTTCATTTTATCTCATTCCTTGTTCTGGCAAGCTCCACCTGGGTTCACTAAACCAGTTGCCTTTCCCTGGGTATACCCAGGGATATATGTATACAATAGGGATACCTGTGAGCTCTTGGACATTCCTGGCGGTCTCTCAAGTTTGCGCATTTAAAGTGCTTCTGTTTCTCCACGTGTGTGAGAGAGGGTGTGTTCCCACTGAGGGGATGATTCAGGCATTCATCTGAAATAAAACCCATGAAGTTTCAACCAGAGATGGGAAGAAGATGGTCAGGGTTAATTTGCACCCATTTTAGTAACTGGGTGCTACTTATTTAGGGTGGTGGCTGGGGAATCCATTCCCTATCCAAGGACTAAAGGAATATAGTATTTATGTTTTGTATTTGGTTGAAAGACTGAATTTCCAGAAACACAAGATTCAGTATTATTAAATGGAAGTTCTGCACAAGAGCATTAAGAAATAAATGTTTGCATTCTGAGGGCAGTATTTAGTGATTTCTG
Source organism: Egretta garzetta (assembly GCF_000687185.1). NCBI lineage: Eukaryota > Metazoa > Chordata > Aves > Pelecaniformes > Ardeidae > Egretta > Egretta garzetta. The sequence goes on along the minus strand of NW_009259730.1, from coordinate 1,672,205 downwards.
CAGTCAGAGTTTGTGAAACAGAAAAGAAACAGAACTTTGCTTTCATTAACCATAGTAGCAGTTTAGCTATTTTCACAGCATTAATCTTGCTGTTAACTGTTCTTTTCACATTGTGAGGAGACAGCATATGACAGGAAAAATCTGTAACATCATTCAACATCTGATAATATGCCCTTGTTCCTCAAAACCAATTTGCATGCCTACAAATATCAGTGTTTCCCAGTGGAATTGAAGGTGTAAAATATTGTCTCGAGCTGAAAATTATTTAGCCAAAGAGTTTTCAGTATTTGGGAATTCTGGCTGGATGATTTCAAAAGCAAAACCGTATGTCGCTTACATGATTTGGCATTTCCCCAGTTACATAGAACATAAGTGGAAAAGTGGAAAGAAAAAAAAAACCAGCCTAACACTAATTAGATGATAATAAATACAGGTGCTATACTCTGGTGTAATTCATCTTCTTAGCAAGCTGTGGGATGAGTCAGAGCCAGCAGATTTGGAGAGAGACTGTTTTGTGCATGTATATTCCTGACACATGCTAAGATTCAAATTAAGGTAAAACTGAAAGGGTTGTGTAACACTGAGATACTTTTCAAGGTTACAGAAGTGCAATATTGCTGAGCCATGGAAAAGAAACTGTATGCTTTTTGTTTGGTTGGGTTTTGTCTGGGGGCTTCTCACTGCAAGTGCAATTAGTGTAGCACCAGGAAAAAACCCAGCGGTTTGATAGTAATTTGGAGATCCTGACCTGGGCTTCCCCATCCCTCCATCCCCCCAGACTTCCCAACAATTTCCTTACCCATTCCAGGCAGTGAGGTGTCTCCCTCAGAAGGCACCTTCCCTCTCCTACCAAAGTCTTATTCCTGGCCTTTCGTGGTTTGCCGAGACTAAGTTAATTGGGACTAACCTGGCAACTATCCTGCATAACTTGCTGTACAGGGAAAGCTGTTCTATATCTGCCCACTCTTTTGCCTGCCCCCCCTTCCCATAGGAGTTCTGGCTAAATGCAGCCTCTGGGCTCTTTCTCTTTCATGTGTCAGAGACCGATCATCATGGAGGTTCCTTTCTCTTAAAATTTCCAGAGAGAGAAGTGGATTCAGATGGTGTAAATTTGACTCATCCACTTTTGGTAAAAAAAAACATTACAGGTACTGAGGGGATTGGTGTATCTTACCTGCAGGTGGAGTCTCGTGTGTGTAGCCACGCACGTTAGATGCTCGGGAGCGAAGGCACAAAGGAGGAAGGAATCTGTTCTGTGCAAACGGACAGTTAAAAACATGATTAGAGACTGGCCTTACATTCTCAGTTGCTGCTTCTTTAATGTGAAAGCTCACTGAGACATGCTTGTGTCTGAAATAACAGGACAAGACACAGTCATGCTCCAGCCTCCAGGAATTTACCACAGTAATAGGTTGTGTGGTTTCATAAGAGAAATAAAAAGACAAAGAAAAAGCCTTTGCATTAAAATTTGATTGAACAATTAAAAATATCTAAATAATTGAAATGCAGAGGCTATAAAAGCTTTCTATTATCCTCATTGAGAAAAATATTTAAAGCATAGGATCCAGGCATTATTCTGGGGCAGCAAATAGCTGATATTTACAGTATGGATTACTCAATTTTCTGTTGCCTGATGAACAGGGCTCCCAAAGCTTATTATGGCTGTTTTGTCGTTTATATAAGACATTTTTTTTTTCCAACACAGATGTTATACCGTGCTCTTTGTGTGCATGTATGCCTATGAGTGTAAAACCATTAAAGAGGGACCGCGTGGCTAATATGCTGGAAAACCAAAGCTGAAGTGCAGGACTTGGCTTGTGACTTCCTTCCTTTTTCTTTATTGCAGTGAGATGTTAGCGTGGACTAAGTGTAGGACTAATGTGTATGAACAAGTAGTGGTTTAAAAGCAGCCACGCTGCTTAATGCTATGATCTCTCAACCATATTCTTAACTAGTAATCTCCCCGTAGCAAAATACATAGCTAATCAACCTCCTAGCCTGTCAGTAAACTTGCAGGGGAATTAAATCCTGGAGGAAGAAGCCCGTAGCCCCGGAGGAAGGCTGAGTGCATGTTTCACTGTCGTCTTTTCAGCTCATCTCAGTGGTCCCACTGCTAGAATGTGCTCTGTTGTCATGGCAACCCCATCTCCTGCTTCCTACAGGAAAGATTAGCTCGTACTGTGCACTGGAGAGAATTTAGGGGAAGTCAAGCTAATCCCTGGGTGCACTGCGAGAGAAAGGTTGGACCTCGCCTGAGGGATGCTGTATCTGCAATGATAGAATTGGCCTGCCACAGACACTGGTATTTAAGTTGAAGAGCAGAATTCACAGTAAGTGTCAGATCCTCCAGAGAGGAATATTGAATGAGGTTTTCTAAGTCTTGGTGAAGACTGTCCCATGCCAACAGTGGAATGACAGCAGGAGGCTGTGTGTGGAATACCAATATGTTTCACCCGTTCAGGTGGTATTTCAAATATAGATTCAAAGCCTCAGTTCCCTGGAAACTAGGTGATAAAATTTTAAAACATCATCGTGAGATGTGCACCTAGAAGCCTGAAGCATCTCTCATTTGGTGCATAAAGCTGAACAAGTGGCGATGAGCATGCCTTACAAATTGTGTATGCACTGTGCGGCGTGCTTAAGAATTCCTGTGTGCTGAAAAATAAGCGGGAAAGCATGAGGAAACCGATCTGTGTGTGCTGCAAACTCAACTGCAAAAGTGCTGAACTATCAAATTAAGCATGAAAATTTACAACTCCTGATTCAACCTTGTTTTTTCTTCATATTAAAACCCAAACAGAGAAAACATGAACTATTTAAAGGTATAGTCATAATAATACAAGCTTTTCTTTGAGGAAAACTCATTTTAATGTAGCTAAATTAAGGTGGTGTGTGACATGATGCAGCGTGTGAAATGTGTGTTTGTTTTCTTGCTGGTAGAGTTAAACAGAGGCTATTCTAGCTATTCCATTTCTCGTTATTTTAATGCTCTGGCTTTCTTTGATGTGGTCCTGTATTTCACTTTAATAGATGCTCAAGACTCCCAGCTTTAAACTAGACTGTTTGCAGTGAGATTTTAACTGTCTGCTTTTTATTACTGTCAGCTTTTCCTAAACTTATTCTTTCAGCAGTTTATGTGTTCAGCCTATGTATTTTTACATTTTTAGTATGCATGCTTTTTCTGTTGAGTTTTTAATCAAAAAATAACTTTATCATTATTTAATGGTTATTTTAATATATAGCAGTATTCTCTTAGGACTATTTATGCATATATGTGTTTTACATGTATAAAATACGTGCGTGCATGTGTGTTTCTGCAATACATATGTGCATATACATATGCAGACAAATGGGGTCTTTGTTTTAATGAGGCCCGTTACTGATTCATGATAATATAACACCGAGGAAGTAAAAGACCTGTTTTCACCTTGAAGGATAGGTATTTTTCTCGTATTATCTAAAATGTTTATTGTTGCAAAACCTAATAAACATACTCAGTCCGCTTAAAGAAACAGCATATGTTGTATTTCTCTGTGTGTCTATAGAGTAAAAAGGGAAAGCATCTTGACTGATAGATGAAAGAGCCCTGTGTTGCCTGAAAGAGATCTGGGTCCATGGAATAGGTAGCGAAGGGACATTTGTTTTTTCTCCTCCCTCCCAGGGCAGCTCAGAAAGAGTCACACATAAGCTCCAGATTTGTTAGTATGAGAGCAGTCTTCCCTGAAAACTTCCTTTTCTTGGCTGGTTTACCAAATAGTAAGGGCGCTGATAATCAAAGACAATGTCCGTCTTCTTTGCAGTTAAAAAACTCAGTAGCTGGTGTACATCTATTGTATGGAGGACTATAGAAATAAACACAAAAGGTATGGAAGCTTTAAGCCATTATTCAGGCTGGCCCTTGAATCTGGTAGACATATGGGTGACGGGGAATCCACACAAGTGCCAAGCAAAGCGGGGATCGGGGTAAAAGAAAATTCATCGAATAAATGTTTTTCGTTAGAAAGAGCACTAAGAAATTATTGTTTGTTTTCCATCAAATTAAATTACTGATTTAAAAGTCCCTTCTGTGATGAAATAACACAAGGAAACATTTATCTGAGCGTCCATTGTGTATTTTCACCATCTACATGAGGCTGTGTTTTAGAGTGGCACCTTTTAACATAGCTGTTTACACCTTTAAAAAAATTTTAGACAGTTAACTGCACAAAGTCGCTACCTTGTGTGTCCTTTTACTAAATTAAAGTAACCAAGACATCGGATTTTTTTATCCCAAGGTCGTGATTTGTTTCGCTTTTTTCTCCAGCATTTAACTTCTGTATGGAATAGTGTTGGCTGGCCAAACGTTGCCTCAGCTTTTTCTGCCTTCTGCAAAATGTGTGATTTTAGGGAGTTGGTCCAAGTTTTATGAGGACTGAGTTTTCACAAAGGGACTGGAATTCCTTATCTGTGTTTCTGGACACATTTAAGCACCAACTGTAAACAGGACCAAGTGCATGTGAGGAAGCGCAGTGAGGTTCAAAGCATGCACCTAAGCCCATAACCTGTGTTGCATTCTTTTCTGAGAAAAGGATGTGAATGCTCCTTGTAGCAGTGGGACTGTGCTACACGAGGGCAGGTACCATTAGTAGAGACTGCTCACGCTCAGGAGTCCAGCCCTCCAAACTTGAGGGAATTCCTCTATAAACTCTATGTTTTGATTGAAGAAAATTCATTACTTTGAGATAGCAGAAGCTAAAAAGCAGAGGTGACTCTACTGTATAAAAAAAAAAAAAAAGCCAGAGTTCCTAAACACCTAAAAATAATATAAGTAGGCTGTTCTGCCAGCACTCCTCTATGGCACTCTCCTGTTGTGAACTGTTGGCTTCCCCACAGCAGCAGGTTACTCCTCTGCCCAGCCTTGTATTCCATTTTATTCCATTTTTTAGCCTCTTCATTCCATTTTTCCCAGAGTTCTTTCTCCCTCCAGGTATTGCCCTTTTCCTGAGCTGCCTTCTTCCTGTGCCGCCGTGTCCTAGGGTTCAGGCTGGCTGCTGGCTAGATGTTCAGCTGGCTAACATAATGCTCTCTTGATGTGCCTTTTCCATCCACAAAAGTAAGCAGAATGATTTAATGTATACACTGGTTCACCAGAACCAACTTTTGAATTTTGACACCAATCGGAAAAATATTGTTAATAGTGTATCGCTCTCCTTCTTTGAAACATTTCCCACTATTGCACCGTGCCCACCCCACCCCACCCCCCAACTTGTACAGCACAGCTTCTGCCTACAACCTGTGATCTTCCTCCATTTGGAATTCATGGGTAACAATCCGTCTCTCTTTTATTCAGATACTGACTAAGGGAAAAATAGGTAAGGTGTTCAGCACTTCCCGGGTGGTACCCTGCACCTCACAGAACCTGGCTCCACAGACCTTGGAGGGCTTGGAGGACAAATATGATAAAATCACAAACTCTATTCTGCCCCGGCAGGGGTCTTGCTGCTGGTATTCTCATTAAATCAATAACAGAAATCACAAATTTATACTATATACAAACTTTACACACAATGTGTGTGTCTCTCCATAGAAGAGATTTATCCTTCACATTCTAGTAAGAAAACAGTAATAGTGATGATATTTTTTCTTGGTTGCAAGGCATTTTGTTTCCTGAGGCATCTCTGCCTCTTTAATTCCTTTGAAATGTGTAGATACGTGTCATGTTTCCAAAGAGACTACAAATGGCCAATCTGAAGGTAGCAGAAGTGGCCCTCAATGAAAGAAGTGGATCTTCAGTTGAATCAGGGAGTTTAAAGCTATGGAGATTTCGTTTGTCTTTAAGCATAAGCTCAAATATTTTGATTAATATTTGTATTTTTCTTTGTTTAAACTAATCTGCAAGGATTTAAAAAATACTTTTTGAGTTGGCAGTTTGCCCTAATTTCAAACAGTTATAACCAGCCACGTGGGAATATTTTGATTATTTTAAACCTCCTTTATCTTCTCTTTCTCCTCAAAAGTAAAACCAGTCTGAAGCCACTAATTCTATTTAAATTGCATGAATTTAATGGACTGAATTATTTCCCAGGCTGCAGACACTGGCTCCTGTTGACTCTAGTGAGATTAAGATTATAGGCATCCAAAGGTAGATTTCAGCCCTGTGTATAGTCTTCTTCTGGCCAGCTTTGTAGCAGTTAATTAAAAAGTGCTTTCTCGGTGCTGTGCTGCTGGCTTTGTGGTTTCTGTGTAACAAGTTCTTTATATTAGTTGAAGAGCTAAGCAAAACAGCAATGGTAATTTTCAGCAGGGCCAAATACAAAGGGAGAGAAACCAAGATTTCCTGGGCAAGTTCTCTGTTTCTAGTGGTAGTTGAGCTACTATGTGCTGTCTGGCTGACAGCCCTAATCCTAAAAGGAGTGGAATTGTTCTTGTTGCAGCTCCATTATTCTAGTTTTGTACGCTTCTAGCCATAGCAAACTGAACTTTTTAGTCTTCTCCAGAGGTCACTTGTGAGGCCATGATAGCAGGTGGCTACAAGGAGCACGAGGGGCATGCATGCACCCTCTAGGGCAATGCTGAGGTTTATTTTAGATTCCAATATTAAAATATCACATTTTAATATCAATATCAATAATATAAAAATTGCAGTTGTAGTAGGAAGTTATACAATGGGAATCCAGGGTTTCTGTCGTTCTGTTGGCAGAAGAGTCCACCTGCAGTTTTACAGGGGACAGGAGAATGAATGTGAGCTGAAGATCTGAGTGATCAATCTTTTCACATGTAGTGCCTTTTAATTTCTCATTGCAAATTTTTTCTTGACAATAGATTAGTTATTGTATTCTGGTGTGGATGTCTTTAATGGTCTGTCTTTAGGTGGATAATCAGTCATTCTGAGTTTGTCATTTCTCTAGTCATTATGGTTGAAATTGTTTTCTGAAACGTGCTGAGGAGAAGTCGATTACTGTATGTGTGGGTTGATGGCAACAACGGCAGCAATCCTGATTGCGTCTGTGATTTGTGATTTGCTTTCAGCCAGCAGCAAACCAAGTGGAATCTGATCAAAACTGTGTTCTGGATATTCAAGTCCAAGTGCAAGAGTGCCATGATGTTCACTAATGTCCTTCTGTTCTGCTCTTTGTTACTACTGAAGACGGTTTTTAATGGTTCATATTGTGGTTACTACATGATGTAGAAATTGCATTAACAGTACCAGTCCTTTCACTGTCTGCAAGTGTGCTGTCAGGAAAAGTCCACTTCTGATGCAAAAGCTCAGCCTCTAGTCCCTGTATTTTACCTTAATTTCCTGCAGCAGCAGCTGTAGTGTGAGTTTGGCAGGTACTCGTAGTGTAGGAAACTCCAGAAACTGCAGATTTCAGTGCTGAAGTTAAAAAGAAATGCATTTTGGGAAAACAGACTGCTTTAGAATAGGGGGATGACATCTATGTAAAAGGGACTCCACACCAGTGATTTTCACCACACTTGTTGAGTGGGTTTTGCCATTCGTTAGAGATATCTCAAATTAGAGCTGTCTCAGGTGTTCTTCAACAGATAGAAGATAATGTTGAAATTAAAGCAGCTCTTACAAAATTTTGATCTTCAAAGGCTTCTCAAGTTCAGCCTGAAAGATTTTGGACCAGAAGTCCAAAAGCTTCATCTAACATTTTTCCTAGGGCTGAGAGGTGCAGGTTCAAACCTCTGATCTGAATCAAGTAGTGCAAAGAATTGAATTTAGGTGTTTTCTGCATCATTGATAACTGCTCCATCTCCACCTTCTTTGCTCTATTGATAATGTGTATACAGCAGGTTATTCACTGTACAGGAGGGAGTCACTGACTCTATATCCCACTGTTCCGGGACTTCAGCTAACACTGAGGAGACAGGATCAGGGACTTGAAAAGGTTTTAAAAAGTGTTTATCTCTTGGCCATAAAGGGGGATGCCAAGACTTTTCTCTGCCTTATAAATGCTTCTCCATTGGAGCTGCTATAGGTGACACAGAATAATGAAGAGAGGGTTTTCCTTTTAGAACGGCTGTCCCTTGAATTCTCCAAAATGTTTTTGTTCCTGTGTTGGAGAATCAAAGATGGTAACCGTTTCTTTGCTTAGACAGCTTTTTAGGTACCTGAACTGACATATATAGTATGATCAGTCATTTTGTGTCAATATTTTTCTGTATGTTGGAGCCTGTCACATTCACTTAGAATCATAAGATCTTTGGTTGGAAAAGACCTTTAAGATCATCGAGCCCAAGCATACCTGTCCACCACTAAACCATGTCTCTAAGCAACTTCTCTGCTCATCTTTTAAATACCTCTAGGGCTGGGGACTTGACCGCTTCCCTGGGCAGCCTGTTCCAATGCTTGACCACTCTTTCAGTGAAGAAATTTTTCCTAATGTCCAATTTAAACCTCCCCCAGTGCAACTTGAGGCCATTTCCTTTCATCCTATAGTTTGTTACTTGGGAGAAAAGACCAACACCCACCTTGCTACAGCCTCTTTTCAGGTAGTTGTAGAAAGCGATAAGGTCTCCCCTCAGCCTCCTCTTCTCCAGGCTAAACAACCCCAGTTCCCTCAGCTGCTCCTCACAAGACTTGTGCTCCAGACCCCTCACCAGCTTCTTTGCCCTTCTCTGGACACGCTCCAGCACCTCAATGTCCTTCTTGTAGTGAGAGACCCAAAACTGAACACAGTATTCCAGGTGCAACTTAATAAGGGGTAACAAAATTACGCTTTCCCCAGATTGTTTTGTAATTTTTGGACCAATTCAGTATTTAGCTCTGAAGTTTTCTGTTGATTCCTATATGCAGAATAAGGAACAGTCTCGGAAGCTGTCATACCTGGATCACCTCTAGGTGCCATCAGCAACGAGCTTTCCACCCCAATTTGTGTTGAAGTGCAATTAATAGATTTTCTTGGAGGGCATTTAACATTGCCAGCTTTCTCTTAAGTTTTTTTTTGTCGTTGTTGCAGTGGTTGTATTATTTCTTCTGATGGCAGTTACTTGCAATTGCAGAAAAGGAAAAATCTGCTGCTCTTCTGTGAAAGAGGGCACACCAGGCATTTCTTGCTGTTGAGTATCATTATTGTTGGCTTTTGCATTGGATATAAAAGATAACAGCCCACCAAGATTCTAATAGTTATTGTAAATAGCATTCTATTCATGATAAAGATTGATACCACGTGCTTCACTTTGCAGCTTGCATAACTTTTCTGATTGATCCTATGGCAGCAACTTCCCACACAGAAGTAATAATTTTATTCTATTCTCACACCCAGCTTCAGATCAATGTTCCTTTTCTAAAAATTGTAAACCAAGCTTCCAGAAAACACACTTCCTTCAGAATTAATTCATAATTGTTATTTAGGTGATCAGCTTCTGAAGGTGATGACAAGAAATGCAAAGCAATGACCCAAGATTTGAAAGAACTTCACAGGATTCTGTTGTTTTGATGGGCATTTACAGTTTATTTAAGCAGGAGAAAGACTATCAGCAAGTGTTGCTTATTGTCTGCATTGCTTTTTGCAAACACTCCGTATTTTCTAACTTCTCTGGAAGCATGAGAAAAGGTTTGCCATACAGCTGTTTGTCATATAGCTGTTTCCGTTGCTAATGTGCATCTCAATTAGATAAAGTAGTCATACAATGGCGATCCCTTCAAAATACAAAGTGTATTGTGGGCCAAATAATCTTGTTTACAGCTTTTAAAGGGAAAACAAATTATATAGCAGATTTGCAATATCATTGTCCTTTACTTTGTTATTTAAAATAACACCAAGCATTTCTGTGAGTGCTCTTGCCCTAGGCTCCCTTTTCCTCCCCTAGCAGAGAACATCATCTGTGGGCAGGATGCTTTGTTTATGTCGTGGTTTAACCCCAGCTGGCAACTCAGCCCCACACAGCTGCTCACTCACTCTCCTGCCATGGGATGGGGGGAAGAATCAGAAGAGTAAAAGTGAGAAAACTCGTGGGTTGAGATAAGGACAGTTTAATAGGGAAAGCAAAAGCCACGCATGTGCAAGCAAAGGAAAATAAGGAATACATTCACTGCTTCCCACAGGCAGGCAGGTGCTCAGCCATCCCCAGGAAAGCAGGGCTCCATCACGTGTAATGGTGACTTGGGAAGACAAACGCCATCTCTTGGAATGTCCCCTGCTTCCTTCCTCTCCCCCCAGATCTATATGCTGAGCATGACATCATATGGCGTGGGATATCCCTGTGGTCAGTTGGGGTCAGCTGTCCCAGCTGTGCCCCCTCCCAGCTTCTCATGCACCCCCCCAGCCTCCTCGCTGGTGGGGTGGGGTGAGAAGCAGAAAAGGCCTTGACTCTGTGTAAGCACTGCTCAGCAGTAACTAAAACACCCTTGTGCTATCAACGCTGTTTCTAGCACAGATCCAAAATGGAGCCCCATCCTAGCTGCTGTGAAGAAAATCAACTCTACCCCAGCCAAAACCTGCACAGTTTACGAGGAGCAGCCTGCCAGTTTCCACACACGGATCCCTTGGGCCAGCTCAGCAAATGGTCATTTCTCACAATTTTATGTTGCCCTTCATTCTTAGCCAATCCCATACTACAGGGAGGCCAAGTAGATATTACAGTTGGACTCTGTGGTATGGTTTTGTTCTTTCCCTTTCTAGTGCTCTGACCCTTAACAACACTCTGTACATAAACAGTTGTCAGAATTTTAGTGAGAATAGGACTGATTCACTGTGATTAAAACATTCTTAAATTTCATTGGTAATGGTATGTCGTCAATACTGTAAAGCACAGCAAAAGCACATGCTGCAAATACAGTGTGTGGACTGTCCCATTGCTGAATCCTGCTGGGCTACCAGAAGCCTTTAGGTGAATTAGAAACATGGACCAGTTATTTTATTTCTTAAGAAATCTCTCCAGTCTGCAAAGAACTGCAAAACAGTTCATGGATTCTCATCGCAGGGTGGTATTCTGGTTTTGAGTCTGGCTCTCAGTGATGTTTCAGCAAGGACAGACTGACTGACTTTAATGAGAAGAAAATTTCTGAAAGCTACTAAAATAGTATTATGTCCAAGAACTTGTAGTGCTTCTGTTGGCATTAGCTTCTCAGGAAGGAACTGTAAAATGATAGCCTGCATGCAAAAGTTTTCAAGCGCAAATAGTTTTCAAGTTTTCTCATCTTTCATTTATACTTTTGTTCAGTGCACCCCCTCATACTTGCTCAGTTCCCCTCCCAAGAGCAGTCGACTGCATTGCAGTGGGAGGGAAAGTTCAAAACGAGATGCATTGCTTAGTCAGGTTGTCGTGGTTTAACCTGGCTGGCAACTCAGCACCACGCAGCCGCTTGCTCACTCCCCCCTCACTCAGTGGGATGGGGGAGAGAATCAGAAAGAAAACAAAAGGTTAGAGCCGAGGGCTGAGATAAAGACAGTTTAATAAGAGAAAATAATAATAATAGTAATAATGAGAATGATAACAGAATATACAGAATATACAGAATATACAGAATATACAAAACAAATGATGCACAACGCAATTGCTCACCACCCGCCGACTGATGCCCAGCCCGTCCCGAGCCGCGATCAGTCCCCGAGCTGCGAGCAGTCTCCCCGCGACCAACCGACCGACTAACTCCCCCCAAGCATGACGTTATATGGTATGGAATAGCTCTTTGGTCAGTTTGGGTTAGCTGTGCTAGCTGTGCTGTACTCCCAGCTTGTTATGCACCTGGCCGAGCAGGAGAAGCTCAAGAAGTCCTTGAGTAGTCTGAGCACTACTTGGCAACAACTGAAACCATCAGTGTGTTATCAACATTCTTCTGGTACTGAATCCAAAACACAGCACTATGCTAGTTACTATGAAGAAAATTAACTCTATCCCAGCCAAAACCAGGACACAGGTGTCCTCACAGTGAAATTTAAAGTCCACAGCTCTGGTGAGGAATAGCAGGGGATATGCCAGAACTATCTATCACACACTTCGGGCTTTATGAAGTTTCTGGGCATTGAATCATAGTTACTTGGTTTGCCAGAGATATTGTGCTGACAGACCATCTAGCAAAATAATTCTTTTTTCTCTTCAGATACCTCTTATTCAAGTCCATTTTTAGATCATGTGCGACCAAATGCTCAGCTATATTTTGGGAATGGTAAAAAATTTATTGACTTCGATGTCTGTGCTGAAAATAATTTCTGAAAAGGAAAGAGCATGTTTTAATTTTGCAAGTCAGATTGGAAGTCAACACGTCTGTCTGTAGTATTATGAGGCAGCTGGGATTTAAAAGTGTTTAAATTAAAAGAGTTTAATGAAGGCAGAAGAGACCTTGCTGTAGCATTAATACCTCATGGGAAGTCTGCTATCTTTTGCCTGTCACCCAATTGGTGGTAAAGACCTCAAATCATGGATGTTTGTGGATAGAGTTTTCAAATCTGCCATTTTTAAAACAAAGTTATGTTACACGATTCAGGATTCTGCTTTCTTGAGCCATGTGATTTTTTTTAGTAGGAAAGTTTACTCTTGTAAACTTTCAAACTGATTCTAATGCCTTGCATATGATAACGCCTGTACATCTCTCATGGCAGTTTTGACGTTCGCTATGCGCGAGAGATTTTTCAGACTGATCAAAGGGAGGCCAATCACCAGCACTGCTTACTTTTCTTCCTTTTCTTCCTTTTGTTTGATGCTTATAATTGTAATCAACATGCTAGGGAGACTCCCGATATGCTTGTGTCCTTTGCCTCAGTGGCAACATTTTTGCATTCAGGTAAAGCCTCCTTAGCATTGATGACTGTTGTCACCTTTTGCCTTCTTTTGCTGGTGTTTCAGCTGGTGCTTAGCCTTTGTAGATGTTGAATACTCTTAACTTTCACTTGATACAGTGAAAAATAAAACTAGGAAAGCAGAATAGATGTAACACTCAAAAATGGTTGCTTGCTAGATGGAGAAAGACCATCAACTTTGTTATGAGGTGTTGCCCTGTGTGACCAGAATACTGTTTTCATTCAAGCAGTGAGGAGATCACTTACAGTAGTTACCCAAGGCAGGTTCAAATCAGGAAACAGTAACGTACATACTGCCATGGACATCCTTAAATATTTTAAAGTGACACAATGAAGACCAAACTGAATTGAAAAAGGTCATATAATTTATATCCCTCAAATAGGCTTATTTACTCAAGTTTGTAATAGCAGCTTTCCAAGCTCTGGAATTCTTCACTGAATGTCTAAATTTACAGTCTATCTGTAACAGAATCCTACACTTGAATCGCTGAGACTGTTTCAGCAAAAACATTAATTACATCGCAGTCATTAAATAAGGAAACAGCAACCCTAATGGAGTCCTAAACTTTGATATTTAGTGTTCTGACTTCTCAGCTTCACTAACATCCACTTCCCTAATGCATCAAGGAAGCTTTAGTTCACAGTTGATAACTGTGATGAAGTACAAAGGCTGTAAGTTCCTACTTCATATTCCACATACTTTTCTTCTAGTTCTTCCCAATTACATGTTTATTACCTATTTTTAAACTGAATTTCAGTATGTGAATGTTAAAGGCACTTATTTTACTCTCTGCTGAGCTAGGAAATTTTCCTGAAAGGCTCTATGTTAGTATGAGTGGAGAGAACTGATTGGAAAGGATGTGACAGAATTTTTCTAGAGTGAAAATCAGATTTTTTTGCCAAAAAAAGCTGATTTTGCCAACATTATCAAACAAAAACTAGAAAAAAATTATGAAAGTTGTAGGAAGTGTTTTCACTTCTAGTAGTGAATAACAATAAAATGGCTTTAATTTACTTGATACAAGTCTTTAAACTATAATTTTCTGTGTAGAAAATTTCCAGAAAATTAGACTGTCATTTTGAAATCCTGAACTATAGAGCTACACACCTGATGATGAAGGGTCTAATGAGTCTGAACTATTTGTAGAAATATCGTTACTGAGATTTATGCTGTCATCTCAATTAAACTATTTTCATTATTATAGAGGTACACACTATAGAGGCATTTTGAACTTAGGGTTACTCTTTATTTTATGCACCTAAATAGCTACTTCATAGCCACTGAGATTGTGTATACATTACAAATACAAAGCAAATAATGTTTGCAAGTCTTCTTCAAAATGGTTCTAAAATAAAACTTAAAATATAATAGCATCTATTGAACTCCAGCAGAATTCTTGGTTTTCCTACATTTGGGGATATATAGATATCTTTTCCCAATTATCTCTTTTTTTTATTGTTGGGTAGCTAAGATTTTTTCTTATTTCTTCTTCATTGTAGTCTTCTAGGGATAAGCAAAATATTTACAGACATATGATTTTTTCGTATTTCAAGAGGAAACTTCTGCTCAGTTTTCTGCTAGGGTTATAGTGGACAGGCGAATCCAGCAATTTGGGCTGGGGGGCCCAAGTAGGAGTGTGGGGCCCCAAGCAGGAGTTTTGGTTAAGTGTTGCTAAGGATGTGTGAAGCTCAAAGCAGCCATTTCTGTTTGCTCTTAAGCCTTCTCCTCTCTTTTTCTCCCAGTTTTACTGATGGAGCTGAGGTCGTCATCCTCTATAACCTTGTTGCCATTATAAAGAGCAGGCAGCAGTTTGCTGAGGGGGTGCAGGGCTGTTAAGTGATCATTTGTCTTGGTTGTGCTCAGGGCTTCACCCTTTCAGAAAGAAGTGCAGACTGGTATCACTGTGTGAACCCACTCGACACACCAAAGCTGGTAGACTAAATTTTAGACCTTAAAGGGCTTTATTAAAAATGCCAGTACTTGGGGCATCCAGTCTGCAGAGAATTTCCTCTGCTGACTCCAACTTGATCTTTCCTCTTTGCTTTTGTCTTGTACGTCTGAGTGGCAGATAAGTTTAACGTAATTCCTTTCAGCCCCATTTGGGTTGACGTTTAGGCACCAAGCATGAACCTCGTGTTACTCTTTTGTCTATTGCTGGCACAGCACCAGAATCTTCTTGCTGCCAAGAATGGTGGCAGCTGCTGCCGCCTCCAGCAGCCTTTAGCTAGAGCAGCATAAGCCTCTTCCAGGCTGGGCAAGAAAGAGGAAAGATTAAGATCTCTTAGGTTACCTCTTTTTACTTTAAGGAAAAGGCTTCACATTTCTCCTTCTTTTCTGAACGTGTTGCTGTCTCAAATGTCTTTTGTTGCTAGTGTGTTCTGTACATGCTTGGCATTTCAGTGATTCTCAAAAGTCAGAGTTAGTCTGTCCTGAGCCCTGCTTGCCTGCCTGTCTTCCAGCCTTCCTTAGTTCCTAGCTTCATATCAATAAACTGCTCTGAAATCTGGAGTCCTGTTTGGGATGAGCATAAACCAATACCTCTGGCACCACTCACGTTACCAAGCTGAGAACGTGTTCCTGCAATGCATGTCCAGAGATGAAGCTCTAAGCCACAATTCACAATGCCAGATGACACTGAGACATTCGAATATGATTCCATACGCAGCATAAAAACTTTTAGAAGAATTGCATGGGTTTTGTATTAAGAACTGCTTGATAGATCCTTTGCCATAAAAAGTGCCCTAGAGGTTTCTAGAGTAAAGGGAAACCCATGGATTTTTCTCCCCAGAGGCAGTGAGGGCTATGTCTTTTGAAGTGGAAATGCCAAAGCACAAGTACAGACTACATGCATGGTGATAATAAGACTACTGTGCACCCAGTGAGCTATTCAATTGGTCATTTACATACGCAGTACCCTCCTAATAGCCATTCTGCTTCATCTCCTTGTTGTATATACGCAGGAACAGTAGCTCTGCAGGTGAAGCAAGCATGCAATCCCTCATGAAGCTTTATAAATGAGCCCTTCTATAGCACTGTGACTGACAGGGCAGTACTGTTTTTCTGATAGTTGCTGATGTCATGGAGTGGCAGTTGTTCCCTGTTCTGTTACTTAATGTTATAATTGAATAAAATATCTGCCTGCTTTGTCCTCCAACAAGAAGAGACGTTTATCCATGGAAAAAATTGTGAATTACTGGGGGGTTTGTTTAATAATGAAATAAGATTTACAGCCTGGCTAATGCTGTTTCCACTGTGTATGTGCATGTGTATATCAAACCTGTAAAATTTACTGTATTCTGGATGGCAATGCTAAGGATTAGTTTTGTAGTTTGCTTTGTTCCTTTTTTCTTTTTATAAACACATGCAGTTAGTGATCATATGAAGTAGCTCCTCTCCTATTCCTCCACCACTGAAAACAATAGTGAGGGATTCCTTGATTGGCATCGCACTGAGACTGATGGACATTCCAGGTTCAAATTTCAGTGCAGCGAGTTCCATAGCTGAATTCACAGAAGCCAACCACATCAGAAAAGCTACATGTACCAAAAAGAGAAAAAAATTGTTAATGTTACTGAGATTAGCCAAGGAGGACAATTAATACATATTCTTGTAATGGAGCAAATGCAGTCTCACTGTGAATGAAGGCACTGAGCTCTGTGCACATCACTACGCTCCTGTCCTCTGGAAAGGCTCTTGCTCACCTCTTAATTCCTGTTCTTTGTTTCCTTGATACAGTACTGACACTTTAGTGGAAACAGAAATAGTGGCACTACCTTTTTGGAGGAGCAGAGGAGGGTGCTTGAGGTTTACACAGATTCAAAGAGAGACTGCATATTTGCATGGAAAAGAAATCTGTTGAGCATCAGTGTGTTGCTAGAAACCACATCCAGCTCAGAAGGACCTTGAGTTGAAAATTATTAAGGGCTCAGCAAGCCATAGGAGGAAGAATTGTATATGCTTGCCGTATTCTCTTCCATAAACATATCCTAATAGCCACTGCTGGAGATGGGATATTGGACTAAATGGATTTTTGATCTGACCAACTATGGCCATTCTTATGCTTTATGAAACAGGGAAAAATAGAGGGTCTGAAATCACCTTTGTACCTCCATTAATTCAACTGCTGTTCTTTATCATAATATGAAAGGAGATGGAGAAGATGAATAGATGTAGCTGATTTTGATTGGATTTTAAGTTATGTATTGAACTTGTGCTTGAAACATGACTTGTGCTGTAAATGAAGCATAACCGAACACATAACTGTGACAAATTGGTATTAAATGGTCATTGTGAAAAGTGGTGTGAGTGAAATGTGACCTCGCCTTTTTATCGGTTCTTTTAGAAAAGTCTCTATAATTATTTCATACTACAGAAGTTTCTGTGAGTCAGCATTCTACACCACCTTTTGTCTGATTCCTGGTGTTCCTCTCCCAAAACTGCCTGCTGTCAGGTGCCACCAGTAGAACATTTTTTTCAGTAAGCTCCTGTTATGAAGGTTTGCTAGCATGCCTTGGGTTTGTGGAATTACAGAAGTAAGGTAACTAATTTAGTTTTAAATGTTTTGTTATGTAGTGTATTATTTTCATTAAAGCTGTATTTTAACATTAGGAAAAATAAAGCGCGTGCAACATTGAAGCTGAAGGTTAAAGAGAACAGCGTAGAAACTCAGAACTGGTCTGGCATCTGTCACTCTTTGGTCTGCAGTACTGTCTCTTGCAAGTGATTCTGTTCGCATGAATCAGATTGCTAAGGGTATAAGGTAGTGTTGAGCAAGACCTGGCCTAGTGGTATCCAGCCCGAAGAGATTAAAGCAACCTTCATCATACAGGACTTTGGTATACAGGACTTTGGTAGACAATCTTTAAGAGTGGGTCCTTCCCCAGCCAGCAGCTTCAGTCTCACTCCTCCCACTCAACTCGTTCACATCCAACCTCTTCCTTTTAGAAAGAACAGTTACCCATCTTACAGTAACTGTGGCTCTCAGAGATGCTCTGTCGGCAGGCAACCCACTCAAAGTGTTCGTTCAGCTTGTGTGCATGCTGCCTTGGAGTCTGCAGGCACCAGTGTGTGTTTGGGTTGCATATGTGCCCCTCTCCCATCTCAACTTCTCAGAGCAGGATGAACAAAGTGGCCCCAACAATTGCTTTGTTCGTTTGGTGTGATTAATCTGACTCATTATCACCAGGAATGGTTTTGGCTTGTGGAATACCGTCATGTAGTCAGAATGTCTCAAAAGAGCCAAAAGTGCTGTGAGGTTAATTGCCTTTCCCTTGTTTTTTGTCTGCTTCCTAAGTAGGCTATCTATCTGCCTTGCTTCATGGCAAAAAAGGGAGTTGTGTTAGAGCTGCTTTGGTATCATGGGGCTCTTGCTTCATTCTTAGTGTTAATGAGAGGGTTCCTTAGCTCCCTGGCCCATCGCCATGTCTGTCCTTACAGCAGATCTGAGCTTCCCTGTTGCTGTGTGGTTGTAGGGCTGTGCCACATTACCACTGTTAGAGCTGAAGGCCAACACTATAGATTACTGACTAGTAAAATCTGCAGTAAGTTTCAGGTAGCTGAAATCTCAGCTGTATAAACTATCTAAGCATACTCTAAATATTAATTGAATTTTAGCCTGAGAATTAATTTGAGAGAGGGAGAGGATTTATTCAGAGATCTATCTTTATGTAGAATGACTTGTTGACTCCTTCCCAACTTACCTGTAAGGAATATGAAATGTGGGTGATTTATAGTATGAAATTGATTGCTAAGAGCAATGCAAGGGATCCTTTAAAACATCTGGAGATTTTTCTCTCAAGGAGAGAAGTGAGAGTTGTATATATGTACCTTAGTTTGAGATTCACAGTACTTCAGTGGCACTTATATCAGAGTTCAGATCTTAAATTTGTGCTCTCAGGAAACTGGTGTTTGAGGGACCTGTTATTCCAGCCAGATTTAGTGCACACTTTTACTTGCTTTCCTTTAAGAAAGCACTCTTGCTAATAACGGTGTTGAGCATTTGACACATCTGGTCTGATGACAGTTCTCTCTGGGTGTATTTTAACCTGTAACAGAAGAATCTCTAATTCTAGCAATGTGTGTTGGTTTGCCCATTCATAAATCTGGACATTGTTTGGTAGGTGAACATGATCCTATAAATTAAGACTTGGTTTCGAAACCAGAGTGCCCTGAAAATATCAACTGTCATGGAAATCACCTTGCAGAATCCAAGGTGTTAAATACAGAGAAACTGAGTTTTGGCAGCAGTTCAGGCTATAATGATGTCTCTGGCAGATAATAAAATTGAAGAATGCAACAGTTCTTAGAATCAAAACTCATATTCAGAGCATCTCTTTGCATGGGCTTTCTTTGGAATTGTCTTTTCTTCCACCATTTCCAAACTTCCTTCAAAAGCAGGGGGAGAAGTTAGTACAGTGGTGACTGCAGTGAGGCTGGAAAGTTCTCAGGTAGGAGCCTGGACTTCTCAAGTGTGCAAAACCAAAGCTGATGTCACTTTGTGTCTAGTTGGCCTCAGGGTGATCTAGAAGGATGAGGTGGAAGCTTTAGACCAATGTGTTGAATAATAAGAAACTAACTTAAAGTAGGAAAATTACTGCAGTTTTTGTTTTGAGAATTACCCTTATCACAGAGAGTACTTAGACTGAAGGTACTCAAAGGGTGCTGGTCGGAGCAGAGGACTAGTGTGGAGCTCTGTGCAAGGTGGGAGAAGGAGGTCTTGGCATCAGGAAGTTTAAGAAATATCTGTCCATGAGTGAGAAGTCCATGCCTAAGCCTGGGCAGCGCTTCTTGCTTCAGCAAGAAGGCTGCTGCCCGATTCAAAGGTACTTTCCCTCTGCTCTTGGAGTTTTTCTCCGAGGGGTGATGCTCTTTAATCCCTGGGGGTGGATCTCTGCATAGGTGAGGCACCAGCTGGCTGTGTTTGAGAATTGAGACACATATGCTTTGCAGTCAGAATCTCCCTTTTCAGGCTTAAGTAACAAAACCAGTTGTAGATGTGCTTCCAGTCTTCCAGCATGCTGGGGTAAGGGCTTGAAAACTCCACAGTTCCAGTGCCTGTGGCCTGCCCCGAGTAAGCAGCAGCATTTGATGAGGCCATCATTTGCTGTCATGGCTGATGCCCGTGGATAGAGGCAGCCCTGGGAGGTGCTGAAGATGTGAGCTCATCCCCACAGCCTCTTTTGTGACCGCCCTGACATGCAGCGTGGGGCAGGGAAGCCCTCTGTTCCCTGCCCTCTCAGCTCCCAGCGCCTGTGGCATGCTTCCCTGGAGGTCTTCCCATAAAACCCGCCCTGTGGTGGCCTTTCAGACAAGAGGCATGTTTTGAAAACACGCTATCCTTGCATCACTGATGTGATGGATTTTATTTTTCCCCTCATCAGCCAGCTATGGGAAGGGAGCCTGGAGCGACCACCAGCAGGCGGTGGTGCTGAAATGAACCCAGGGGACTGGGCTGGGCCCAGGCAGCCCCCAACTGCCACCATGATGTCAGCGGGTCCTAAGGGTGCCACCATGTTCCCCAGCTGCGCTCCCGCAGCCTTCTCCGCTGCCCCGGGGCGGGGGCCCTGGCCTCTCCCCCTGGGTGCCTGCCGTTAGTGACGCCCGTGGGCTGGCAGAGGAGCTGTTGGCAAGCTGCCCCGGAGAAACGCTCGCTGGGCAAAGCCTCGGCTCCCCTGGGCCTGGCACAGCTCTCCTCAAGCTGCCACGCCTCCACCTCCGCGGGATGGAGAAAAAAATATTCGGTAAGAGAACAGGCTTTTGGTGTTAGCAGTTTATTGTTGCTGAGGTGTTGTGATAAATACAGGTGGGAAAATGGCGCAAGCAAACTGCCGGTCCCTGCCTAGGCCCCGGCTTAGGTGTCAGCCATGCCAGGCGTAATGAGGAGGTGAGATCTCACCTCCTGCCCAACGGAGAGGGGGTCCCCGCTGGAGAGGGTGTTCCAAGGGACAGGTCTCCATGAAACCAGCCTTGCCCCATGGCAGCTGTGTGGCGGCCATCAGTACTTGCACTCCCTGCAGGCCCAGGAGCAGGGCGGCTCGGCCTGGCGGCAGTGAGCAGGGCAGGGAGGTGTTGGGGCTGTGGCTGCTCATATCCAAGGATGAACGTACCTTTCCTCTCCTGGGCCAGACCCTCCTGCCTTTTTTCCCTAAAATCAGTTATTCCTGATGTGGTCTGTGTTTCTGATACCTCAGAAACTCTTGCTTTAGAGTAACCTTATTCTTGGCAAAAATAGACCAGCTGCCCAGGGATGAGAAATGTACTAAACCTTGTAATTCAGTTACCTTGGTAACATCTGTAAGGAACTACCAGTGCAAACCCACTATTTTTTTCTTGGTCTCTTTTATGGCAATACATATTTATGTTTAGTTGGGCATAAGTGTGATTTATAGCCATTGTAGCCATTCTCCTGAACATTATCCTGACAGACAATAGTTCCTGTTTCTAACAAGCAAGGTTAAGTGACTGTAAAAGCAGGTATTTGACTGTAGAGTACAAATTGAGGTTTACCATCAAGTAACTAAGCATTTGCTAAACAAAGACAAAATTGTGTAAATACTACATTATTGTTTCAAAGTATTATAATGCTTGATTACATTTACTTAGCAGAGGAATTTTTTCAATGGTTGTGTTTTAGAAAATGTATAAAAGATCTTTTTTTTTTTTTTTTTTTTACATTGTAGCATTCTCATACACATGTGAGTTTTAGTTGTCAGCCACTCATTGTACAGGGAAAAAAAAAAAGAAGTAAAAGCATTATTGCTTATGATTACAAGCCAAAGCTAACAGTCTTACTTTGGACTTGGTTGTTCCTGGATTTGGCTCTAAGCACAGCTCTCTTCCTACTCCATCATTCCCATTTAGCCATCTATGTCCTGGTAGTGGCTCTGCACTGCACAACCTGGGACACTCAGGTGCTGGCACGCAGAAGTTTGCTAGGGATCAGACTTGTGTGCTGCACAGTAGGCAGAGCCCCCAGCTTTTTGTAGCTCTTTGCATCCTCTGGTTACTCACTTGTTTCTCTCTTTGCTCCCCACAGCAGGGAATTTTCTGAGCCTTTCAAAGGGAGAAGCATCCCTCACTCGGTGACCGATTCAGTAATTGATTTAATTAATTTGAAACTAACTGTCACTTGTTAAACTGATAATCAAGAAGCCAATTATCTGTTAACAGTCCTAAATACCAATCAGTGGTAACCAAAGTGTTTCTCTCTTAAAGAAATCTGGATGTCTTGCTGATATTTCAGAGCTTTTAAAATGAGTTGTAAATATGGCTACTTTCTTTAAAAAATTAAAGACTCTGTATTAGAATGCCACTTTTCTAGTTCAGAATAATCGTAGAACCACGTACTCATTTAGGTTGGAAAAGACCTTTAAGATCATCAAGTACAGCTGTTAACCTAGCGCTGCCAAGTCCACCACTAAACCATGTCCCTAAGCACCACATCTACCTGTCTTTTAAATACCTCTAGGGATGGAGACTCAACCGCTTTCCTGGGCAACCTGTTTCAATGCTTGACAACCCTTTCAGTGAAAAAATTTTTCCTAATGTCCAACCTAAACCTGCCCTGGCGCAACTTGAGGCCATTTACTCTTGTCCTATTGCCCGTTACCTGGGAGAAGAGACCAACACCCACCTCACTACAGCCTCCTGTCAGGCAGTTGTAGAGAGTGATAAGGTCTCCTCTCAGCCTCCTTTTCTGTAGGTTAAACAAACCCAGTTCCCTCAGCCACTCCTCACAGGACTTGTACTCCAGACCCTTCACCAGCTTTGTTGCTCTTCTGTGGAAACGCTCCAGCGCCTCAATGTCCTCTTGTAGCAAGGGACCCAAAACTGAACACAGTATTCAAGGTGCGGCCTCACCAATGCACAGTACTGGGGAAGGATGACTTCCCTACTCCTGCTGGTCACACTATTCCTGATACAAGCCAGGATGCTTGGCCACCTGGGCACACTGCTGGCTCACATTCAGCCAGCTGTTGACCAACACCCCCAGGTCCTTTTCCACTGGGCAGCTCTCCAGCCACTCTTCCCCAAGCCTGTAGGGTGCACTCAGTCCCCTCATCCAGATCATTGATAAAGGTATTAAACAGAACTGGCCCCAATACTGAGCCCTGGGGAACACTGCCTGTGACCGGCCACCAACCAGATTTAACTCCATTCACCACAACACTTTGGGCCCGGCCATCCAGCCATTTTTTTACCTAGCAAACAGTATGCCCATCCAAGCCATGAGCTGCCAGCTTCTCCAGGAAAATTCTGTGGGAGGCAGTGTCAAAGGCTTTGCTAAAGTCCAGGTAGATAACATCCACAGCCTTTCCCGCATCCTCTAAGTGGGTCACCTTGTCATAGGAGGATATCAGGTTGGTCAGGCAAGACCTGCCTTTCATGAACTCATGCTGACTGGGCCTGATCACCTGGTTGTTCTGAACATGCCGCGTGATGGCACTCAAGATGATCTGCTCCATAACCTTCCCCAGTACCAAGGTCAGGCTGACAGGCCTGTAGTTCCCCGGATCCTCCTTCCAGCCCTTTTCATAGATGGGTGTCATTTGCTAACCTCCAGTCAACCGGGACCTCCCCAGTTATCCAGGACTGCTGATAAATGATGGAGAGTGGTTTGGTGAGCACTTCCGCCAGCTTCCTCAGTACCCTTGGGTGGATCCCATCTCATTCCATACACTTGTGTGTGTCTAAGTGGTGTAGCAGTCGCTAACCATTTCCCCTTGGATTATGGGGGCTTACATTCTGCTCCCCTTCCCTGTCTTCCAGCTCAGGGGGCTGGATACCTGGAGAGCAGCTGGTCTTACTTTTAAAGACTGAGTCAATATTTATTTCTGAAACTGCATTTAGAATTTTAACATTTTTAACATGTTATGCCCTGTAAGCCATAAGTCTCAGGGCATGATAGAATGTTTATTAAGGGTAAATCCTGCTCACCTTCTTAATTTATGTAGCTGAAATCCTCAAGTAGCCCCATGTTTTTAAATCAGAACATTTCCATTGCTCTGTTGCAAGTTGGGTTGGTGAGCACATTTAAAAGTCTTATTCTAAGAACGTTATGTCTTTTATTGTATATACATTTGTATTTGTAAGAGGTAATGTAAAAGTGGTATTACCAAAACATAGCTTTATTTTTTATTGCAGCCATTAATTATAAAGCATTTTGTAAAACAAAAACAAATGTTCCTTAAATAAAAGCATTGAAATTATTATTTTTATTATGTATTTTCATGAAACTAGATTTTTTTTTACAGGTTTACAAAACAAAGCTATTTTAAAAAATATGTTCGGAATGT
This sequence comes from Egretta garzetta, assembly GCF_000687185.1. NCBI lineage: Eukaryota > Metazoa > Chordata > Aves > Pelecaniformes > Ardeidae > Egretta > Egretta garzetta. The sequence goes on along the minus strand of NW_009259730.1, from coordinate 1,648,182 downwards.
ATGCCCAATCCTGTATACTTTATGACATAAAAATGTTGGATGAGTATAGGAAGCAAGCCACTGATGTATGATGGCTTGTCTATGGCTCTCTAAGTACTTAATTGGATTAGATCATTACCCATTTATACAATATTTTCATCATTTTTTAAATTCTGATCTGAGGGTGCTGAATAGTTGCTTTTTACTGTATTAAGGATGGAGAGTCAACAATTTGATTAATCATGTAGTTTCAAGCATGAGTATTTCTGAGCACATCCTTTAAAGAGTGTGTCCTGATGGTTTTTTTTAAATTCCTGGTGTATTTAAATGTGTTTATTTCTTTTCCATGGAGGTTGTTTAGACGTCCTGAAAGCAGATGGTATATTAAGGTACTAATATATTAAGGTCCATCTCATCCCATATTTCCAGTTTCAACCTGTACACATTTCTGGCTGCTAACCCCCCAGTTTTGTTTCCAGCTTCACAGTCTGCGATAAGCATAGGCTTGTAGAGCCCTGGGCAGGAGCTTGCTCCATTAGCAAAACCATTTAAGTCGCCCAGAAAGAGATGCTTTAGAGAAAAAGAAGTAAGCAAACTGAGGGATGAATTCTGCTGCCATTTAATCCATTGAAGGATGAGTTGTTTTACTAGATAGCCTGTTGGACAAAAGATTCTTTAGAAGTAAAGAAGGGTGGAGTAGTAGTGAAGTGGCAAATTCCGGTGCTGACAAGCACAGGGTACACAAACCCATAAGCATACGAAGACACATGTTAATCATACATGTCAGCTGTAAAATCTTAGGGGTAAGAACAACACATCTGGAGTTTTCAGATGTAACTTTCAGGATGATAATTTAATCCTTTATGAGCAGTATTTTAAAATATGTTATGACACACAATGAATGAGCAAAGCAAGTGAGTACCTGAACAAAATAATGAGAGGATCTTTGTTTCTGGATTCAGCTTTTCCAGTATAATCTCTGCTTCCAGCAGTGAATACATCAGATGTATTTACATCGTATCTTTGCAAGAGAATGTTTGTGGATATGACATATGCTGCTCTGCACCCTTAAAACCTGTGAACTAGATTCTCTCTCAGTGCCATGTGCATCTCTGTTGATTTCAGAAATATGCAATACTGCAGTAATGAGCATGGTATAAGGATCTAAATACATTCATAGACATATGGACAGACAGATGGATTAAGGCAGACTTTGTCACTTTGTCCCTAAAAATCCTTTGTGATACTTATCTTTTGTGTACACAGTGACACTAAGGTGCCAGCCCAGATCATTTCCCTTAACTTAGTAATATTTTATGGATTTACATAAAGTTTTTACTTGAAAACGTGGAGGAGTGTGTGTGTACATTTTGCAGAAATGTACTGGTGCTAGTAATATAAACCATTTTCATTCTATTTTGAAAAACATTGTGAAGGTATAAATTATGTTTGAACTGGACAGAGATGATGATGTGGCATGTGACTGAAAATATATATTTTTTAATAGATGATTCAGCCGCAGAGAGTTTTAATGGCAATGAGACCGTGGGACACAGTTCCAATGCTTCAGGGGGAACACACTGCAGGGAGATGGCAGAAACCAACAGTAATGGCAAAACAAATCTGGAGCAGGATGAGCAGCCTCTGAACCTGAGTGACAGTCCCCTCTCTGCTCAGCTGACTTCAGAATACAGACTAGATGATCACAGCAGTAATGGAAAGAACAAATACAAGACTCTCCTAATTTCTGATCTCAAGATGGAACGGGAGGCAAGAGAAAATGGAAGCAAGGTAAGATGCTTCCACATGCTCCAGATATGAAGTGTGTAGCTTAGAAAAGGAAAAGATTTGTGAGGCCAAACCAAAGGTTTTTCCCAGCTAAGCACTTAATGCAATGTGTCTAATGTTTGTCACATCATTACTCAAATGCTATACATAGATTTGGATGCTCTGTTACACATATATGATGCATACGTACATTAAGTGTATGTGGATGTACATGGGTGAATACACATATATAGGCATATATATTGTGCTGCACACTGACAAAGACCAGTGCAGTTCTCCATCAGGCATCAATTTTATCAGTCAATTTATTGAGAACTGTCTGCATTACCCATTTGAAATATATATATATATATAAAAATATGTATATAATGTAATACATATATATGTATATATACTGGGATACGTATACCTATGTATATTTATAGATGACCATCTCATTACATTTATTATGCATCTGTAGAATGAATTGGTATGAATGTTAAGTGTGTATGCCCAAGCAAATTACTACACGTGCATTATCAACATCTGAAAGGAACTGATTTGGTTCCTTCCTGATTGTTTGTGTTATGCAGGCACCTAACCTGAATTAAAACTGACAAGTTTGCTTTAAGCAGCTGTAATCCCCTGAGGGCTTTTCTCTGTAGTTTCCATTATGTGAGTAAGGAGAAGCGAGGGTGGTTATATTGTAGATAAAGACAGATCCTATAGGTTAGATAGCTAGCTTTCCAGGAGGGTGTTTGTCATGAGGGCATACTGTAGGGAGGGTGAAGAAATGGCCTGTATCATAGAATGTATCCATTGATCTTATTGGTGACAAGTTCCTTTTGTTTTTTTTCTGATAACACCCAACTGGATTACCACTTTTACAGCAGCAATAATAGGATGTTAGTATTGGATCCAAATACTATTAACACTAGTCACTAGCTTTCAGTAGCTCACTACAAAATAAGCTGACAACAAAGATATACTTTGAATGGTGACATTTTTTTGCAGGGCTTTGAAGTAGAAGTGATATGGAAAAATCACTTTTTTTAGGTATATCCAGAAAGGGATTCTACATGACTGATGTCTAGAGAACAACATTTATTTATGCTGAAGTTTTAACTCCTGTTTTCATTGCCTGCGGAGTAAAAATAAAAACTTGAAATGTTTTCTTAACTTAAGTGTCTGGTTTTGGTGGGTAGAAGAAAGGGAGACCAAAAGGGAGATTGTTAGTCTTTCTTTTTCTTGGCCATTCCAGTTTAGCAAATCATGTATCCCAAAACTCCTCCATAAAATCTTTACGAAAACCTGTTTATCTGCATGGAATATTTTTGTTTCCACCAATTTTCATTTTATTGAAAATGTTCTGAATAGCTCTAGTCTCAGAGTGTGTATATACTCCAGTGCTGGATTTACTCACTACTTTGACTGTTGCACAGTGAGTCCCAAATTGGCTAATATGAACGGTATCTTTGTTTGCTCTAGGGCACATTGTTCCAATGAACCTTTTATAAGCCAGTCACCCAAATATTGATAGACACACAGGCTTTTTTGCCTGAGGTCCATTGCTGCTTCTGCCATTACTCTTGCAAATACACAAATAAGCTTGGTGAAGAAAGCGAAGAGTCTTAATATGGAACTCATTTGTAGCAAAGACAAGAAAATAGCCTAATGTTACATTTCCAATTTCAATCAGTTCCAACTCAGATACAAAAAAAAAAGTATCCAAAATTGTTAAAAATCTGTTTCTAATGAATCAAGATGACAATCAAAGACATCTCATTCTTTGTTATTCTACAAATTTTAAGAGGCCTGAATCATCCCCCACATTGATATATTCTTTCATCACTCACTGTCATCCTACCCACTCTATACTGCCAACAATATGCAGATTTGTCTCTCCTTTTTGTCCTAGTGAAACTCATGTTGATGTTTACAGTTCATTTAAGTATATGATTTATTAGGTATGCAATAAAGATTATTAAATATGGAGTGAAGACTTCAGGAAGAATACGCTTCTGAAATAAACAACAATTTGTCAGGGATTTGTAAGCTGAGTGTAGAGTAAAAGAATGTTGTTGTGGCCAATTTCATATTTTACAGATGAATTCTACTCTTATGGAATATTTTTAGAAGGAACAAAACCCATCAATGTATTGGAATAGAATGGGACTGTACAGCATCTCAGTGTTTCATATGCATACATATACATTCATATAAATCATTACTACTGTTTTACCTTAAGTGGTGTCTTACATGCTGAAGAGTCAGAGAATGTTTTATGAGCGTTAGACCTAACCAAGGAGGTCCTTTTGCCTTCCCCTGGTGATTCAAGTTACTGGGCTCCTTGAGAAGAGTGTTCTGGCCGTTACTGAGCTGATTAATTTTGAACAATGCAGAAGATCGAACTCCTAGTTGTGTGCAGTACCCACTGGATGCACTTGGGCAAGGGTATCACAGGGAACTAGCCAGAACTCTAATTCTCTGCCAAAAAGGAAACAAAATAGCAAGTAAGCTTAAGAGAGTACTATACTTTATTAGCAGCCACCTCTCACATATCCTTTTTACCCAGAATATACCAAGTATGTGGGTTGTTTTTTGAAGCCATCTAGGAATTCTCCCAGCACTCTCACAGCATCTAACCTCCAGCCATTCACAGTTACAGTTATCAGACATGATTAGACCTGAATAATGGCATGACTGGTAGTCATGGGTAAGCAAATGTCTTTAGCATAACCTCTAATCATGTTTTCATGGGAAAAATGATGTGCAGTGTTCACCAAAAATCAAGTGGATATGCCACTTCTTACAACGTAGTATTCTTACAGTATCTTTTATGTGGCAAAGAACTGAGAGAAGTTATGTGAGGAGTTAGCAAAGAAAATATCTGGTTTCTAAATGAAGGGAAATATATTTTAATTATTGGGCTAGCATTGCAGAAAGTAATACGTTATGTTTCCCCCAGCTTCTATAATGACCCATTCAGCCTGCAGAAGATGTTACTTGCTTGAAATGGCCAGGACTCTGTGAAACCCACAGTCAAAGGGCTGGAGCTGGGAAGATCTGTTGGCTGACATGTTCCCTACCTGCTCTGTCTGAGTCTCCTTTTTGGATACTGCGCCATATATGTTTTATTAAATTTGAAGCCGCAGTTTTTCTGGTCAGCTTGGATCTATTCTGACCTGTTGCTAGGTTTAAAGATAACACATCAGAGCTGAATCTAGCCACAAAAAGCCAAAAGATTACTCTTTTTGGTTGAAAATTATCAATACATTACACCTCCTCCATCAAATCACAGATTTTTTAAGGGAGTTTATTTTTTCTGGAAACGAGCAGTTTTGTTAAACTACATTATAGGTATTTGCCTGTACAATATCGTTTACAAGAACGATACTTCCTTCACATGTGTAGTGGTGGACTCCACCATTTGACGATATAGTTCTGATTGATAATTTCGTACACACTGCAGAAATATGATCAGAAGAAGCAGTTGGGATAAAAATGCTAGTTTTTCCATCGTATTTTCTTTGTAAATTTGACAGCTAATAGGTAAATGTTTTTTGAAGATGGTGGAAGTTCAATTTTTGGAATATTCATCTTGTCCATACCTATTTGAAGCAATTATATGCTTATGCTGTATGGAAAGTTTGCTAGATAGTGACCTCATTCCATGAAAGAGTCTTGGATGTCAAAACAGGGATACTTAACATTTTCCTAAAATCAGGCCTCTCTAATGTACACAGAGGAAGTCATTAGTGATTTGTAAGAAATGTAGGTTTGGGGGAATAATAAATCAAGTTTTCTTGTTCGAAAAGACTCTGATGAGTAACTGGAGATTAGATAACCCTGTGAATAAATTTTAATTAAACTTTTCAAACTAGTAGGGTATGTTATTTAAAAAATGCTCTGTTCAATCACTTCGGAATATGACTTTTAAAACTGTTGTTGATAACACTCTTTAAACAAGAATCATGTTTCAGTGGACAGTGTAACTTTACTCTTTGAATCCTCAGTTTAAGGCAGTGAGCATATGTGGTAACCTCTTCGTGTAAAATGATCACATGTTGAGTGCAGTGGAGGGAGTCGCCAAATTGTAACATAACCATTGAAATCTGGTCCAAAGTGTTTTACCATTCACTGAAAAAATGTTATGCAAGGAAGAAATGGGTTTTTATAGTCTTAAATATATATACATAAGTATGTATGTATATACGTGTATGTGTTTATATATGCTTTTGGTTAAACTGATATTATGGAACTGATCCTCCAGTAAGACTCAGATGTTCGCAGCAGTAGAACTTTCTACAACCATTTAGGGCTAAACTGAAGCCAGTGAAATTTTGTATAGCTGTGAAAATATATACATAAATTTACCTTAACAGGGCTGTGTCTTTGTACTACAAAAGACGTACAGAGTACTCATCTGTAAGGGCTCTGCAAATGCAGTTCTATGAATTCAAATAGTTAAGTGCACATATAAATTATTTTAGATCATTGCATACTTGCGTGTGAGACTGCTGGGTTTCTGTATGACCATGGTGAAGTCTCTGTAGCACTGAGATATTTGATTTCTGATTCTTGTGTTATTGCTTTTTCCTAGACCATATATTTTATTTTGAAAACTCATTATATAGCTTTATCTCTTCCACACCATTTATTTAATGAAATACAGGAAGTCCACTCCTTTTAACTGATTTTATCTCTTCTGCATTTGGATAAGAAGGTTATTGTGATACAGCATGGGAAACAGGTTTTTTGAGCGAACCAGCTATACTTACATTTTGCCATGTATTTTACCTGCATTAATAAATAGTTCATAATGTCTGCATTGCAAAGGATGTTCCTAGTATGCAAAACTTCTCTTTGGGATTTCCCAGATAGAAACACGTGCTACTGATCATGAGTGCCTAGGAGGTGCATTAAAGTGAGGTAACAAGGAGGGTGCAACCCTGTGTCCATTTTGTCCAAATTCCTGCTAATTGCGGACAGTTGGTTAATGTCTTCTTTCCTTTTACCAGACAAAATTTCTGATAGAAAAATTGGACACCTCCAGGTCCTCTGGATGTATGGTAGGCTAAGTGAATATGTATTATGTTTTGCTCAAGTGTGTAATTGGCTGCACGGAGAAGTGCACAAGATAATTTTTCTCTAAGTCTGAAAAGCACAATTTTAAAGGAAAGAAAAGTAAATAATGATTGCTGCATACAGTGACCTTTAATTATAATACTGCATTCTAATGTGCAAGTCATTATAGTTACAGTGGTTCACAACAAGGCAGAGCTTTCATGTAGTTTCTAAAAGGAAGATCTTACTTTCTGTCACTCCTTTAATGCTGGGCTTTTGAAGTGTTTCTCAACCTTTTTTCTTCAGCCTGATGTAAAGAACAGTAGTTTTGTCATGGGCCACTGCCAGGGTCTGTTTGCTTCCAACTATTGCAACTTCAGACTGGTTTTTTAATGGATGCATTTACACCATGGCAGGTTAGCCTGGCAGGCTGTCCACTTTTAAGACAGGTCTTGCTTTAAGAAGGTATTTAAAGACTGTAACATTGCCTGGGATCTGGAAGGCAGAGCATATGTGAGATCCTGGGTGAAGTGTCATTTGAAGCTCCTGCACGATGCTCTAGTTAAAACTTTAGTGATCTTCTAAACTAGTAATCTTCACCAGCAGAATCTTGTAACTCATGCTTTGCTGGAGCTCATCATTACTTAAAGAAACTGGGCATGACCATCCAAGCAGCCTCACCTGAATAAAAAAACCAACAGGCAGTTGTAAGCCTGTTGTAATCTGATGGTGCATCATGAATCCATCTGGTTTCCAAAAGAGCACATGAATTTAGCCACAGATAGACACACACACACACACCCCCTGAGTAGAGTTGAGTTTCAATGTGTTTCTTTCTCACTCTCTCTCCTTTTTAAAGATATGATTGCATCTTAGTAAAATATGAAAGGTCATTCCTAATATCCACTGAACATCATCACATTTGACATTGTGTCTCTGAGGCATGCAAAGTCACTGTCTGTCTAGTTCCTCTCTGCCTGTATTTTTGTCTGCAGATCTGCTTGGGGAAACGCTCAGATTATAAGAGCGTATATTGCTTTTTCCAAAGCAAGTGGAGTCCTCAGGAATTACAGTGAGCTTTTACAAAAAGTGATAGTAACTTGAGTGATTTAGGAAGTAATTTATTAAAAAGATTTTCTTAATGAAATGTGAAACAGGTGTGCATCTACTTGAAGCAAGAGGTAAAATGCAAATGTGTGAATTTGGTGTGTTGAAGAACAGTGTTGGAGACGTTCATTTTTTTGTTTTCTTCTTTTTTTACTTCATAATTAAAACATTCCTCATTTCTTTTTCATCATCATTCATTATTTATATTCAAGTATCATAGATAGGTTTCAGCTGTATCGGAGCACTGTCATATGGTGGTTATATGATATGGCTACCTCATCTCTAAGCAGGAGGGAGAGCTGGAAAGGGAAAGATAGAAGTGTCTCCTTCTATTCTGAGGATACCATTAAATTCTGCATGTTGGATTTTTTGGCACAAAAAACCCGCCCTTTTGCCCTTCTAGTTCGTGCTGCCAAGTGCTCAAGTTACGTATAATTAATCTGGATTAGGAGTTAGTTAAGCCTTTCAGAAAGAAGTTTTTGACTCCAACTCATACTCTCAACAGAACTTCTCACTCATCTCTCTTGCTTGAAGTTGGATCTGAATACCTAGGTATGGCATAAGAGGAAAACAGGTTTTTTTTTGTTTTAACTGTTATATTTTATTTCATTTCCACAGTCAGAAAGTGTTAAAGGAATGCCATCTTTTGCTGACTGTTATTCTGTTATGCAAATATCTTCAGAGTCTGCAGTCCAGGTGTTTGACAGCCTTATTTTATGGCTTAATTGTTAAGACTAGGAAGAGGCTTAGCATGAAATTCTGTTTGCTACTATAATGAATAGCCTATGAGAAGGGAAGCAAAGTCTGGTGAAAGGTATAGGCAGGACATGTTACAAAAGTTAGTGGCAGACTAGATTTTGAGCAAACAACAGCATAGGAGTGGGGCAGAATGCAAAGCCAGCATGATACGCACCCTGTGGAGCAGCAAGACATCAACACAGACTGAGCCTGCAGCTCCACAAGGGTCCTGCTTGCTTCCTCTGTTCCAAGCACAGCATTGAGGAGAGGACAGTGACTTCTTCCAGCTGTGCCTTAATTGTTATCCGATGGATTCCATCATTGCTGCTTTTCACTAAATCCTTGGAAATAGTTTGTACTGAGATTCAAAAGTAAAAATGATGAACAAAGTGACCTGAAGGTGAAATCTACCCCAGCCGCCATCATGTGTAGGCAATACAAGGCTATAACATCTTTTGGCTTGCATCTCACATTTTTGGTGTGTGAAGGCAGGCTTGAATGTTCTGTTGAAGTATGCATCTTTTTCTTTCTCTGCTATACTCAGGTTTGTGAAAAGGTAGCAGGCATTCCAGTATTTTTCACAGCTCCTTGGAAGATATACACGCTACAGCGGAAGGAGACAGGCCCCTTCTCTTCTATGCATGGAGAACATTAATGAAAGTGTATGCAAGGAGTTTTGTGATCTCATTTTTTCCTACCCATGCACCTACTCAAGAGTGAGACAAACTAGCCTGTTTTCTCTTTCCC
>NW_009259730.1:1631690-1638766 GCF_000687185.1 Egretta garzetta | reverse complement strand
TACACAGGTGGTTTATAAGTTGGTCTTATTGTAAAGACTGAGTCCTTTGCATTTTGCTTTACCATTTTATCAAACACATTGGCTTTACTTTCCCCAGCTTTTAGAAAATGAGAAAGCTGACAACATCACAATTCTCTAGCTCTGAAAGTCAGTTTATTGGTTGTTTGGAGAAAGCAGCAGTTCTCTGAAGAAAAAAGGTCTTACTTGTTTTTTGCTGCTCTTTGATAGGGGAATTGTTATAGGCCACCGGGAAGCTTTTTGGTACCAAAAAATTTATGTTAGTTTAATGGCTTAATAAGCCTTTTCCTTGAAAAAGAACTTGAATTTAAAAAGGACTGTTTTTTCCAGACTTGAATCTTCTGATTTTGGGGGTAACCCATAATAAATGGCTAAATAGAACGTTGTTATGAAGAGAGACAGCTACAGGTGCATAAAAAAATCAGTGCTATGTTTGTCAGAAAATATGAATGCCCTAGCATTCTCTAACAGTCACATTCATCAAAGTCCTTTGTCTATGATAACATCAGTTCTATGTCTAATTTCTCCCATTGGCAGTACATTTAGTAGCAGGTTTTCATGTTCAGTGAAAGCTCTTGAATATGAAATTGGTTTCCTGCAGGACATTCATTACAATGATGTAAATCCAGATCAATTAGACTGAAGTTGATGATGCTACTCCAGATCTACATATCTGTAATGGGCAATACAATCTGGCTCCATATGCGTATGAAATCCCAGCTAATGTGAAACTGGCATGGAAGAGAATAACTTTTAATATGACCTTTTATAAATTTTCTCAGAAGTTTTTTTTTAAAGGAACAAGTCCATATTGGTCACGTATCAGACAGTGGTGCTGTTGATTCCAGATCGCATGTGTATTACTCACAGATCCAGCTGTCTATCCTTATTCACACTCACCTTTGGAGTCACTGGTCCCTCATAGTGAAACAGAAGCAGCTGTACCTGGAGGAGATGCAGGACTTTGTCCAACTTGGTTTTAGTGGCTGGACATCTGCTCAGACAAGAGAGAAAGCTATCAAGTGCATCTGCAATCAGTGAGGTAAGGTGTATGAAATTACTACTTCCCTCCCTGTTTACAGCCAAAAACTTTTCATAACTCAACAACCTGGGAATCTGAGTCTGTACGTTTCAGGCAAATTCCTGTTGACTTCAGCCAGGGTTTGTTCCTGACAGATACCTTCAAGGCTGGGCCTTGTCATAATGAATATCTTCAGTCCCTAATTTGCTTTTGTGTTTTGTTCTGAGGCTTTTTTCTTAGGAAGGGAATTGAATTTGTGTTGAAGTCCTACCAGGTCAAATGGTTCACTGCAGCTTTTTCTTCTCCTTCTGTTATTGCATATGCAGCTCCTCTACCAACTAGAAAAAGACTTGCAAATCTTGCTCTTGGAAGATTAAATACTATTTGATGGTAAATTGAGCAAGATATAATGGGGCAGCAATAATTGCTACCTACTGCAATTGTGTTTAGTCTTAATATTATTTGCAGCTAATGAACTGTCATTTTTTTATTTTTCAGATGCAGGGTTGAAGAGCTGATCCTCAAAACTAATCTGTGATGAACGGCTGGATAATTGGGCACTTTCTACACACGTTACACTCCTCCAGAACTACATTTTTATTTAAGAAGTTGATAATCCTGAGATGTTACCCCTAATGTTTTCTTCTGGTATTGAATTATTTTCTATGTATCAAATCGTCTGCTGAAGAAAGGGAGAAAATAAGTCAGATTTTTTTTTTCTTTTTTTCTTTAATGACTTTTATAACAACATGTTACTGAGGTTTTAAAATAAATACAATTTTTATTAGTTGTCTTACAGACATCTCACTTTCTAATCTTGTTTTTTGTTGAATGAATGCCAGTAGTCTTGCTGAATACTTGATGCTCTTCAAACTGTGCTTTTGTGTGCTCTCCATTTTCCCTCTATAGCAATTTCTGGGAATAATTATGTACACTAGAACACTGAATGCTTTTTCTGGATACTTACTTATTCACATAACTGGATTTGCAGGGTGATGTGGGAGAAGTGAATAGGTCAATTTTTTAATAGAGGAAGGAAGGAGAAGTAGAATTCCACTTTAAAACTGTTTAACTATTTTGTTCTTTTTCATCTTTCTTTTTGTTGCTAGTCTTTTAACCCTCCTTTTGCTGCTTCAGCTTTTTGTGTTAATTCTCCTCTGTTCTCCTTCATTTAATTCCAAAGGAAGACTTGTCTCAAATTTTGGTTTTTGGAACAAAATAGTAGATGTAGGTAATAATATCAATTACCAGGAAAGAGGACTGTAAGGAGCCACCTGAATTACTGAGTCCAGTCCCCTGGAAATGGCCACGTAGGTAATAGACATTTACTCCAAGAGGATCTGCAACATTTCAGCTCACTAAATGTCATAATGTTCATGAAGTTCTGATTAATAACCTTCAGCCTTACAGGAAACAACAATGGTACAGCTGTAATATGCTACAGGAAAAAAGTGAGGTACTGGAATCATTGTTTATGTCCTAGATCCTTGCAGCAACATGGGATTTGCTAGGTGGATTTCCCAGATGGTCTTTGCAGTATCTTATTCCCTGCAGAATAGGGACTAAAAAAGAACAACCTCCAATAATCCCTATCAGTCTGCTTGAGGTTTTATCTGCCATATGTTTCATCAAAACATCCTGCCTTATATTTTGCCTCTAACATGACTGGTTTTGAATACTTCAAAGAAACAATTAAAAAAGCAGCATCTACATTAGTTATTGAGGAAGGGAGGGGATGGTGATGTAGGTAAACACTGAAAGCTGTGAAATGTGTGTTATGTTTATTAAACACAGCCAAATGACAGTGATCAAATAATTTTGAAAAAAGTGTGGTAATGAATAAGCCACTGACTGTTAGAAATATTACAGAACAGTATTCTTGCACAATCAGCAAAAGATCCAGGAAACTGTTATTTGAGAGCTGTGTAAACAGTCAACATTTACTTTTCACTGGGAACTAATGAAAGAGTATGAAAACATAAGCAATTATGAAAATATGCAGCAAAGGTAGGGGTCTGCAACTGGTGTGAGTTTTCATTTTACCCATGCAAGTGTAAACATGCATGGGTAAAATGAAACATTTTAATACTGGATGACTGGTGTGAGTTTTCATTTTACCCATGCAAGTGTGGCACATCATGAAACATTTTAATACTGGATGCATTCCATTTGCATCTGTAGAGTTTATACTAAGCTGCTGCTCCTTGGAGCTCACATTGTTTCTATGAAATACTGCAGCTGTTGCTTGGATCTTGGCATGGTACAACTGAATATTTCTCATATAGATGCGTCTTCTCATCAGCTGCTGTGGTCATAGACTGTCATTGTCAGTGCCCCTTCACACCTATTCAGTCTGTGTTTTCTTAACTGTTATCATGAATATGCCATGAGCTACTCCTCGGATCTGATGGGTAACGATACATGCTATTCTCTTCATATACATACATACACACACACCCCACCACTTTTTTTTAAAAATATATATATATACATGTATTTATTTATTTATTCTTTTTTTCCCCTTGTCTGATGAGAACAGTCATATCCAGTGGCCATGACTCAAAGTTGATGGAATCATACAGATGAATCAGGAGCATATGAAGGGCTCATATTGTTGTTGAAGCACCTGCAGTGGCACACACCTAACCTTTGTGTACAGGTGCTCCAGTAGAAAAGACTGTGTGATTGTCTTTCATGTGCGTTTTAATTAAAATCAGGATGATATCTTGTATGTTGCTTCTAACTCCATTTTATATTTGGGTAGAGGTTGTGAAATAATGTGTTTCCTCCTCTTGTGTTTCCCATGGCATTTGGGAATTGTCTGACTCCATCAGGAAGATTCCTTGCAGAACTATTCAGAATTTCTGTTGTGTATCTTCTGCTACTGAGCTCCTGGGCTGTGCGGTCTCAGGATGGATAAAAGAATCTGCATGAAAAACAGGGAAAGGTGAGTTGATTTCCTTGGGGGTTATTACGAATGGCCCCAGTATGGCCTGTCAGTCCTCACCATTATACTGTGAGCTCTATATCAGCTCTCAAAAAGACACATGGATATTCTTTGTGCCTTTTGTACTGAATCAGTGTTATACAAGTTCCTCCCCCCCCCCCCCCCCCCCCATGCATGTATCTTTGTCTCACTTTGTACAGTTAGTCATATGCGCTTAAAAAATCTTTTGCAGGTAGAACCCCGTGGGACTGGACCTGTATCAAAAACTGTATTAAAATACTAAAATAAAGGTCTTTAAAATTCCTGTTTCCCCCAGTGTGTTGCTTAGAGGGAATAGCTGTGTTTAGTGGAAAAGAAGCCAGATGAATCTGGGGCATGTGTGCCACCTTGTACCTTCTTGGCTCAGCTGGGAAATGGAGGGATGGAGGAATGAGATACAGTCATCTTGTGTCAGTTGTGCCTTAAAGATGAGTGTCTCACAAGGTTGATGCTTCTGTGTGGTTCGTTAGGTGCTTTTTAAAATCAACCTCTACACATAATCATGCAATTAAGTGTCCACCCTGCCTTCAGGAAAGACAGTATATACAGGTTTATGTAATACTGAAAAACGATCTTGGAAGCCATAATGGATTTGATTAAGTGACAAAACACTGAGGAGCTGAGATGAAAGTGATTACTTATTACACAAAAATTTCTACATAAGGTAGCTGTTCTTTTTATAAATATTTGTTCTAATTAATCTGCAAGTTATTTGGCATGACTATGTTATTTAGGGAAACGGTGACAACTATTCTCTCCTGTTCAGGAGTTACCAGGTGATGTTCTACAGTGAAGGCGTTCTCTTCTGAGCTTGACATCTATGAACCTGTAGAAGTGTCTTGAATGCTTAAAGAGCCAAAAAGGCTTTTAGCCTCTCAGACTGCCAGTTCCCTGGCATAAGCTTTTGAAAAACCTGGCCTAGATGTCTATATTTCATAGTCTTTTGTACTTAGCCCTGCATACATCTGGTTTGGGGTATAAAATGCAGGACAGGATATTTATTTTTACTGCACTCACTATGCCAGTTCAAGATCATTCTTATTAGTATAAGAGGTAAGTAGCTTTTAAGATTACCTCTAAACTCTGTTGAGATCACTTTTTGTCTTCCTTACTTTTCCTTTTTTTTAATAAGAAATTGGCAAGGAATATGCTGCTTTGCTTTTACTGTTTCTTCATTTCTATGCTTAGATTTTGATTTTTTTTTTTCATATTTAATGCTCACTTTATAATGATCTTTACAGTACCAAGAACTTCTATCTAGGGCTATATATGCCAAATAACAACAAAAAAAAAAAAAAAAAAAAAAAAGAATTTTGGCTGTGTGAATCAACTGTTCAACCATGAGATACTCAGTTATCTCTCCTTGAACTATTCTGCCCATGTGAGGTAGGCAGTGTCAGTGGTGGCAGGATCTTCAAAACTTTTGCTCCACCTTTTATTATCTTCTCCTAGTCAAGAATTATGTCCTTTAACTGTATACGATGCTGCAGTGTTATTTTTTACACTTGTCATTTAACATCTGTGGTTCAGACAGTTAATTTAAGTTTTAGGATATACTGTTTCTAATAAGATAATTCTGTGCATAATAACTGTATACAACATGAATGAGTTATTTATACCTTTACCAATCTGTTAATTGTCAGAGGTTCTATATCTTAATTCTTTGGATTTACATAGCACATTTGGGATTCTGAAAACATCAATAAAAATAAATCAGCTTAACATTGGATCCCACGAGGCAAGCGTATTCCATCACTGTCTATTGATTAGTAAATACAGGCATGACATAATTCATTGACTTTCTGAAAGCCAAACAATCTGTAGGAAAGCTGGAGAACTCATTTGTTTCCTGCGTGCTATACCTGAACATTAATCACACTACTAATCCTTATCTCCAGACGTTACTGTTCAGTTAGGGTAAAGAGGCAGATCACCTTCAATTGAATAGCCATGGGAAAGTTTCCTCTGGTTTTATTAGCATAGCTAAAATTAAAAGTAGTTTAAAAAATGTTTGGTTTAATTTGTACTTTGATGGAACCATGAGGATGACAATTTCACTGATTGTCTTGATAAATCTGTTCAGCCCTCATCATGAAAACGTGTATATGTATATACACACAAGGGATCCTATGGACTACATTGTTAATGCTTAAGTGAATAAATCTTAGTTGCCTTAAAGTTAGATGCTTTCCTTAAATGTAGTCATATAGGTTCCCTGTACAGTCTATTTACATAATACAGAAGTTAGCAGCTGTGGCAGTTCATCCTCATTTTAGATAGCAGAATGGGATTCAGTTTAGCATAGAGATGGGCATTTGGGTAATCAGTGCCCAACATACACCTCTCTGGAAGGATGTGTCTCTCATGCTGGCCTGCTGTCATATTTGCCAGCATTGTACAGTGCTCCTATTCCATCCCAAAATAGCAGTGGGGCTCAGTTGTCTTGCACCTAGTCATCTGGTTCCCTTTCAGGCTGTCTTGCACATCCGGATAGGCTCCTCTCTTGACAGCCGAGCAAGTTCAGAGTACTTCGGTACAAATTGCGGTTAATTCCACTTACATCGATTCTGTAGTCTTTTTAAGTCTAAAAAATCTCTATATTCCTGAGAATAGGAGACCAACATTTGGCCTCTGAACTTCTTTAAATGTGTCTCAGAACATGGCCCTGGTCTTGCAGAGTTGGAATGGATACAGCCATTAATTTGCTGATTGGATCATTGATTGAACCAAGTAATGAGTATGTAGCCAAAACTGAGAGAACTGCAGGATGATGAGACTGTAGGAGTGTCAGAGTAATTGTCTGACACTATATAGCAGTGTGATTTCTTCTGCTTAATTATGAGAAAAGTCAAAGTTAAAATAATAGTTCAAATCACTGAAGCATGGACTTTAGGTTTTCAATTTACGTACAAAATATGAGTGTCTGTCTGTGCATCTGTGTACATGTATCAAGCAAGTTGTTTGACTTCCTCCTTAAATCTTACTTCTTACCTTACAATCCATGTTTCACAATGCTGGTATATATAGCTCACTTGGCTGAGTGCTCTTCCG
>NW_009259730.1:1614324-1631665 GCF_000687185.1 Egretta garzetta | reverse complement strand
CCTATGTACTTTCCATGTGTTTCTGGCAAGTGCTTTTGATGGCATGCCTTTATGCACACCTTTAAATTACAGATTCTTTTTCCATCAGCCCATTTTCTAAAACTTATATGCTTTAGCCACCAAAGCCATATAACTGATGTTGACACCAACAGATCCCACAGTAGTTTACACGTGCCATTTATTGGTGTTACAGAGGATGGGCACTAGGTTTATAATTCACTGGTTTTTTGGGAAAATGTTAACTGAAACATAGAAAACATAAAAAGATTAAAAAATGAAGAGCTTTTTTACTTTAAATAGCAAGGAATATACAAAGCTGAGGGCAAAAATGGACATCTGCTAGTGCTCCATCTCTTGCAGTGCTCTGCAGAGTCCTTCTGCTGCAGGTCAGAGGCTGGGTGAGCAACAGCCTAGCTCTTCCTTCCTTCTTTGAAGTGGCTTTGTCACCAGGACATGAAATTTCCACTGCCATGCAGCCAGTTTAGGCCCTCACTTCATCTGCCTGTTCATCCTAATTGGCAAAAATTACTTTTTATATTATTACCTCCTGTCTCCTGTGTTGTTGGGAATTCTTCCTCAATCAGCCTTACAAGTTAATACAAGTCAACTCTGTTGTGCTCTACTACATAATTACTGAGATAATTCAGCTTGAAAAGTGGATCCACTCTGTATGGTGATCTTCTCTTCATACAGGTTTATCCCAACAGATGATCTCATGACTTTCAATATCTCTTCTTTCACTTGCTCCAGAAGCAGAAGTTTCCGCTGTTACCTCTGCTACAATATATGAAGGCAAAAGCCAATAGAGGAGTCAGAAAAGCTGCCCATTCAAAACCCAGTTCACAGTCTTGAGTTTTACGTTACCACTGCCTTAGTTCAGTGACCTTTTCTCGTCATTGTTCATTTCAGAAAAAAAGACTCAGAGGCAATTTATTGACTAGAACAAGTGGTGAGATTGGCAAGAACAGAAGACTTGCCCTATCTGATCTTGGGAGCATGCATTTCAGGTCATTGCTTTACCTTTGATAAAGTATCAAAAAGAGAAAGAATTCTGAAACTGGAGAAACCAATATAATGATATGGAGACTAAGTTAGCAAATAGCATGCAAAATGAAATTAGTAACATTTTCACAGAGCAGATTTGCTCTAGATTTTGTTGAATATGGGACTATGTTGGATGCAACAGTACTTTTATATGGTACTTTTGAAGAAGCTATTCTAAAAGTTTTTTCTAAGTAGAGAACAAGGGGATTATCGTGTGTGTATCAGTTCAAAAGCAAGATTGGCAGCAGAGCACTGAAGGGAACTCTTTCTGGAAATGGCATGTCAGTGCATGGAACAGATTTGATCATCAGCATTGTGGGAGAGCAGCAAGAGTGAGGCTCCTCTGCAAGGGAAGGCAATCAGGGACCTGAGGGTGGCCATGACCCAGGGGCAGTGCCCTCTCTGATGCAGACATAGCCCCACAGCACCCCACAGCACCCCACACCCTGCAGCAGGTCCCACCAACAGCCCAGTCACCAGCAGAGGAGCAGGAAGGGGTGGCCAGGTCCCAGCTCAGTGCAGGAAGGGCATGTGCTAAGCCAGGAGCAGCCTGGGACAGCACTGGACCCCACTTGCCCTCAGCATAGCTCAACTTCATTGGGGGTCCTGGGAAGGGCACAGAGGTGGAGCTCCCAGGAGAGGTGGCCAGAAAAAATAAGGCCCAATGGTGCACTCAAGGTCCTGATGAGGGTATAGGTTAATGACAGAAAATGTAAGAGGGTTTTAAGTGGCAGTGGTAAAAATTCAAATGTTAGCTTCAGAGCTGTTGTGGTTTAACTCTGGCTGGCAGCTAAGCACCCCACAGCTGCTTGCTCACCCTCCTCACCGCAGTGGGATGGGGGAGAGAATCTGAAGAACAAAAGTAAGAAATCTGTGGGTTGAGATAAGAACAGTTTAATAACTGTGCCCCCTCCCAGCTTCTTATGCACCTGGCAGAGCATGGGAAGCTGAAAAAGTCCTTGACTGGTGTAAGCCCTACTTAGCCAACTAAACCATCACTGTGTTATCAACATTCTTCTCATGCTAAATCCAAAAGACAGCACTATACTAGCTACTAGAAAGAAAATTAACTGTATCTATCTCAGCTGAAACCAGGACAAGAGCCCATTCCTAACTCACATGGGAGGATTTGTATTAACTCTGCAAGGCCAAATTTCCATGGGCTGTGCTCAGGCTACAGCCAGCTATCTTACTCAGCAGAGATGTTTACTTCTGTCTTTGGTGGAAATGCAGAATCCAAGATATGGGAAAGCAAAAGGACGGCATTTAATTTCAAAAATTAATGGGCCTCACTAATCCTACCCTAAAGTCTTTCATCCTTCCAGAAAAAAACATGTTCTTACCTTGAATTAGTTAATTGAGGGCAGTGCAGTTTTCAGTAATCAGATCAAGTGAAGCACTAACCAAGGTAAACCATTTTTGGTGTGCAAAGTTAAGGCATAAAGAGTGTTTCCATAGCTCCAGTTATTTAAAGCCTGTGAAACATGAGCTCTGCAAGACATAAGGCAGCAAGGCCTTAAGTTTGGTCCTGTGATCCCCCTGTCAACTGTAGATCTTCAGAGATGTGCCAAACCATGGGTTTTCCTGTGGACATTAGGATTGGCCAGTGCTGCCTTATTTTAGGATCAAAAAATCATTAAAAAATACAAAAATACATTGTAGAAACATTATTCAAGAAGTGTCAGGTTGGAGGCTGATTTATTTGCACACAAAGAATAGACAAAAAGAGAAGATAAATAGGCTTCAGGTTTATTTCAAGGCTTTTTGTAAAACAGCTACTGAAATACTGACCTTGGAAAGAATGAGTGTAGTCCGCAAAGCAAAACCAAGTAATGTAGCGTTTCCTCTTGAGAAGAGTTTTCCAATGCTTCAACACCTTTCGTGATGTGTGTGCAATTACACTCTATTTGCTTCTTAATTTTAACAAAGCAATAAATAAGGATTATTTGGTTATTTAAGACATTAGCATGAACATACTGGAAAATATTTTGGGAGTGGTGGTAGGGGAAATAATTCCTTGTGGTTACTTTTCAATGAGAAGCCCTTGGTGAGGAGTAGTGAGGGATAAAAACAGAAGCTTCTCTGGGTCTTTGAAGTCTTGCAACTGGAATATTTTGCTCCACCTTCTTTGCAAGGTGAGAGTAGAGCTGCCAGACTCCAGTGATATTTTTTGTAATCCCACTTTTGGCAAAGCATCATGAAGAGGAAGACTGAAAAAAAAATAGCTTCCTTCACCCTCCCTCTGGAGTTTGTCTGAGGGATGGCTTGCAGGGAATTCTTTTGCAAATCGAGAAGTCTGAGGGAGTAAAAAGAAAGTGGTCTCACAAAAAAGATTGGAAGATTTTCTGTAGTTTTCTCACACTGGTAACACTATTAAGGAGAGTAGTTTGTGTATCTTTTTCCCTGACTTTTGAAAGACTGAATGGTAAATGGTAGAAATTTTTGCTTTCAGCTTATAAACTTGGGGGGTTGTGGTTTTAAAGGAAGCTAGGTTTGTCCTAAAACTCATGTGGAACTTTGATTAAGCATATCATGCAGAATTTATTAGCAATTAAAAACTACTGGATGGTCCATTTGTCACACATAATGTCTGAAGAGCAGGGCCTTGGAAGGCAGTGTGTTAAAAGGAGCGTGGCTGTGCGCAGACATGCTACTTCATACATTAGTTAACCTCTCATAGGTTTGTTAAATAAAAGTAGCTACTTGGAAAGTTGAATCTTTTTAAGAACATCATCTTATCAAATTATTTTCATGAAAGTTATTTCATGCCTTCAACAGATTTTGTATAACCATCACTTTATATTTCTTGCCTTCAGTCAAGCTGTGATGTTAAATTATATTGGAGTGTGTCCAGAGAAGGGCAACAAAGCTGGTGAAGGGTCTGGAGCACAAGTCTTGTGAGGAGCGGCTGAGGGAACTGGAGTCGTTCAGGCTGGAGAAGAGGAGGCTGAGGGGAGACCTTATCGTTCTCTATAACTACCTGAGAGGAGGTTGTAGCGAGGTGGATGTTGGTCTCTTCTCCTAAGTAACAAGCGATAGAACAAGAGGAAATGGCCTCAAGTTGCATCAGGAGAGGTTTTGATGGGATATTAGGAAAAAGTTATTTACTGCAAGAGTGGTCAAACATTGGAACAGGCTGCCCAGAGAGGTGGTGGAGTCACCGTCCCTGGAGGTGTTCAAAGAATGTGTAGACATGGCACTTTGGGACATGGTTTAGTAGGCATGATGGTGGTTGGTTGATGGTTGGACTTGATGATCTTGGAGGTCTTTTCCAACCTTAAAGATTCTATGACTCTATGATTAAATAAATGAAAAAAATATTATCTCCCAGCTTTATTCAGTACTGTGAACTACATAATAATGCCACAGAACATATTCATACTTGTACATATATCCAGAAAAATAATAGTACATGGTCAAAGTGCTATGGAAGTGGATAATAAATATGGGATTCTTCTCTGTATGGATACCTCCCACACACCACTTTGAAATGCATGCTACCTAGAGTGAGGCTTGCAAGATACTTGTTAGATCTTTTCAAAGTATGACTTTCCATAAAAATACATTTAGATGCAAAGTGTTATTTAGAGAATTTATGCCAGACTGTTCCTGTTTTACTCATTTCTCAGGTAAGAAATGTTTTTTAAAATCTGGGTTACAAGGAAAATTTTATCCAGAAAAAATACCAGTTTGCTATCCATATGGTGCAATTTATTCTATTAATCTGAAAAGATGTTTGTTGTCATGTTGATCATTGTCTTGATTTTGTTTCCTAAGGAAGTGTTTTATGCTCTGTCTGTCTGTCCCTGCCTAACCTTTCAAACTATTGACCAATTTCAATCTAATTTGATAAGACCCTTGATAGTGTTGAATTGCTACAAGTTCAGTGAAAATCTGCATTTGACTCAAGTAGAAAGACCCAGGTTACTGCCTTCCCGAGGGCCTTTCATTTTGAGAGGTAGAAGATGCTTTGGTAATGCGTACTCTCCCAGCCCTGAACAAGCCACAAACTCTGGCCCTGTAAGAAGTGGGAGAGATGTGGAATGATATGGAGAAGTCATGCCAGTGAGGACTTGGGGATCTAGGACATAAGTCAGTAGGATGTCAGGTTTCTTCAGTCTACTTTTTGAAGATAAACCTGTTTAATATACTGGATATTTCTGTATAGGAATCACTGAGCAGATATTAAAGCTACTCCTTTACAGGACTCATAGAGATGAGCTATGACTGCCAGAGTGAGTCACATCCCTGTATTTTGTTTGTTGCTTATGGCACCGTTGAAAGCACCTGCTGCATAGAAAAATTCAATAGCTTGAACCCATATCATCTCACTCATTTAAAAATAGTAGTACTGGAGCTGCAAATTTCTTGACAGGACTGAAGAGGTCATATTTACTGGAGAAGACCAATTTCTCTATACTTTCATTGCCTGCATGGTGTTACTTTTTAATAACGGAAAACAAAGCTATTGGTGTCCTATGCCACACGTGAACAGGCCCTTGTGCTCAAATAGGGGCTGTTAGCCCAGGGTCTGCAAAAGGAAATCCTGTTGTATTTACTTTGTTGACTAGAAGACTGACCGGTAGTTTAGCAAGTTGGAATGGAAAGCAAAATATACAGAGTAATATTACAGTTGTTGCCTTACAAACAAGTAAATGTTGCTGGTTTATAAATCCTGGCATTTCAAAGCTTGATGGTGTATATACCTTTAAAAAATGCACTGGTACATATGTGGTTCAGGAAACCTTCTATCTGGGGACCATTTTCTGAGTCATAAAGTTTTTGTTTGGATCTTAGAAAATCTGCCTGTAATCCCTTAGCTACAAAATAAATACACTGTAGCCTTTTCAGACCCCCTGCAAATTGCTTCTGGTGAGCTGAATCATGGTTTCACTGAGAAATCTTACATTTAAAGACTCATGGCTCCTAATGTCCAGTGCCTATCTAGATAACCAGCTGAGATGCTTTCTAGATGCACATCAGGGGATCTCAAAAACTCTTGCGTGCAAAAATCAGTAAGACAAGAAAAGCAGATGAGTCTGTTTTCTGGTTTGTACAGCTACCTTTAAATCCACAGAAAGTAGACTGTTCCCAACCCCTTAGTACACACACTGTTGATTTAATCGATCATAAGGAACCAAGAAAGATCTTGGGGTAAAAACTCTTGATGTTTTCTTGGTACATAGATCACAGTGCACATCCTGGCAGCTAAATCAGTTTCGGGTATATGGGTGCTTTTTTCACCCCGCATGACCTTCTGCTCTATGTAATCAGCTCTGAGCTGTCCCTGATGCAGCTCACTGGGCAGAAAGTGATTTTCATGCAGGAAAGTTCAGAGCTGCAGGGATGCCAGCGCCAGCTGATGATGCTGGATGCATGCAGCAGGTCTGGCACACTAAGGGAAAGACTGCACAGATAGCGCATGTGTGAAGGAGATCATTCCACTTAGGTTCATCAAATCTGGTTACTCACTAGGGAAGGGGAACTTTACTGAAGTCATCCTTGCCTTTCAGTTTTTAAAATTAATTCCTGCTTACTGGTTTCCTGATCTGTGGCCTGGCTGTACAACAGAGCAGAATAAATGCCATTTCCAGTGACAATGACAAGGGGTGTTCACAGAAAACTCTTCTGTCCCTCCCATATCGTGCATCTTGGTTTGGGGTTTAGTAAAATGCAACCGATGAGAGTTATGTTCCCCGTTCAGACTCAGAAAGGGTCTCGGCCTGTAGATCACAGCACTGCATGGCTTGAACTCACGTAGTGCTCTGTGAAAGAGGAGAATGGGTGAGCACACAGTATAGGTGGCTGCACCATGAGAGGGGGGGCACTTTCTCAAAATAGACATATGGATTACTTACTTTTATTTTTAAAAAGATATTCTATTTTGTTTTCTTCTTTGTTCTTTCAGTTTTATCTATAGAAGCTAAGGATAAAGTAGTGGTCATGTAATACAAGAAAGCAAATAGAAACAGACACAAACTTTTAAAGCTTTAGGCCAGTTCAGATCTGTGTCTGAACTTTTGAGCTAGTTCTTTTCATATGCTAAGTGACTTAATATAGGATCAAATCCCTTTTCCCTAAATTTGGGTGTGGGAGGGGATATTAAATCATTTTGGTTGGAGCAAGATACACAGCAGTTTTTATAGCTGTTCACTGCTCCGTAGTCAGGCATTGAGTTGTGATATCAATATGAGAAAATGCATTGCCTGCTCTGATTTATTCAATTTTTCTGGAATACTTCTAGCTGGTTTTTCTCCCAGAACTCTACAACAATGTGGATTGAGTGTGTGTTTTGGAGGAAATGGAGTTTTGTCAAATAGGATTTTCTACTCTGTTAGGGGAATTCTTCATTGCTGTATGGTTATAAGAGCTGAACCTTGTGCACTGATTTTAAGGATGCCTTTATGAGGAATTCTTCTGCAATATTCTTATGGTTGCTGTCATGTGCTAACCTCAAGCAATACATCTGGCTTACTTGTATGATAAATGCTTTATCTCTCCTTCCCTAGACAAGGAGGGTCAAACTACATGCATTTCTTACAAATCAGTCTAAAGATTTATTTGTGGTGAATAAGTAGGGAACTAATCAGTAATCTATTCCATCAGCTTCAGCTACAGGCATCTCAGCTGTTCCCCCGTCACTCAGACTATTGCAAACGAGGAATAGAGACCCCCAGTTCAGGAGCCCTGTCTTCATCTGTCCCCTCTTGATTGGTCTCAAGTTCTAAATCTCCCCACCTGGCCCTTAAGCAATAATTAAGGCAATTAGCCTCTGTCTCCCTGGGCTAGTTGCTAACACAATCCAGCTGATTTACCTCCAGAGACATTTTATAAAGCTCAGCAAAGCAAAAGAGGGTTGCTACTATAAGCAGACAGAGGCAAAAGCAGAAATGAAAAAAAAGCAGAAATGAAAAGCAAGAACAAGCTAGTCCTTCATTCTCTAGTTGTGCCTTATACTTCTCTGCAAGAAATATGCTCCTCTCTTGCATATGCAGCAAATTTGTGTAGTGCTCCTGTTGCATTCCTAGCTTTCCTCCAAAGAACTCAATCTTTAATATGTCATGTTATTACCAGGATCAGTTGTAAATGGCTGTTCAGTACCAAACAGATTATTTTGGGTTACCAAAAATCCATGTCATTAATCAATTGGCTTTGGTTTTTTTGCATAAGTCTGTCTCTCAGTAGGTTACCATTATTGGTTTTTTTCCTCTAATCTGTACTTCTGAAGATGTAAATGATTGGTCAGACTCTCATGATCAGAAGAGAAGGAGTGGCAGGACTGTCTCCTCTCACCTATTCTGGCATCTGGTTGTAGTGACTGAGAAACACAAACTGAAGGGCCTCAAAACTGAAGGCTAAATTTTTCTCAAGTGATGGAGACAGGTGAGTTGGAGTTCCCTCCTCCACTGCTTCCACCATCTGATTTTTAATCTCCTTCCCAAACATTTGCACTTGTGCCATGTTCAGACTGGGAAGGTGGGAGAACCTCTGAAATGCCATTGTGTAGGAATGAAGTAGGAAGAGGAAATCACAGGGAAGAATTTAGGATAAATTAAGAAAGAGCACACCAAGAAAGGTCCATCGTTAAACCATTTTCTTCTTTCATCCCAATTGTCATTTTCAGTTTCTCATTATTTCCCACTTTTGTTCTGTGCAGTGTTCTTTTTACTCATATGAGTTAGGATTAAAAATGCTGCTCCTCTGTCCTTAGTAGAAAATACAGGTCCAAAGCTCAGCATATAACTATGTGTTTAATAAGACCAGCTGCTGTGTAGCCTTAGGCAGTCTTTATAAGGAGTTGCTGAGTTCCTGGACCTTGAGTAGCACTCTTTTGCCAAAGTCCTGGCAAGAATGGGACAGAGGCATCCTTTGTCTTTGTTGCTTGCTTTCTCTTTACCTAGTGAAAACAAATTCTCCTCTCTTCTGCTGCTGCTGCTCTTGTGACACACAAAGCCTGCAGTGGTGATGTATTTATTATTCCTACATCTGTCTCCGCTGTTACTCTCTGGAAGTTTCTTTTGAAACTTTGTACAACCTGGAAGGCTCTTGCGTAGCTTCCATCCCTAGCTTTCCTGGGATACACAGAGACAGGGGAGCAGGGTGAAAGTAAGTGTCAAAAAAAAAAAATCTTATCTCCTGACTTCCTGATATAACTTGAACTCTTTTGCATGTGAATGTGTTTGCTCCTTGGGAACATTGCTGTGCAGATAGAAAAAGCTTGCATATACCTGAGCTGCTATGGAGGAATAGAAAACTGTCATAGTAAAGAGTGAGAGGAAGAAAAAGGCAATGGAGTAAAAAGTCTTTAGATTATCTGAGGTTGTAGTTCTCTTAACAAGGGCTTCACCTGTAGCTGACAGTTGTAGATTCAAGGGATGTTGTTTGCAAATAAGCACATAATTTCCCAGTGTAGATTCATGCTTTGGGACTTGAGAAAATAGCCTTATGTTTCATGTTTGTAATTGAAGAAGAAAACAGTTTATTGAACCCTTCTGGTGTCGCGGCTTAAATTTATGGCAAGAGGGAGCAGAGAGAAATGCAGGGAGGAAGATGTGAAGGAAATAGTATGAGAATCAAGAGAACAATGCAAGAGGAGAATGAAGCAATAAGAACCAAAGGCATAATGAGTTCCAAAAGAAAGAAAAGAATGAAAGTGAGGAAGGGGATTCTTCTACATAGGTTTTCCAGCAGCGATATGTTCAAGATTAAAGTAGGGCATCTGATGATGCCATGTTGACAAGAAACCCTGCTCTTCTGTGTTTATGGTAACATTATTTCCCTGCATACATATACCACAAAGAAATTAAAATCCTAAAAATGAAACAGTAAGCTTAGGACATTTAAACTACTATGCAAAAAAATTATTTCACTCCTGTAACTCAATTCCTACTTTTGCTGACAATAACTTCATACCTAAGTCAGACTTCAGAGGCCGTAACTGCAGTTGTAGTATTCAGCAACTATTTTTGTTTTAAAAGCTAGCAGCAGCTTGGGATATTTTGTAACGGTAAGGGTAGCAGTGTTGGCCAGTAAGTGGGCTCTTTGAAGGACGGACTGTGTTTTGTCAGGGATTCTGCTGCTTCCTTGCAGGAGAGTTCCTATGAAACTCAACTGTTTGTTGTACCCCTGCTGACGTGCTCAGTCTTACCCTTCTGTGAGAGAGGAGTGAGACTCTTGAGGCTTGCATTTTGATTGTCACTGTGATATTCAGGTTTATATAGGTCTTCTCCATCTTAGTTACTTCCTAAATGTGTTGCCTACATCAGAGGTTTCATTCTCAATTTAAATAGAACGAGAAGAAATTAATAGCCCAGTGTTTTTGCAAAATAGTTCGTAGCTCTTACCAGCCAGTTGTCTAACCAGAAGAATTGGTGATCAAAAATTCCCACTACCTGCCTGTAATGTAAGCCTCAGTAATCACTGAAGTGTATTTCATAAGAAAAATGTTCCCTAATCACCATATAAACTGTCGCTATTTCATTTAAAAAAGAAAACAAAAACAAAAAAACTCTGACAAATGGAAGGCTGCGGAATCTGGGAGGAAACAGTAAAGGTTCTTGGTAAATGGTCAAAATTTCACCAAAAATTGGAAATGGTAGTTTTTGACTGATGCGTTTTGACAAAAGCACAAGAACTACATGGGGCACTCCCAGGCTCTTGGCTTCACCGAGCTATGGTAATACCTGCAAAGTATGCTAATGCTGTCCTTAGGAGACCACTCATGAAGTGTCCTTACCTTTGATAATAAGGTAGGTTTTCTTTTCTTTTTTTTTTTTTTTTTTTTTATTTTGTAAGGTAGGCTCTTACAAGAGTATAACATCTTCATTCAGCTCTTCTGGTTTTATTTTGGGTGTGCTATAGGAAATGCACATTTACATCCTCTATTGGCTCACGGTTTGCAGAAATCCAGAAATTTGTGATGGAGCTTTCCTATGTAGCAGCCTCTGTTTTTCATATTCATTCAGACTCAGTCAGATCCTTTTAAAGCTTCAAAATAGCAGTGTACGATGCCAAAAATAATTTAGGCTTTTGAGTCTGTCACCATTTAGCTTTCACTTTTCAGCTCCCACAAAGGTCATTGTGTTTTTGCCAAAAACACAGCAGCCATGTTTTGCAATATGACCAGTTATTGGGGGCTATATAACTAGGGGATGTAAGTATTTGGTTGAAAATACCTGTCTTCCTACATCAGTGACAGAAGTTCTAGAAGTCATTAATGAAACAGCTTTGTAAAATAAGACCTGTGAGAAGTAGGCACGTCTCCTGCTCTGTTAAATAAGCTCTGCCCTGGTACTCTCGACACTGGTGGGCTAGGGAGGTTTGGATACACTTGTTCTGATCCTCCAAGAATTCTCCCCCTCCAGAATGGCAGGGGAAGAAGCAGGAGCCTTTCTGAAGATGCTGAATCAGTAATAAGAGATTGGTTGTGGACAAATTAGAAGGAAGCTCATTAAACTCTCACCTCTAAATATACTTCATTCTTCTACTTGACTGAGAATTCTCAGTTGCCTCTCTGTTTTTACTCTCTACTTAATGTCTGAGGTTATTTCTATTAGGGTGAAGCGATGTATTTCAATAATGTCGGTCAATACCAGTGAGGATAGACCTGGGGTAGGCTATATTTTAACTAAAAGGAGAAAATATACTACAGGAAGATCTGCGTTTCAGGGGATCTTTCAATTATTTCTTATCTTTCAATTATCCAAACTTCTATCTATCCAGATAAATCCTGCTGGAATGAAAGTGTCTGGGTAATTTGCAGTTTACTTATTGCTAATAAATGTGCTTCTGTTGAAAGAAATATTATAAGCAAATGGATAATATGATATAGACTGCCTAATTACTGAGAATGAACGAGTAGGTAGGCTTAGGAACAGTCACTGTGCCCTCAGTGACTACTGTAAAAAGAATAACTCTGGAGAAAAGACCACGTCAAAGATAATTCAGGAAAATACAGAAAAATCTGTATTTCTTAGTTCTTATTGTAAATAACTGAACAGTTAGCTTTCTGGAGCTCACATTGTTAACACAGAGTAAACAGAAAAGATCTTTTAATATTTCAGTGTAATACAGGTTTTGTGTAAAAATGTCTTATACAATCTACTCCACACTTTACATATTAGATAACACTTTTATAGAGTCAAACCTATAAAGCTCTAGATTTCAGCTCTCCATTCTTCCAGCAAAAATCCCGTTACCCTCATGCTCCAAATAGCAGAATTATACACAATGACGCCTTCCCATTATCAAGGGTGAAATTTTATGAAGGAGTTGGAAAAGCCAATTGTGGTGTAAGAAGAGGAGCAAATGGGTCATAGTCAGATGCAAAGATATGGGTAAGATGAGCAAATGTGTGACAAGTTTATAAAAATGAGGTTAATTGGGTCTTGAAATAAATGGCGAGATGCTGAATTGTATTTGAGACTTCACAGTCTTTTCTGTAATGAGAAAAAAATGATGGGCAGTAAATTTCTACACACATGACAATATGAAGGTTTAAACTGGCCATGTAAAAAGGATAACAGGGAAGTCTGAAAGAGAGAAAAGCATAGGATTTAAGAGGGATTGTGGAAAAAATGGCTTATTAATGAAAAATAATAGAGGTCTGGACTATCTGTCTATAAAAACTGGAAGAGGATTGCTTAGGATGATAGCTGAACCTTAGCTTTCCAGTTATGCCTCCTGCTTTACTGTTTGAATTGAGAAGAAGATAGGAGTGTTTGAATTCATAGTTTCATCTCTTTTAGTAACAAAAGGACATGTATGTGCCAAATGTATTTTATGTTTTCTCATGTGCTATTTATATTACATGTGATATTTATTTAATGTAAAAAAAACCCCACTACCTCCTGTAGGCAAGTTCTGAGTAATATCTGGGAAACTCACAGTTTGCACAGGAAAGAAAGTGGAACTCTAAGAATCCAATATTAATTTCAAATATATTTTTAAGGGGAAGATATAGGACATAAATCTTTCTATGGCTTAATCTTTTAATTTTCTTTACATATCAAATAAAATGCATGCTTCTTACTCGCAGTCAGTGAGCTGAAAAACAGTGTTACATTTTTTTCAAAAATCTGGACATATGTAGAATCAGTTAAAAATGTAAATGTGAAATAAAAAAAATTAAAACCAAGTTCTAATTTAATTGACAATTCTGGAAAAAAAGTCTTTAGAGCAATCAAACTTGGTGTCATCAGAATATTCAAATCCCTTTCTGTATCATTGGAATGGTTTCTATAAAAATACATATACACAATCACATGTGGGAAAATATGCAGAAAAGCACTCATAATTTGCAAGAGTAATTGCTGAAATTGTAGACTTCTTTGTATTCAGTGGTACAGGTGGAAAGACTGAGATGTAGCAAGAGAAGGAAGAAAGGGTTGGGGGTACAAGTGAGGAGATGAGCAGAACTCTGTCAGCTTTAGATTATGGTTTTGTTTACTCATTAAAAAATTACTTAGTAACACTTACAGATGTTTGAAGGCAGATTTCTAGAAGAGAACCAGGTATAGCCAGTAGAGTGTTTTCATGTCTGTCTACCTCACAACTCCGTTCCTTTCCATACACTATGGAAAACTGTGCTACTGCCTTGCCGACTCTTCAGATCTCCAAATCTCTTCAGCTCACAGGAGTGCTGTAGTTTCTGAGTGTCTAGTGGAACAACTGAAAGAATTACTGACTACCCAACTAAATGCAGAACTATCCAACTAAATGTAGAACTATCCAACTAAGTGTAAATGTAAAATGTAACGTAAATATGAAAAATGAAGCTTCATTTTAAAAAATATCCACTACACTTCCTTCAGAGGCTTTTTTCCCTGAAAAGGTGGGGTCTTTTTTTCCCTTTTAGCATTTTTTAAAAAATCACAAAGCCATGATTTTTCCAATTTTTGGTCATTGCAAATAACCAGCCTCAGTAATTAACTTTCTGTCACTGAGTAATTTTTGGTCCACTAATCAACAGCCTTCTTTGTACATGCACTGAGATAGCCAAGAGTCTCTCGCTGTCAGTTGCTGGGAGTAGCCTCCTGCAATGAGTTCAAGTGGCATCATCCTTCAAACCATGTCTGATGGCCGTACACCATTGTCTGAGTGTACCAGGCATTGGGGCACTATGGTAGACTTTATATTTATTAATGTTCTGGATTACTTCTGCTTTATTTCTCACAAAATAACAGCATTACTTCTGTTGGCAACTGTGGGGCTCCTGCGTTACTGTCTTTTGCGTATATTGGGTATTTTTTTATCTTGCAAATAAAGTGATAAGCTTTTTCTTATGTAAGGGTATTAGAAATCTGTCAAGCAATAAATGAATATGTTTTCCATAGAAAGGCCTCAAATGGAATACACTTTGGGGTTTTGGGAGTTAATCTTTGAGAAAGTTTCAGACCAAGTAAAGAACATCCAGTGCAGACTGGTAAGAATGATTACGAATCAGGAAAACATGAGTTTCATAGCATGAGTGAATTTATTGGGAAGAGAAGACTGAGAGAGGGGACATGATAAGAGTCTTCAAATGACTGAAAGATTTTTGTAAAGAGGGAAGAGAATGCTCTTGTCTCCAGGTACACCTGTACTCCGTTGTGATATGTGGTAGATAGGTGAAAAAGAAATAAGCTTACTACTGTTTATGGAAGTGAGAGGTGGCTGTTAAGAATATTTTAATAATTCTGAAGACAGTGAAACACTGATGCAGATTGTCTGGGGGATGCATGACATCTCTGTCAGTGGAAGTCTTAAGATGACAACCAGACAAACAGTGGTCAGGAATGACCTGACCTTGTTCTGTGGCAGCAAGATGAACTATATGACACTGTGATGTCCTCCCAGGTCTTTTATTGTATGATTTGACACCTACCTTACTTCAGATGACTTTTGTTGCTGACTTGTAATTTATTGGAAAGATGTTGATATTTCATGTCACAAGCTTCTAAAAGCAGGTTGTTAGGCAAGAACCTTTACTTTCATTTTTATAAAGCAGAAGTGTCTAATACTTATTATTGCAAGAAAGAGATTAAAATAATGAACTAAGAACCTTCAGAAAAGGGCAAGGACAAAGTGGCCAGAATATATCTATCAACATCTCAGTATTTTTAAGACAGCTTTATAATCATCTAATTGTTTGGGGGAGGCAATACTCTTGGCCTTAGCCTTGGCCTCATTTGTTCTCCTTGAATAATTTCTCATTTTACATTGCTGTCACTTTCTTTTCCAACCCACATTTGTTAAGCACAAAGGTTTCACCTATGAAACATCCCGTGTCTGCTAATGCTTCCACTACATGATTGCTTTAATCTTGCATTGCTGTCAACAGAGGCATGTATGCTCCCTCTATCCCTTCCACACTCACACTCTCCTGTCAGCACAAAGGTTTGTGCTTTCAGGTGGTGAACTGGAGCCAAGAACTGATCCTGGTCTGAAACAGACTGGCAAAAGAAAAAAAAACCAAACCAAACCCCAAACATTTTAACCAGGATCACTTCTCCAGTCTAATTCGCTGCAGGACCATAACAATTTATGTCAAGGGGTGTACAGGAATCCGAATGAGAAGGTTCCTATCTGGCAAAGCCTTTTGAAAGGACAATGCAAGACCTAAAATTGGGGAACAATGTACTAAGGAAAAGTTGTCCTCTGCTGTCCTACCCCATGCTTGTTTAGCACTGCAGCTGCTTAATAGAGTACCAAAAGAAAATGCTTATCACCTTTTTCAAAACTGCAGAGTCAACACAAATGAGAGAAACAGTCTGATCCTTCTCAGATTCAATATTCATCTGTGTAGAAATAAAAAAGGTAGAAATTTTATTCTTAACAGAGCTTTTGTAACCTCTTCCCTCATTTTGCTGATGCAACAGCTACGGAAAAATCACGTTTTTTCTGGTGCTATACATAGTCTTCAAATCCATGATGAGTAAATATGGATTCCTGCCATGCAACTTTCTCAGACTATGTTATTCTCCATGGTTCATTTAAGATGCTGAAGTTGCTCTTGAAATAAATATTTTGGAGAAGACAATGGACAAGGCTCTCTATGCAATGCTTTCTTTAAAAAAAAAAAAAATTACTATTGCATTTTTGAGAGACATAGCTAATCCATTTTGGCCTGAATTTCTTCCCTTCACAAAAGCAAATCTCCATCCCGGTGCATAATTTATGATCTTGGCATCCAGCCCAAACATATGTACATGCTGAAATCAGTTTTGCATCTGTTTAACTTTATGTACATGAGTAGTCTAATTGGATTTAGTCTGATAAAATGATTCATGCGAAATCAAGTGTTTGCAGAACAAGGGTTTCAGACAGTAGGGATCTTCAGGGCCATAGCTCCTACAGCTTTATATGGTGCCTAGCACTTGAAATGGATTTTTGATTATCTAAAAGCCCTCTACATGCTGTATAGCTGTAGTACGAGGTGAAATAGGTCAGATCTTCCACTGCATAGCACTTGGGCACAATTACAATAATTGTAACAGTTAATTAATTGTAACTTTCTTTTTAAAAAAAATTCTTCTGAGAATCTCTTCAGGATCAAGGAAAATCACTTTTCTTATTCCTTCATAACAGGCTACCAGGCTACAGCTGTTGGCCTTCAGGTAGTCATTGGCCAGGTTAAATACTGTTGCTTATATATGCTAGACACTCTGGTGAATTATAGCCATCATCTCCTATCAGGATGAAACCATATTCTTCTGGAGCCTGATAATACAATGGATTCAACGCCTCCTGCAAAGAAGAGTTATCTGAATGGGCAGTAATGTAAATATTCATAATCTTCCCAGAACAAAATATCAGTGTGTCAAAAAAAGGAACAGTTTTTGCTGCTCTCCCAAATCTTATCTTTTCATACCATCTCATGTGTGCCATCCTAAACCCTGGCTAATTCCTTGCCTCGTAACTGTGCTGTCATAGGCTGTAGGAAGAGAAGAGGTGATACTGAGCTTGCTACTTGTTGAAGGTGTTTGTATCCAGAGGCTGGCTCTTCTGTTTTCTTTTGACGTTTTCTCATTCTCCCTATGTCTGCTGTAAGGGTGTAGGGAGTGGAGAGTTGTCTAGAGAGTGAAGATACTCAAAGAAGGGTATGAGAGAGGCTGCAAGATCTGATGTTAGGAGCATTAGGGATTAATAAGTGGAACCCCAGGGGATTTGTACTGTGAGAATACAGTCTGGGGAGGATAGATAAATAAGGAAAGCTTGAAGGATGAGTGCTGTTAAGGCAAGGCAAGGAAATGTATGGGAGTGACTTCAAAACTGGTGGTGTACAGAAGACCACCAGTAAGATGGAAATGAAAATAGG
>NW_009259730.1:1604634-1614312 GCF_000687185.1 Egretta garzetta | reverse complement strand
GAACAAAAGAAGTTGGAGTAAGAAATTAAAGCAAGGAGTATACCTTAAAGATGAATGGTTTTGTTGGCCTTTCCCTCCTACCTCACTGCCCAGCTACATTCTGTGATTGGTGAAAACACCCTGAAATAAAGATAATTTTAGGAAGCTGAGAATGTAGATCAAGGCATGTGATTTTAAATATTTGAAATGTATTTTTGACTGAGGCAATACACACCTGACTTCTGGTGACATTTAGGCAGAAGGCACCTAAAAAAGTGTGTATGTGAAGTTCATCGTGTAGCACCTGATTCAGGAGACTCTGAAGTTCATAGACTACAGTATGCTTTGAAGCAAGAGAGGAAAATAGTGAAATATTACAGGATTAAAATATTATAGAAGTAAAATTGCTCTGAATTACCTAAATGTGAATTTGATGGCTCCGGTGAAGATACTCTCTGATACTTTTGTGTGACTGGGGAAAAGCTTTGATCTTAAAGTGTTAAGTTGTAGAAGGCTTTTTATTACTGCTGTCTTTGTGGTCTGTAGTTTGAAGCGTATGCAGAGGAAACAGGTAACTGAAGTCTTGGTATCACAAGGAAAAATGAACAGTGTTGACTTTTGGTAATTGAAAACTTTTTGGTCCTACAAGTGGATACACTTTAATGAGATGGTCATCTGTTTTATCCAGCAAGCTGAATTTCTGCTCAGGGGAAACTTCTGAATGCTGATACGCAAAGAGAAAAGGATTCTTAGAAAAGCTCTCAAAATGTTAACAAACCTACACATCTCTAATTCATTCTGGGGTTTTGCACATGAAATTAGAACATAATCATCTCCACGTTTTATATAACTTATTGCAGCTCTTGATAATATTTCATATTGATTGGATGAATATAAATGTTTCCTACTTAAATCCTCTTTGCCTTAAAATGTGTGATTTTTAATCGTTCAGAGTTTTGTGCAAATCAACTGCCCCTTATTTACATCTTGGCTTATACAAAGAAGTTGGTATTTGTAAGAAACTTCTGTTCATAGTACTTAAACAAGGCTGTATGGCAGAGATCTCATGTTAACTGTAATTATAATAGGTAATTAATTTGTTAATTGATTTACTGAATTTGCAGCTGGTCACATTTTTTTCAAGTACTGAAATGAATATTGTGAATTGTTCACTCTTACAACCATTATGAGCATTTTATGTTGAACAAAGAATAAAAAGAAATCATGTAATTCTTTAAATATTTATAAAGCATTTTTGATGAGTAGACCTTATTTCCATGGTGAATTTTTACAAACATATTCTTTTTGTCTATTTTCAGTCCCCTGCACATAGCTATTCAAGCTATGACTCTGGCAAGAATGAGAGTGTAGGCAGAGGTGCTGAAGATCTGTCTCTGAATCGAGGAGATGAGGATGAGGATGACCATGATGAGCAGGAAGATCCTGAGAAGGTTAATGAATCAGATGGGGTAGAAGCTGAGCGACTGAAAGCTTTTAACGTAAGTTCTCTTGCAATCATTTTCTTGTTTATTGCTACTATTCCTTTTACGTTGTTATTTATGGGTAAGTTTGACAATATTAAAGGCACATTAATTTGCAGGATTTATTTCAATTATTATTTTAATGTACATTAAACTCTTGCCAACAAACAACAGATTTACTGTGTTTTGTTTAGAATTTTAAGGCAGAGTGCCATCTTTACCAGTGAGGAAACCAAAGCTTTGTTCTGTGTGTGTGCGTGTGCGCCTGTGTGTGTGGATGTGGATGTGTGTATGTGCATGTTCACCCGCTGAATGGAAAGGGGCTGTAGCTAGTTTATCAGAAGACCATTCCGGTGGTCAGCTGTTCTCTATTGCTTTCCCAATGTATGTAATTATGCATGAAAACACAAGCAATTGTTCAAACAAAGAAAAAGTGAGAGTCAGTTCAGTAAAATGATTAGCAATCACAGCTTATTGTTAATAATGAAACTTAAGTAGTGCCTATTTTCACAATCTGTTCTGGTTTATCTCACAAGTTCTGTATC
The DNA here is from genome assembly GCF_000687185.1 of Egretta garzetta. Classification (NCBI taxonomy): domain Eukaryota; kingdom Metazoa; phylum Chordata; class Aves; order Pelecaniformes; family Ardeidae; genus Egretta; species Egretta garzetta. The sequence goes on along the minus strand of NW_009259730.1, from coordinate 1,612,307 downwards.
CTATAGACTATTCTTTTCTTGTCTTTTTTTTTAATCAGCCCTCCCCCCACAAATAACCCTTTAAAGAACTGTTTGCTTAATATTTCTGGCTTCCCATTACAAAGCTCTTCAGTGGATAGAAAAAATGTCTTCCTATCAGTAATCAAGACAGGAAGCTAGGAAGAGAAGAGAGCCGCCCTCCAAACCCATCTCCTCTGTCTCCCTCTTGCCAACAGATGTTTGTCAGGCTGTTTGTAGATGAAAACTTGGACCGAATGGTCCCAATCTCTAAGCAGCCCAAAGAAAAGATCCAGGCTATCATTGACTCATGCAGGCGACAATTCCCTGAGTATCAAGAGCGTGCCAGAAAACGCATACGTACTTACCTCAAGTCCTGCAGGCGGATGAAAAGAAGTGGTTTTGAGATGGTGAGTTTTGATTTAAAACCCAGCCCTAGTTTCCATCAAAACCCCATATGTAAATCCATGGCACTATTTTGTTTTCATCTTAGTGTCTTTTTTTGTTTGTTTATTTTTTTGGTAATACCAGGTCAGAGGTTTCTTTTTCCCTCCTTCATTCTTTCTGAACTTATTCCCTTTGTTTACTGATTTAAAAATGCTTTGAGACATGAGAGGTCACAAGATGAACTAGTATGGATGTATAGGAAAGGAAGAACAAAGCAAGGCATAAGGAGGGAAACCAAATGATGGCATATATAGTGGCTTGTTTCGTACTTTAGGTTACACTTAGAGATTTTGGCTGGAAAAGGCTTGCAGTAAGATGGATTTGTCTTTAAAATGCCTCTGATAACTGGATTTCTGTGAGCTCTGTAAAAATTAGATCCTGCTAGAGAAATGCTATACCCAAGAATATGCCCAGCATAGTAACATCACACTGGCAATAGTTTTGGCTTTGGGTTTTTTTCTTGTGCTTTTTAGCCTGTTACTTATCAATAAAAGTTACTCCTTTGAAATCTTTCAGTTGATATATAGGTGGGCATGACACATTAAATGGTTTTAAAACACAGACATCAAGCTTACAGTTTGAGCAGCCCAATGGTTTAGTAATTGTAACTGAACCAAAAGTCATTAAAATTATGATGGCATACAACTGTCAGTGTTTTCAGACATTAATATTTTAATATTACTCAGTAGCACGAGAATGGGTAAATAAGTCTTCTCACTAATTGGCAGCTTCATTATCTCCACAAAACTTTTGTATTTCCAAAACTCAAGAGAGTTGGAAGAAACTAGGTAGCTACACACCTTATGTTTGATGTGTCTTAGCTATCTGGCCTTTAGATGACAATAAAATCACCTCATCATTACAAATAGATATCATTTAGTGATTAAACATATCATTATTTTTTTAATTAATCATCTGCAAACCCATTGATTACATTAAAAAATTACTGGAGATGATTGAATTTTACTGTTTCTCTCTTTCTCTGTGTCTTTCTCTTTCCTGCAGTCTCTGCAGAATACTTACTTACAATTTCCATATGTTGTTTGAGATGTTAGCTGCCAGTTTTAAGAACAAAGTATCAGGTTTATTTGTAGGGTAAAAGACCACTACTGTGTAACACAAAAAGCAAAGACAGAACCCAAATTTTTGTATGTGTTTGTGATTCTAATGGACTGCATGGTTTTATTATTTGAAACATTGGGATAACACTGTTTCTGAACAATGAAAACGCAGAGGAAAGAATACAGAACATCTGTACAGATAAAAGTGCCAAAGATTGACTGGTGGTGTACATGTTGGGTTGTATAACCTTCCAAAATAAAAGAAGGAAAACCAGAAAGTAAATATTTTCTAAGATACACTAAGTAGCATCAAATTGCATCTACTCACTCTGGCTGAAAATAATTCAGTAACATCAAGTTCAGCTTTCACAATGCCAAATATTTTTATTTGCTGTACTTTCATTTGAAAATAGTTACAAAATTAGCTGATGCTAGCAAGTCTCCTCTCTGTTCAAATTTATGGCCTCATTATTGCCGTTATTCACACTGATGAGCAGTTACGCAAACTGGTGCATTTTTTGTCAACTGAAAGACTTGCGCAACTTGTTTTGTTTCCAATATGAATAAGGGGCTTACAGTCAGACCCATAAGAGTTAGGTCGGCTTGACTTCAGTGCACATTTGCAAATGTTACTTTCATACGAATAAAGGTTGCAGGATCAAATTTATTCCTGGGAGGGGAAGAGGAGCAAAGATTACTAGGAACATGACCCAAATAGGCAATTTTTATAGTTCAGAAATATTCCCTACTTTTATAATGTTCAATGACAGTTTATGATGGGCTTTATTTCTTTTTAAACAAACAAATTACCCTCTAAAATATTGACTTTGCTGCCTGTGAATGGAAGTGACAAGGCACTGGAGCTCATGTCAAAGATTTCAGCCCTCTTGGGCCTGGAGGGAAATCTGTCCTGCTTCCCCATTTGCAGGTAGGAACACGAGCCGAAGACTACCCAAAGTCATTGGAGGAGCTCCCATTAACATCCTAAGAGAATAAGTGGTGTTTTATGTTTATGTCTTTAATAATTCTGAAATGTAATATGTATCCAGTTGTTGTTTTTAATTATTTTCTGATTTCTAAATTACTGTATCAGCATGTCCTGATTATAAGCAGGTTTTAAAACTGCTACTAGGGACAGAGGCACTTGACTGTGTGATTATTTTAAATGTGCTTACCATTTTGACAGTGGAGAAGGATCACTTTGTCTGGATAATAACATTTGTTCAAAACAATCATGAAGGGACGTGTTGGTGTTGATTTGAATAAGGCGCTACCCTCAAATATAACAAAACAGGATAACGATCTCCTCAGGAGCAATAGTGCTACCGTTGTTATATTAAATAGGATGTCAGATAATAATCTCCACAGGAGATGTCTTTTGCTGTAGACATATTAAAGGCAAGTTTTTCATTTTGTTCAGGTCCGGAATGCTACATTTTGAGCATCTAGTTGCAAGAGAAAAAGAGAATAATCTCATATATTCTCTCAATGGCTTGTGACAGTTCAGACTGTGTGCAACAGTGCAGCTCTCTACAGCGTCATGTTGTAAAGTGAAGAGAAAATGTAAACACTAAGTTGAATTAGTGTAAGACTGCATGGTAAAGATGAAAAAGCATGCCTGAAGCCTGTTTCTGTCAGTTATTTGCTGTCTGTAATCCAAACGACAGTTCTTGCTGCATAACAGGCCAGTTCTAGCTCTGAGGCAATGGGAAAGGCGCAGTCTCATAAATGTTCATATTGTTAATTAACGTGTTTCTTAGTATTAATATTTTTAAGAGATTGCTTATAGTTATTCTACTTCTACTTATGACAGATAGCTGTCTGTGGCTGCCAAGGCAGCTTGCATAGCTTCTTGTTACAAATATTCCTCTGAGGAGTTCCCTTTTGACATTGGAAATGCTTTCCCCATTTGACTGTTCAGCTTGTATTTGTGCCATTTTCATTCTGACAGAAGCTTATTCCTCAACAAGGCACTGTCAAAGTTTTTCTCATAAATTGTGAGATTGTTTTTCTCCTCCCATTGTCTTTTGCATATGAACCGTTGAGAATGTTGTCTTACTAAATTCTATGGTCTTGCTCAGAATCTTTCATTGGGAGGGAAGTTTGTCAAGTCCTGAAATTTTGTATGGGATCTCTAGGTTGTGCTTCTACCTGCGCTATGCTGTAGCATTTTGTGAACGTCTTAAATTTCTTGATGTTCTTAAAGAAATTATTTATTTTTCTCTTCATTAGCCCAAAAGCGAAAGAAAAAAAAAATTAGTGCCTCTTTCTCAAGGACCGATATTAATGAGAATTCCTTTAATACATAAAGTGTTTTGTGACCAAAAGGAATTTTCTCCCTGAAATGGTCAAATGACCTGTTTCAGTAATGTTTTAAAAATCTGTCCTTTAGACTTGTCCCAGCCTCTGTATCTATAGAAAACTGATAATTAAAGAAAAGATAGTAGACAGCTGCTGAGGATATGTAGTATGTATTTATTTAGTTACAGTCCAGAAAAATTTTAGGTGCTAGAAATAATCAACTGAGGCTGAATTGACTTAATAATTATATTTTCTTACTACTATCTGCTTCCTCCCATCTTCATGATCTCCTATCACCAGTCTCACTGTATTCAGTTTAAAACTGCATCTTACAGTATCTTTTTCACAGTTGTGCCATTTCTTCTCTCTGCATCCCAATGCAAGAGCAAGGTCTTAAACTGTCATTCACAAAGTGATCCTTCCTTTTCTTTAAGCAAAAGGAAACCTTCCTTCCATCCTAGGCACTACTGTAATAGTAAGCAATAGTACCAAAGAGCAAAGTATTCTTATGTATTGGAGAGAAAAGGCTAGTTATCAATGCTTTTCATTGTCTGAAGACAAGTTTGGACGTGTCAGAGAGGAAGAGTCACACTGTGCCTGAAGGCAGTTCCTCGGTTAGATCCCAGTGTTGTTCATCCCAGCTCCTTCTGTCCTATCACCAGCCTCAATAACAAATAACTAAGCTCTGTATCTTTCACTGCTTCTGTCATTTGGTTTTGCCAGTTGGCTGTAAGAGGTGTTCTAGTGATTTGCAACTGTGCACATGTTGATCAAGATGTTTTAAATGTGTCTAGCGGCTTGGAGTGCTTCTGTATTTTGATTGAGCAACTTCTGTGGGGACTGGTTTCCAGAGGGGGGTATGTTTTCTGAAATTGGCCTCGTTAAGATTTCTCAGGATATATATCTACTCTCTGTTTTTAAGTTTTAGCTTTAGAGACACGGAACTTTCATTATGTACTGAGTTTAGTGCTGAATAGTCCAGCTGCCCTCGCGGTCACATGGCTTTTCAGTCCTCCAGGCCTTTTATGGCTGGAAAGGTCATAAGCATTTGCAGAAAGATGAGGGTCTATTGGTCCAGGGATGCACACCTAATATGGATTAATAAACTGGGAAGCATTAAGAAAATTATTACAAGAACAGTTTTTTGAAGATCTACAAATAATAATACAGTTGTTGTTGCTTTGTACTATACCCCAAACTCTCTTGACTGGTCACTTGCCTTTCTAAGCATCTCACCCGTGTTAGACAGTGGTTAACTTATGTAAGTCTGATGGGTAACCTGGTTGCAAAAGGACAAACTTTGACTTTTTGCATTAGGTCTCACATATCCTTAAAAAAAAAGATCTAGAAATTATTCCCCTAAGGCTCTTAAATATTTTTTTCCCCCACAGAACAGTTAAGTGAATATTGATGTGATTTTTCAGAGCTGCCTTTTAAATCTGTCTCAGATACCTTTTGCTTTTCAATAACTTTTTCAAGTATAGGCAACTTCAGAAAATTGAGTGGCTTTGAGGGTGACAGAGCACTGGAACAGGCTGCCCAGGGGGGTTGTGGAGTCTCCATCTCTGGAGATATTCAAAGCCCGCCTGGACGATGTCCTGTGCAACCTGTTCTAGGTGAACCTGCTTTAGTTTTTCCAACCCTGTGATTCTGTGAAGAAGTTACAGATTTTCAGTAACCTCAGCAAAGGTAAAGAAGTTAGTTGGAAAAGACATGATATTTGGAAAAAGAATGAAAACTAAAACCCCCAAAATACCTAGCAACCTGACAGTAATTAGTCTTTTACATTCTGTGAGAGAGGAAAAGATAGGAATGCAATTTTGACATTTATTTAACTTTTTTTATTGAATTTAGAAGAAAAACAATCTATTCCAAAATGTCAGTAAGTTCTGATATAGAAAAAAAAACCTTTTATGAAAAAAAAAAAATCTGGGGTAAAAGAATCTTCACCCTGATTACTTGTAAGCTTGAAATCAGTAAAAAAGTAGTAAATATGTCAGGTTTTCTTATGCTGTAATTCTGACTTAGGTTGAGACGTCTGCTGCAATGTTACTTGATTAGCTCGTTTGTGCCAGGAACTGAAGGGTAGGAAGCCAGTTCAGTGTATTTGTTTAGGGGAAACAGGAAATAATGTTAAATTTGATGCAGTTTTTTCCTAGTCCTCTGGAGTTTTGCTAGTAAACTGTTTGCTGTTGGAGTGTCCAATCCAATCCCTGACAAACTCAGAAGGAATTGGTTCAGTATGAAAATTCCTGGGGTTCTCTGTCACTCTGAAATACCAGATAAATCTGGGATAGAGGTAATCTTACCTAAGTTTGCTAGAGAAATTAGGTGACTTGAGCTCCCTCAGCAATCACTGAAGCGCTTAGATGAACCAATCCAATGAGATTCATCCCCAGCTGTCTCATGAGTCAACTTCTGTAGTTATCTGTCTGAATGAAACAAAAAAGAAGCCTAGATGACTAGGTTAGGCAAAGTACTTGAGTTTTAGGTGGATAAAGTCAGGTGGATTTTCTTTCTGTTGTAAGTAATTTAAATGTAAGTAAATGTAAGTAATTTAAAATTTCCACTAGTCCCACAGAAACTGCTCTTGGATTTAGCCCTGTATGTAGGCACAGCAGCAGTGGCAGCAGCAGCAACAGAATGGTGGTTGATTGGAATGTGTTGCTTGCTTAACGTTTAGGCAGGAATATGAATATGTTAAGATATATAGGGATATAATTAGGTGCTGTCGTAATCAAGGTGCAACACGCAATGTTTCAATTAAATGTACTTTAAAGCTGAAAACTTAAGAAACTAATGTGAACATCACTGAACATCTTAAAAAGCCTCTTCTGCCATTTAAGAAAGTATTTCTACTTATTTCTTTGAATTCCTTAGTAGGTGTTACAATTGAGTGTTTATCACAAGACTGCAAGACTGAGCAAAATAGATCAAAACCCAGTCTGAAACGCAGTGCTACAAGCATTAAAATGCCAGTCCGGTTGTTCATATTTCACTATTTTGTACTAACAATTATAAAAGTACCTCCAATAGAGTGCAGTACTGTACTTCAGTCTGTAAATTTAAAAATACGCTGTGGAAAGGTTTCTGAATCTTCGTAACAGTGCAGTGTAGGACAGTTCTGTGTCATACGTATCACTGCATTACACTGAGTAAAAACTCTCCTTTGAAGATAAAGTGTACCCTGTCTTGTAAAGTATTTTCGATGGTTTTTGTGAAAAAATGCTTAGGTATTGCATACTGTTATAAATATGTTGGAGTTTTTAACACATTGTGTTAGATCTTAGTAAGTTATTATGAAAGAGTTGTGGCATATTTGCAATATTTCATTTTGGAAATGAACTGGTCTTACAATACCTGAGGAAACAGCTGACATGCAGGAGAGCACTAGGGAGTATCATGTTGTTAGGAGCCCAACATGCAAAGAAGTGCTTAGTGGTACCTCTGGAAAAACTTGGTTACTGCCAGTGAGGCATCTTAGGCATTCACCTTCACGTTTGGATGCCAAATCACTTTGGAAAATTTGGAACTTTTTTTTCAAGTTTGAGTAATAGTTAAAATATTTTTGCATTCACATATTTATATTAGAATTCATACGTTTATTTAAGGATCTCTATGAACAAAATGAAGTAATGTCTATTTATGTGCTTGCAACTGTCTTATACTGAAAGATGATGGCATGACCGGCTGGGTAGATGAGGGGAGAGCGGTGGATGTTGTCTACCTTGGCTTCAGCAAGGCTTTCGACACTGTCTCCCACAACGTCCTCATAGGGAAGCTCATGAAGTATGGGTTGGATGAGTGGACAGTGAGGTGGGTTGAGAACTGGCTGAATGGCAGGGCTCAGAGGGTTCTGATCGGCGG
>NW_009259730.1:1587230-1604505 GCF_000687185.1 Egretta garzetta | reverse complement strand
CCTGGGAGTCCTGGTGGGCAATAAGCTGACCATGAGCCAGCAATGTGCCCTTGTTGCCAAGAAGGCCAATGGTATCCTGGGGTGTATTAAGAGGAGTGTGGCCAGCAGGTCGAGGGAGGTTCTCCTCCCCCTCTACTCTGCCCTGGTGAGACCCCACCTGGAGTACTGTGTCCAGTTCTGGGCTCCCCAGTTCAAGAAAGACGAGGAACTCCTAGAAAGAGTCCAGAGGAGAGCTACCAGAATGATAAAGGGACTGGAGCATCTCCCCTACGAGGAAAGGCTGAGAGAGTTGGGCTTGTTCAGCCTGAAGAAGAGAAGACTGAGAGGGGATCTCATCAATGCATACAAATATCTTAAGGGCGGAAGTCAAGAGGACGGAAGCAGTCTGTTTGCAGTGGTGTCCAACGACAGGACTAGGGGCAATGGATGCAAACTGAAACACGAGAGGTTTCAGTTGAATATGAGGAAAAACTTCTTTACTTCGAGGGTGACAGAGCACTGGAACAGGCTGCCCAGGGAGGGTGTGGAGTCTCCTTCTCTGGAGATATTCAAGGCCCGCCTGGATGAAGTCCTGTGTAGAATGCTCTAGGAGAGCCTGCTTTAGCAGGGGGGTTGGACTAGATGATCTCCCGAGGTCCCTTCCAACCCTTGCGATTCTGTGATTCTGTGATTCTGTGATCTCCTTTTCAGTGTTAATTGGCCTAAACTAGAAGGTCATATCTATGCATAAATGTCAGGTTATAAAGGTTTGCATTTTAGCAGTTGTGCATGTGTGCCCATTATCTGCTATAATAGCTATATTTTTTCAGAACTGAGTCAGACCGGTGTCATATATGTAAGAGTACCTAGACCAAGCTTCTGTACGACTACTTTGGCTTTTATTTATAAGTAAATACTGTATCTCACAAAAAATGCCAAAGTAGTAACTTTAGAGGCAACAGATCCTAACCACAGGAGGACAGCATGTGCAGCAGATTGCAAAATTCTTTTGGGTGAATATACTAAACCTAGTGGTTTAGACTGAAATATAATCCATCTATTATATCAACAATTGGTAGATTTATAACAAAAATGTAAATTTGAAATTAGAACATAGCAGGTTTTTAGATTCTGTATAGAAATACAGGAATTGTGTGAATATGCCAAAAAGAGTATTTTATGTTTCCCATGAAGATACTGCAAAGGTACCTCACTTTAAACAGAAGACCTGATGATAATGTATACAGTTGGTGTACTGCAAATGGGTATTTTACAGCATATTGAAAGTGCTAGTCTCTTTTATGTTAAGGAATCAGAGATTATACTAATAGAGCTAATTTCTAGTGAATATGGGCCAAGGATTTCTGATTCCAACTAGAAAAAAAATCAGCAACCTTGCAGGACTACTCCATTACTCCAGAAAGGCTTGTTGTAAGATGCTTTAACTGTTGAGAGCCAGGTCTAAAGACCACCAAAGCTGTGGAAGGACCTTCATAAGCTTTAGTGTTCTTTCTTTAAAGCAGACCAACAGTTATTTGACTACAAAGAAGTATCAGCTAACTTGATTTTTCATTAAGAAATCTACAAAAGTATATATCTGTCAATAATTTGTACACTCTTCAGAAAGAGATAAGGGGATGAGTGTATAAAGTCTTCATATCAATTTGAAAAATGATTTCTCTTAAAACCATGCAAAAGTTCCTGTCCGATATGGTGGTTAAATGTGGTTGTTGCTTTGTCATGATCATCATCTACAGGCTCTGTGGTGGTCTCAGGAAGCAGGATTAAATTGCCTTGAAATGCAGTTTCAAATATGAGAGAACTGGAGGTGGTTGGTCATCTCCCTTGGGCTACTGAGGGAATTTCAACCATTTCCTGAATGTCAATCATATCAATAGATGTTAAAAACAGAGACATCCGCATGTACAGGAAATCTAGCAGGTTTTCCTTACATCTTTTGTCAAAATGCTCTTTGTCTACATCATGTTAGAGGCTGAATGTTAGTTCTGTGTCAGGTGAAGAGATGTACAAAACCAAAGACTGATGTGCGTTCAAAATGTGGCTTGGCTGCTGGCTTAGTGCAGTCACAAGCAGTATTGTGTTTTCATGTAAATGCAAAGGAATTCTATATATTGCCACTGTGTGATGGACAGAAGCATATAGTCTTCTCAGAAGGTCTGTATTAAGCTGTTTACCAGATTGCCTCTAAGTTTTATTCATCTCTCCACCTGAAAGTTACTATAAAATTTTCACATGCCTCTTTCCTACCTGTCATTGTTTCAAAATGACAAAAATGTTATCCTGCCTTCTGATTTTGCCATGTGAATCAGTTGGTTTGGTAGAGTGAAGTTTAGGGGCTTGCTTCTTTGCTGTTATTTTACACATGAGTAGTTCCAATATGGCTATTTCCTGCTTTATATCACTGTCAGGTGAAAGGAATACCAGACTGGGCCTATGAATGTTATGTATCAAACAACAGTAGGTGCATTCTGCCAGTTAAAGGTGGTCAGGAATTTTTTGATAATGCTTTTTTTTTTTTTTTTTTCCTTTAAGAAATGTTAGTTTGTCAAAGGTTTTCTGTTTTGACATACTCCAGTTTAATGAAACCTGGTTTCCTGCTAGTCCAGGGGGCAGGTTGTGTATCCAGCGATTGTGGGGGGAGCCTGGGAGACCTTGGAAATAAGGACTCCTTGGCTCCCACTTTTCCTGTTGTAGTCCCAAATATGCAGGAACCAGCATTCAGCTCTGCAGAAGGGGTCCTGGGAACTTAGTTTTATTGGTTTGGCTGAGATCTGCAGACTTCCTTCTGCAGAACTGCATGATGTTGCTTTTGTCATGTGTCCCAAGGCCTTTGTATCTCACCCTCAGATAAGGAGTTGAGAAATGTTCAGAACCCCACAAGGACTGGGATGCTTGAGCTTCTTACAGACATGGTTTTATAGCTGGTAGTCATGACAGAGATCATGAATAATCAGAAGTATAGAAGATGAAGAAGTTAAGCTAAGCCAGAAGGGGCCTCTGAGCTTAGAAGATGGGGCTATTAATTCAATTTATTTAAAAAAATCTTTTAAAAAGTGGGTATTTCAAAGCACTTTTTCCTCTTAGGCAAGGCTTTTCAAATTTGATCTTTTTGACATTTCACAGATATGGCATTTCATGGAACAGAAAATCTTTTTAACAGCTCTGCTGCTAGTGACAGAGGACTGTGTTCATCTTCTCAGTCAATGCCAAACTAGTGCTCTGCCTGAGTTAAGCTGATAGAACCTGAACCTTAATCAAGTGATTTTTCTGCTGTGCTTTGTTATAGTATTTTACTCCCCAGGTGACTCAACTGTGCGTTCATAACTTTCTCCCTAAGGTTCACTCTAGATAGTTCTTGATGTGAACATATCAACAGCCAGCTGTAGTGATGAGTGAGAGAAATTATGGGTTAACACATATTTCAATAGGAAGATACTCCATTACCTGGAGATTTCCTCATTTTTGCAGGTGCTAATTTTGAGTTCAATATTTCAACAGTGAACTCATAACCACTGCACTCCTTTTCAGAGAAAAGCATGTGACTGCTTGATCTTTATGGTAACTATTTTATAAAACACTTCAATAAACCTATTCTCTCCCATAAACAAAGAAGCTGGAAGAACTTGGGTTCATTTTACTTCTTGTTCAGAACATGAATTTTTTTGGCTCATATATCACCTTCTAAAAATCCATTGATGTGTAGGTATGGTTATAGCTCTAAAGAACTGAGCTGGAGGAATTATCCAGGTGTTTTCTCGCCATTTTTCAAGAATGTTGTTGTGTGACCATTGCTAGAGGACCACACCAAGACTTCCATTCAGCCAATGTAGTCAACAGTGGCATGTAAAGTGATATTTGGCCACCAAATCCAGGGAGGCATCTAGTGTGGCTAAGTGATGTAATAACATATGCAGAGTAACAACACCATTCAAGGGAGGCAGAATAATAGTTATAATGCTTTGTCAGTGAAAACCTTCTGCAGACTTACTCCCTCCTCTGGAGCTCTGAGGAAGGTGTCTGCTCGTACTCTACTGTTAGCTTCTGTAATGCCACCAGGGTTTAACATCACCTGTCCCTCATCTCTTAGACTGATTTATTTTCAAAAGTGCGTGGGAATGCATCATTGTGCAAACTGGAAAGAAGTTCAATAGTTTGTTCTGTGAAATCAATTGTATATTTTATTGTAGTATTGCAGCCTCTGGTTGTCTTTCTTACGCAGCTGTTACACTGATGCCAGAGAACTTGCTCATGGATGAGCGGGGAGAAATAAGCCTATTGCACTGGTGAGGGAGACCCATAAATCCCTGTCTGTTTCTAAAACTAGCTCAGCTTCTGGTCGCAGACAGACTGTTGTCCCACACATTAGAGAAAGTACGGTGTCAGATAAATTGTCATTCTACAGAGCACATCCAAAGTCAATAAATGGACTTTAATTTTTAAAGGTAAAAATATAACATTAGTAATGGTTGGCTCCTCAGTTCCTGGAATGTTGTGAAAACCATAAAATCAGTTGAGCCAATGTAATCAATCTGTTCTAACATTGTCTAAGAACTGAATGGGAGTACTTCAAAACTTGTTTCCAAAACTCAGTGGCATTTCATAGCAGGTTCATATTTATGCTTTTAGAGTAAGAAGGTATAACTCTCTACAAAATAACCCCAAAACCAAAAACCAACCATCCCCCCAAACCCCACCCTCAAACCCCCACACATACAGCCAGTTCCTCAGAAGGTATAAATTTACATAGCACTTTTGAGTTCAGTGAAGCTTTGAAAATTTATGGAAGTTCAGAACCTGTTCAATAAATTGCAGTCTCTGGAATGGGCTTATGTGTTTATCAGTATCTGTGTTATTATCCCCATTTTCTTTATTTTCTTGGTAGTTCAGATATATCTTTGTGCATTAATGAAGAAAATTCATTTTATTGTAAGCTTCCTCTTTCAGAAAGATTGTTTTGCATGTAAATAGGGAAAAAAAGGTGTGTAAATATTCTTCTCAATGAACTAGTAGGGTAGACCGTATTGGAGTTCATAACCAACAACAGATTTTAGCATTCCCTTGGTTTGGGGGGATTCATTGGACCTTTAACCTAAAACATGTAAATGCTATTAAATGAGTAATGAGAGGTTTTGAATTGGAAAAAAAGAGCCATATCTAGTTGAACCACAAAATATCTACATTGTTGGAAAGCTGGCATTATCCAAAGAAAAACAGATTTTTTTTAAGTCATTTTAATCACATCAGTCATGTTGCAGCAAGGAATGCAAATATTCATATACTACAGATTGAGACTGCTCTGAAATGTTCTGACAATCTGTTATGTTTTGAGTGATGTTTCAACCCCATCACTTGGGGTTTTTTGTTTTGTTTTTTTATGACTATAAAAAACCACTACTCATCTCTGTCACATGCTGCACAGGATAAAAAGCCTTTCCGTTTTCTTAGCAAGAATCAGACGGCCAGGGTGCTGCTGGAACGCAGAGAATATGCCACTGTCTGTTCAAAGTACAGCTTAATGAGCCAGACTAAACACACTGGACAATAGAGCTGTGGGGGGAAAGGGCTTCTCATGGATCTATGGATCAGCTACAGCTTTAACATCTAACTAGTCTCATTTTTCATCTTTACAAGTTCCATTTCCCTGTTTTGTTGATATAAACTACATTTCAATGAGCGGACTTTCCTGCCTAGGTGACGGTATTGTGTGCTTTGAAAAAGGATATCGTGGATTATGCTAGAAATAATTTCTGTGTTTCTTTTTTCTCTCATAGTCACGACCTATTCCCTCACACCTTACTTCAGCAGTTGCAGAGAGTATCCTGGCTTCCGCCTGTGAGAGTGAAAGCAGAAATGCTGCAAAAAGGATGCGGTTGGATAGACAGCAGGTACTGTGTTGTTTGGGGGTCTACCACATCCATATTTATAAATGCACTGGCCTCATTTACATAGGGTGCCATGCAGAAGGGTGGTGCAATCCTTATACATTTCTTGCTAGCAAGAATAATTAAAATACAAAAGCTGTAGTTCTTTAAATGAATACACAAGCATGTCTTTGTCTATATTTACATAAGCTGTATGAGGGTGCCTAGTATACTGATAATGTCCAGCTGGATAAAGCTATATATTGGCTTTTTAATGGTTGTAGATTTTGAGGGCAGATTGTGTAATCTGCATGCTAGAGTTTAAAGGAACAGAACATACAGTATATGTAATTCACATAAATAACAGAAATGATGCATGTATCCATGAGTCAGTGTGTTTATCTGTGCACATATTCTCTTTCAAAATGTGTGTGCAATTGTAAATGTAAGGTAAAATAGGGTGTTTCTGAAAATACTTATTTGCCTGAAACAGAAAAGTTATTGTGGTATATAGCAAAATGCTATCAATTACCTTATTAGTGAGTTTTTAAAGCTCAGATCAATATTTATTTTATTTTTTCTTATGTGATTATTCACCTATTCTAGTGCGTGTTAGGATTTAATTATTTTTAATTTGCTGAGAATTGCATGGTTTCTTTCAGTTTTTTAAAATCAAACTGGTAGGTTGTTCCAGGCTTTGATTATCAGTTGCTTCATGGATACAGTGAATGTCTAACATTCCTATTGCAAAGATCATTATGCTTTATTTCTCTTCATGATTTTCATAAAGTCAAATATCTCACTTGTTCCAAAATGTGCCTCAGTCATGGTAGTCCACTTTTCTTGTGGAAAAGAACATTTTTTGAAAGAACATTTTTCTTTTGTACATAGTCCATTGAGTTCCTTAAAGTCCTGCCCTAACTGAATAAAGATTCCTACTACTGTCCTTAGAACACTGATAGCTCGGGAGCTGAGAGTGGATATTGCTATTTCTTTTTGCTGTTATATTTCTGATAGTGCTGTCATAATTGCAGTACATTTGCCTTAAGATTTACAAATCACATGGGATGTCAAAGTACTATAATGTTAAGTATGGCTCAGTTTAGAAGTGGTGCTCATACAGATTGTGTAGGTTTTATATTATCTCATTTGTTCTCTGATTTTTCAGTAAGAATTCCAAAACTAAAAAAAATAAAAAAGCTACAAAGTCAATGTGCTTACCCCAAGGAGAACTATAAGAGACTTGTGCAAACATCAGTTGCTTTCCTTGCGCTGGCTGGAGGCTAACCTGTCCTCAGTAATCACAAAAATAGTGTCTCTGTTCCTTGGTCCAGGCACGGAAAGGCAAAGTTTTTAAGTGATTTAGATGAATATCCCATAATGCTCTCTAGGGAGCCAGAGAGCAGTTGAAAGAAAAGCAGTTTCTGTAGACAGAAATAAAAAAGCTTATTAATAGGTTTTTTCTCTTACTTGTAGAGACAGAAGGATTTGGTAGCAGTTATTGTTGAAGGGAGAGGTATGTCTTTACTTTTCCTTAGAGGATTCAAAATCTGTAGGCAGAATGGCTCCAAACTGATCATCTTAATTACAGTTGTGATGTTAAAGTAGCAAAGTTGCCTGTGAAGAACAGGTGTTGGGTTCAGCTTCCTTCAGCTCCCTCCTCTTTTTGGCAGTGAGTTCTGGGAACACAGTGGAGACAGTTGCAAACAGCACCAGCCATTTGATTCAGCAAGCAGTAAATTAGCTGGGTTGATGTGGCTTTGGTGCTTGCAAAACTATTTGTGAATTCAGGATAGTTTTGCTGAATAGTTTTGGCTGGAAAAAAATGTGGGAATGTGTGTTAGATAGCTTCATAAAACTTACAGTGAGAAATTCACCCTGAAGGGCGGGATAGTTAAGTCATTAGAGGAATAGAAAACCTTGGTTGTGGCCTCAGTTCCATTGAAATTTAATTATTTATTCCAAGTATGCGACATTAACAAAGTAGTTTGAGAGCAAAGCATTCCAGAGTATTTCTGAGTGGGGTATTTAACACACACTACTCTGCTCAGTCCTTACACTGAGATGGGAAGTGAACCTCTATCCTCATATCCAGAGAGAGTGCTTTATAGGTAAAAGAGCTTTGTCCTTCTTATCTTCCTATTTTTTTTCCTTTTACTTACTTTTAAATTTCCTTCACTTTTCTTACATATATCCAAAGTGAAATATTTTCATTGGATTTTTTTCTTAAACAGAGAAAGGTTGAAAAAGTTGAGTTCAACATGTTAGTTTTACTGTTCCGTAGCTCTTAAAAAAAAAAAAAGAAGCCTTTTTTTCTTGTTAACATGGCTCTACTTTTCTTTTTTAAACATAAATTTCCAAAATTGGGCATTATACCAATGGCTGGACTCAGGCTTTGAGGACCCTTCAGTGGAAATTTGGGAGGAGGAAAGGGGAAATAAGATTTGGATAATGAAAATTACCACTTCATAAATTATATCAAGAGATCTTCTAATGGAGGACAAGCATTAGACAGTCCTGGAAAGTAGATTGTTAAGAGGATCTGGTGAGAGCACTCATTCAGCACTTCCCCTCAGAGCTGAATGGAAGCGTTGCGTTAAAGCAGCTCTATTCCTGCGCACAGCGCAGTGAAGGTCTGCCTTTTATTGTCCAGAGGGGTGATCTACCTCAAAGTGAGGTGTAATTTGCATCTCCACCACTACCTTTTTCAGAGTATTACCCACAAAGTGTTAATGTATTAAGAACACAGTGAGTGTTATGCCCAGTCCTGAAGCTAAGACTAAACCTCAGCAGCTTCCTGAATTCATTTTCTTGTCTTGTTTATGCTCTTTCCTCCGCTTCTCCGTTTCTTCTCCTCTCCTTAGCAAGGAGTCCCTGAGCAGGAAAAGATATACTGAGTGTATGCGCCTAATGGAAGTCTGTACTTCAGTAAAATAATATGAATTTCAAAACTAAATATTTTTCTTTTGTCTACAGTTTTAATTTTAATAGTGGTTTGATGAAAAACCGTCTCAATTATCACTCAGCAAAAAGAACCAGCTTAAAAGTCGAAACTGTGGAAACTTCTAAGAGCTTGAATTTTCTTTTGAACAGATAAGAGTATTGACCATGCTCATGACTATTAGCTGTTTCTTTTACAAGTATTAAATGTGAAGGGTTGGTTTTATCTGCTTACAGTCCTGTGCACAGATTGGTCATCTCTTCGGAAGAAACCTCTCCAATTGTGTGTGTGTGTCTGTACGCACACAAATACTGCATCTTATGAATGACTTCCTAGAAGTATTTCTTATAGCTGCAGTGCTTCATATAGCCCTGATCTAGTGATATTAAGTCTGATAAAGCTAAGTCTGAAGCAGGAAGAACCTATCCTTCTACCTGTATGCCTTAAATTCCACTCATGTGATCTTTGTATTGCCTAACTCAAGGCTGAAACTTTCTGCCTGCAAAAATCCAATTTTAAAAGTAAGTTAATGAAAACTGGTCTCACTGGCATCAATTGCTTATTTTCAAAATTAGTTTTTTTCATGGCAATAATTTATTTAATAGTGGGAAGCTCAGTGTGATTTTGTCTGTCAGGAAATAGTAAATTCCCATAGTTTTCAAAACTGCAGCACTAAAAGCGTT
Source organism: Egretta garzetta (assembly GCF_000687185.1). Lineage (NCBI taxonomy): Eukaryota > Metazoa > Chordata > Aves > Pelecaniformes > Ardeidae > Egretta > Egretta garzetta. The sequence goes on along the minus strand of NW_009259730.1, from coordinate 1,595,020 downwards.
GTCACTTTCTGAAACTTCTCTGTAAGGAATATAAATGTGTTTACTAGGTCATGGTAGCTTGGACTATAACACTTCAGTTGTCTGGCTGTTAGATGTTACTCAAGTGCTCTCTTTAGCTTCACTGCATTTTCATTATCCTGAGATCAAGCTCAAGCTGGTTGGCCAGTTACGTATTTGGTAGCTATTACCTGACTGAAAAGTTTTGTCGCTTCCACTTTTTTATTCTGCCTGAAATTAGAATTAATTTATTCCTTTGCACAAATTTTATAGATCTGTATATTGAAAATGTATAGATTTACTGATACTACTGCCAAATGGTGAAATGCTCACAACACTGGGCTGGATTTGGTTGATATTTCCAAGGTCCAGCTCAGGCAGTGGATAGAGAGGCAATGCAAAGCTTTTGTGTCTCTGCTGATTCTGGATACTGAAAAAGGGTAACTCCAGTCTTGAGTTTTGAGGAGTTTTTTCATCACAGTTGATAAAAAATGTAGAAAAAATAATTGGATTGAACTTCTATGACTTGCTTCAGTCAGAGATAGAAGAGGCGTTATCTGAACCCTTAAGATTTCCTATGCATCTGAGTGATATCTTGGGATGCTCTTCTGGGATAATTCTTCAAGATCTTTATTACATCTCTAGCAGTATTCAGTGCAAAGCAGTTAGAGTCATAGAATCATAGAATGTTTTGGGTTGGAAGGGACCCCTAGAGGTCATCGAGTCCAACCCCCCTGCAGGAGCAGGGACACCGCTAACTAGATCAGGTTGCTCAGAGCCCCGTCCAACCTGGTCTTGAATGTTTCCAGGGATGGGGCCTCCACCACCTCTCTGGGCAACCCGTTCCAGTGTTTCACCACCCTCATTGTAAAGAATTTCTTCCTTAGATCCAGTCTAAACCTACCCTGATTCAATTTAAAACCATTACCCCTTGTCCTGTCACAGCTGGCCCTACTAAAAAGATCTTCCCCATCTTTCCAATAGGCCCCCTTTAAGTACTGAAAGGCTGCAATCGGGTCTCCCCACAGCCTTCTCTTCTCCAGGCTGAACAAGCCCAGCTCTCTCAGCCTGTCTTCATAGGAGAGGTGCTCCAGCCCTCGGATCATTTTTGTAGCTTATTTTCTTCACCTTGACAATATGGCCAGTGCATTCTTGAGCATTTTTCTTCTCATTGAAGTTTTTGGCAATCAAGACAAAATGTGAGCACCTGGGAGCGAAGAGGGAGGACAAGTATGGGAAAGCAGGAAAAGAACTGAATCATAGAATACTATGTCTATAGAAGTGTATGAACCTTTTTATCGACATGTCATATATAGTTATCGAGATCATTTACAAAATCGATGTCGCTTCATTGGCACCATGTTTTTTTTGTACTAGTTAGGAATCTGGACCTTTGAGAAATCATTATTATATTTGTAGATAGGAGAGTAGTGGTCACGTATGACTGTGAAGCCAGTGGACTGGATTCTCTCCTGGACTCAGGCCATGTTATCTTAGCAATTTGACCTCCATTTCAGTCAGTAGTGTCATTCAAGGGCTACCATAGCATACAGAGTTTTTTGGGTAGCCAAAGGAGTGAGCTACATACACTTCTGCCATCCTTATGCCCCAAGTAATCCAATACATGCAATGTATGATTCTTTTGTAGTTACATAACAAATGAGAAGTTGAGCCCAAAGAGAACTTAAGCTCAGAGGAAAATGAAAGTTATCTTACATATCTCCCATCTTAACAAAGGCATTTCTCAGCCAGAGCTGGTGCCTTTTAAATTAATGGGCTCTTCACAGAGTGCTTGTCGGTCAATATTTTATAGAATATACATAAGAAAAAGGCTTTCTGCATTTTCATTTTTTTTAAATGTGAATTTAAAGGGTACGGTTTCTTTTCATTCCAGAGACTAGCTGAAAATAACAAGTCAGACAACTATATAGCCTGACAAAGGTGTTGTCCTCACACCTTCACCACACAGATATCAGAATAATACTTTTGTAAAAATTGTGATTTCTTTACTTTGATTTAATTCAACTATTCCTTATCACTATCTACAAGGCAAATGGGAGGTAATACAATGAAGCTATTAGGATATATGTACATCGCCATGTGCGTATGGGAGACAATTTCCCTTTCACTGAATAAACCTGTTATATGCCAACTAACATTAGTTCTTGACATGAGGTCATATTTGGAGATGGCTGCAAGAAAACTTTGCAGTTGAAGGAGTATTACTTATTTCATCTCTGTCTCTGCTTCAATTATTTCAATCTCACCTAGGCATCTCAAAAAAGTTCCCTCAATATAAATGTCAAATCTCTTTTTTTTTAATCATAAGGTTAAAAGACATGATGTAAGATTAGGATAAGTAAGATTAGGATAAATAAGGTTAGGATAAATGTGCAGGTTATGTTTCTGAGTCTTGTAGAAGCTACCAGTTTCTTTAATTATAAAAGCTAAACTCAGTAGAAAAAATCTTTGATTTTTTGAGCTTTTTCAAGTTGATAAGAGTGAGTCTATGCACTGTGCACAGATTATCATGCGCTATGATGCTATGAAGCACTTCTTTATGACAAACACTGAATGCATTTTTTAAGAAACCTCTCATCAAGATGATAGCTATAATTTTTTTTCCACGCTGTGATTTGTAACCAGGTAAATTAAATATCAATAATCATCGTGGTGGAGTGAAAGATAATATCGAACCCCCAAGGAAGAGAAAATTTTAATGATCTCAGGTTTACACTGAAACATAAATGAACATAAATTTGCAAATAGGCACTTTAAGCACATTCTTCACCCCCATTCTAGTTTGGGGGATAAAAGGAAGGCAAATCTAAAGTTTTCAGTGCTTTAGTAGCATATGTATAGGGTGTTAAGAATATTGCAACATTTAGTAATTTTAACAATATTGCTTTTAGCTGTTAGAGGAGTAGGAGTAGGTGGCTATTAGGTTTCTGACAAAGCAATTATGGCCTAGACACATATGCTGGGAGCTGACCTGACATTTGCCTCTGGATAGTTGTCATAGCAGCAACCTGAATAGAGCAGCTTGATACAAGTGCTGGTTGCAGACTGGATACAGGTTCTGTGCTAATGCAATACATCTGAATATTAATAAAAGTGCACATGTACTGCCTCTTGGAAATCACCGCTACTGTGTTTCCTTCCATTTATATCTAATTCCTAAATGTTCGTTTTTAAAGAAATTGAGATTTGCAGGAGATGTTAATGATCTGCCTCCATACAATTTCTGGTGCCATTTCTCTGCATGTAACAAGGGGGTTGACCTAAAGAAAGACTTAAAGCACAGTTTTATTAAAAAAAAAAAAGAAGAAAAAAGTCTGGCTCTTGCAGACCAGAAGCAGTTTGTGTCTCTGTTAAGAAGGAAGGAAATTACTGGTGGACAAATTACAGGTAATTGTAAAACTGTTTTGGAAGAAACTAATTAAAAATCTGAATTGCAGGGCGGGCATGGGCCTCCATTTCAGGATCACTGTATCTGGCTTTCAGCAGTGAGAGGGGAAGGGACCTTTAGACCTTTAAACCTCCGTATTTGAGGACAGAGAATTTGTGTTTCAGCTGTGCCACTAGTGCACAGCTTCTAAATCTTGACACACTGAGCAGTTATTTCCTGTACTACCCTTCATACAGCCGGAAAGAAGGAGGAAGGATATATATTTGTGTCCCCATGTGTATGTTGTTGTTCTCTTTCCTGATCAATGAGTACTGCAGCTCCCAGGAGGAAGGAAGAAACAAATTGTAGGGTTCTTAAATGCTCTCTTTATTCTGTTGTTTGTATTATGTGTTTTTGTATCAAGGGCAGTTTTGGACACTATCGGTTACAGAAAACGGAGTTAGGCAACAATATCTCCCAGTGGACACTAGAGAAGGCCCTGCTGAGGCAGTGCTTCTGTGGCAGAAAGCTGTGAATTCAGAGGGAGTGCGAAGAAGCGGTTTTGTTTCAGGGAGACAGAGTCCTTGCCACAGCTATTCAGTATGCAGGAAGAGCACATCAACTATACATCCTTGTTAGAGGTGGAGGAGAAAGCATCGGGAGTTCCCTTCCTCTTGGGTTTCACAGAGCCTAATTTGCTTTAGAGGATGGGAAAGAAAAGGCACTTTGTCCATGCTGACCACAAGTGGCAGCAGAGTGGAGGGATGGGGCCATGTCCTCTCTGCTGTATATTTACATAAGACCTGAAAAATTCCAGCTCAAAGTGATTTTTGCTTCAGAATGGGAGGCTTGCGGAGCCTTAGATAATAGAAAAGAGCAAAGGGAAGCAGACAGTTCATTTAACATAAAGCAAAAAAAATAGAAACTGAAATCCCAAAAAAACACAAGAGGCAAAAGTCACTTCAACTTGCAAAGAGCTCAATGCCTCTTACACTACAGAGCTTTATTAATAACAGCTTTTTGTATCAGACAGCTCTTTGTGATTTGGTATTTAATAGGGATCAGAGTGACTTCTGTACTTCAGTACTTTATCCTTTTTTATCTGTGTTCAAAATGATCACTAAGACGACTGTAATGTCCTTGGGTACCCACATGCTAGTTTGCATTTCAGGCCTTGTTCACTTCCATCATTCCCCACCTAATGATTATTTTACTTCTGAGTTGGTCTTTGGTTTGCTTTTGTGGTACCAAATGATATGCTTTAACCACTGAGGCACAAAATGTTATGCAGGCACGATTTAGCTGCATGTGGATTATTGTCAAGAGATCAAATTATGTACTAGTATTGGGAAACTTAGCTTCCTACCCAGAATGCACTGGCCATATTGTCAAGGGGAAGAAAATAAGCGGTATGCATTGTAATTTTAAATCCTGCTGCCTTTCAAGTCAGTGGCAAAATTCCTGATTTCAGCAGTGCTGGATAGGGTTCTGTTATTAGCAGATGCAGCTGTAAGGGATGGCTGAGTATCACAGGGCAACCCCCCTCCCTCCACGCTCCAGCCCAACCTACATTAAATTTGCTACATGTCCTGGAAAGGAATAATGTGGAAGGCATGCAATTGCAAAAAATTTCATGCCTTGGATTTACAGTGAGGCCCTAAGGTGAGCAGCTAATTTTTCACCTCAACACAGTGATCGTTAAATTAGAAAATGCTTTCTTTTTCCAGGCTCTTTGTGCTGACCATATATGGTTGAATTTCAAGCTGCTGATTTCAGAGAACAATTTTAAACACCCCAAGTTGCAATCAGATCTTGAATGTGAAGTAAAGTTGATGCCAATATAAGTTTTCTGTTCTGGAGGTTGATAAAGCTGAAGGCTCAGAAATGGAGTGTCAGGTTGTTTCTTGGACAGGAACTTTTAAACAACCTTATCACCTTATCCCACTTCCTACCATAGCTGGAATGAAAATGAACAGAGACCAGAACAGCCTTCTTCCCTGTGTCTTTAATATACATCTCCTGTCAAGGAGGCGGAAGAGGAAAGTCTGGTGGAAATGTAGATATAAAAGTTCTGTCCTCAGGCCCAAAGATGGAGGTTTCAGAGCCAGGGCTTTTGTTCTTCCTGCCTCCGTGTTGAAAGCCTTTTTACTTATCCCTCTCATTCATATGGCAAGAAGATATTACGTGTGAAGCATTTTCTTGCCTGTCAGATATTTCTAGCATAAAGACAGGTATGTTAAAAGCATGGTTTTGTCTTTCTTTTCCTGTGTTTAGCTAATGATTTGATTGCACACACCCTCCTGCCTACAGCACAGGCAGGGAATATTTCTGGTGAGTAAACCCCTGTTATCATGCAGATTTTGGGCCAGTTTAATGACATCAACGCAAACCCAGTGTGCATGTGCAAACTCTTATTTTTCAAGAGTGGCATATTTTGGGTTATGAATTGGTTAATGAATTAGTAGATTTAGAAGACTTTAAACTATCTTAAATTACTCCTAAATTCAAAACATCAGTTGCACAATGGATTCAGATGTATTCCTCGGTTAGAACAGTGTAATTCTCCACGCAGAAAATATATGTAGAAATGTACACACAGACTGCTTGTGTTTGGTAGCGGGAACATGTTTGTGATTCAACAACTGGCTTGATGTCCCTAAACTAAATTTAGAAACATATTTTTCTAAGAAAAAAAAAAATATAATAAGCTGTGGGAGCAGGAGCTGAGTGAATTGCCTGGGAGCAGCACCAGCTGCTAAAGAGGCTAGGCACAGGGCAAGGCAGCCAAGCAGGCTGGGGCCAGCAGCCCAGGCACTGTGCCAGGAGAATCCTCCCCTGAAATGAGAATATTTGGGGAACAGATTTGTACTGCAGTGCACAAATTTCATGCTTATTACTCATGGTGTTTCATATTAAGCTTCAGTTTTACTGTCTCCATTAATGAAGCAAATCAGAAAGTGCATCCTCCAAAGGCCAGTCAAAGTTCATTTCTTTGTGTCTTCCAACAGCTTATGCTACTCTGGTTTGGTGATTGTGGAATCAAAAGGCCATAACCCAAAGCATCACTTCTTATCTACTGAATCTTTTAAAATACAGAACCCTTACAGTACTGAAGTTAAAGGATGTGCACCAAGTTCTGTCAAAAATTTAGAGCAGATCTTCAGTAGCAAAACATTTTCTTTCTACTAAATAGTTTGAAACAGGGTGGGGAGGGTTTTTTTTTCAGAAGTGGTTTGGTTTTTTTTTTAACTGTAAAAGTCAAGTTGTTCCTGAGGCAGTGTTCAAAACCAGACAAGCTGCGTTGAATTAATAGAAAGAATTTTGGTTTTCACAAACATGCAGTTCGAGTTTTAACGCAGATTTGAAATAAAATAATTACCAATCAAATGTATCAAACATGGGGTAAAATAAAGTATCTGAACCTACTGTTGAAAACAAGAACTGGTCATTAAGTACATGCAAAAAAGTAACTGATCACTCTAACAGACAAGAAAACTGTTTTTTTTAAAGAGAAGTTATCTATAAGTCCCACTAGAATTTACCTGTGGAAGAGACACCATACTGTAAATACAGCAATATGCTGGAATCTCCAGTGTGCTTTTTCTTTTCCTTTTCAAAGCAGAACACACAGACATTTTTAATTAGTTGAAACTGAGGAAGTGAATTCAACATTGACCTCAAATGCTTCATGTCTAGGCTATCATCTTCTATTTCTAAATGAAGAAGAATTTCATTTAGAATCTAATATAAAGTGCTTTGGCGCATTCCCCTTGCCACAGAGTCGTATATATGTAATATTAAAAGAAAATGTGGGGCAGAAGAGGAATAGGAAAAAATACTCAGAGGTCCAAATTATACCCCCTAATTTTGCAATAAGGTCTTTTTGAGTAGTTTCCTCTCCATACCCCAGAGCTAGCAGGTGTATGGAAAGCTGGTTTGTGTCAAGAAAATACTCTGGCAGTGGTGGGAGTGATATCGGTTGTAATGCAGTAGACGAAGAGACCTATGGTGGGAGGTTTAATTATGTTGACTGTGATGTTATTGTAGTAATAAATCTGCAGTGCTGGCACAAGCATTGCTCCAGTACTCCCACACACTTTCCCCTGCATGCTCCCTAAACATTTGATTCACGAGTTTTAAAATTTTCGCTGTTGGTGCTCTGGTGCCACAGTCCTCCTTCACTGAATGGAGTAATGCTGATCTAGCGCACCGTAGTCACCGAAAAAGAGCACGGTGGCAAGGGGAAACAGAAACGTCTCTCCCTCTATAGGAGTGCCGCACTGAGATAATTTAGAGAGGACTATACACATAAGTATGAAAAATGCAGAGAAAAATGCTTGATTGTGGTCCTATAAGTGGAGCTGCCTGAGGCATAGCAAGGCTTATTCTGAATGAGAGGACTACA
>NW_009259730.1:1572188-1587180 GCF_000687185.1 Egretta garzetta | reverse complement strand
ACTGCTACGCCTTTGTCGTTATGCATCAGTGTCAGCAATACACTGATTCATTCAGCACCACTACCTGCAGGCAAAACTGCTCTTGGGATGGGAAAAGATGACATTGTTTCCTTGCTGTTTATGTTGTTTCTGTTTGGAAGAAAGGTCAGATATTCAGACTCCTCCATTTGTACTGCCTGTCGATGAGGAAGCAGAAAAAGTGATCATTGGCCATGTTCTTCTGCAAGGTGCTGGCCACTGCAAAGGAACTGGCTTTGAAAGGGCTAGTTAGGATGTGCAGCAACATAAGAATAAACATAACATAATGTGTGCTTCATTGCTTCAAAACCACTGAGGTTTTACCTTTATTTTCTTCAGATTTTCAGCTAATCTAATTTCATCAGGGGCATCCTAGGCCCTGGAGTTTGTTATGCAGTGCCTCACTTACAGGATCAGGCACATACCAAGTGAGCTCTCTTAGGAGCAGGCTTAGCAAGCCTGCTCCCATGGTCCTGTGCCTTGAGCTGTCTTAGGCTTGAGAAATCTATGGAGGTGGCACAAGGAAGGAATGGATCTTTTCACATTCTTTCTGGTCCCATCCTCTGTGTCAGGCTGAGAGAGTCGGTGATGCAGTCTCCCAAGGGAAACTGTCTCTCCTTTGAAGGAAAATGTTGGCCGAGAGTAGGTGGGGAGGTGCCAATAGAGGAGATGGGGATTCTCGAGGTTGTCCTGAGAGAAAGAAATTCTGTATGAGACCTGAGCCCTAGCAAATCTGCTTTCTGCTGGTACAACGGGAAGGAGCAAAAGTTCCACCTGCCCCCCTCTCATCTGGTGTTCCTCTGCAAAGCAGAAAATAGTGGCCCTGAAGATTCTTCTGCTCTTTTCATGGCACCTTTGTCCCTTTGTCTGAATTTGGACCTCTTTCTCCATGGGAGGTGCCACACGTATTTTGTGAAATACACCATGAGCACATAAGTGTTTTGCCAAAACTCAAAGGCATTGGCACGGTTATGTATTCAAACCAAGTCCAGTTCTGCCTCTTACATGCCTGTAGCTGTTTGTAATCTGGCCATCACTGGACACTTTATTTAAAATTGTATGGAGGAAGTAATTGCTGTGCATACACTGCAGTGCACTATGCAGTTTCGCACTATGCACCTGTCTTGGATGTTGAGACAACTTTCAATTAATAGTAGTGAAACCATTAGCTAACTAAATTTTTTCATACATTAAAATTCTCTAGAAAAATAAGGAGCATGACCATGTTCAATATAACTTATGAAATAGCTTGCAAAGTGGGATAAATGCAACCTAAGACAAGAATGGCAGGAGATACAGAGAAAGTTAACTTGCAGAACACTTTCTGTCATTAGTCTACCTCAAATGCGGTTGCTACATTGAGTTACACTTTTTAACATTTCTTTGTCCCTGATGGAAAAAAGCACACGAGGGAAAGTACATTCAAAAATCAGCTATCTAGAACTTCACTAAAAACCAGTAAGTTTATCTCAAGCCCCACAGAAAATGATAAATGCTATCCTTTTCCATTTGGACAGAGACATGGTCCTTTAGAAGAACCCAGTTTCTTGTTCTCCAGTGACTTTGCATCACAGTTATCTAAACTGTAGGAATAGCTCATCCACGCTCAACCAGCAGCACTGGTGACCTCTGAAAGCTCGTGTTGCTCTTCTGCTATCACAGTGGATAATGAACTGGCTAAAGCTGACAGGCTATGAAAAATGATCCCTCTGCTTTGCTATTGCTCCAACATAAGTGATTCTCCAACAACTCCTTGCAACAGCTGTCTGAGTACCTCTTCCAAAAAAGTTTTCTGTTCCACAGGTGAAGTAGCAGCGGTGAAAAAAACAAGACTCAAACACTGTGATGTGAAAATACTAACCTTTTATTTAAGGTTAGCATACCCATTCCAGTCTATAAATAATGTGTCATTCTATCAGCAATGCAGAAGGCCGGGGTCCATTTTTCTCTCTTCTCCACAATAGCACCTTTTGCTTTTGATCTTCTTTTTCCATGTCAGTTTCCTGCTCTCATTTCGTGGCGAACGCTGGCTCGGGTCATTTTTGATGCCTGGTGACAGCACTGATGCTGGCAGTTCGTTTCAGTGTTAATAACCTGAAAGCAAAAGGAACCTGCTGCCCTTCTAATCTGAAACTGAAGCATGGTGCTTTCTTTTCTTGGCTCTATACACTGTGTCAGGAGGACAGTTTGGAGGTCCTTGAACTTTTGGCAGCTAACTTTTAACATTTTGATAGAAGCTCTTCAAGTTCCCACATCACCATTGGCACTACAGGGAGTTTAGATGCCTAATGGGGCTCTGTATTACACCTGATTTAGCTCCATTAGACTATATCAATATTTCCTCACCATCTAAAAAATTATATATATAATTTTTAATTTAAAATATGAAAACCATTTTGGTACTGGACTTCATAGCAAAATCATCATTAATACCTAGACTTCTGGCACTAACACCTTCAATACAGTTGCATCTGCATGCTAGAAGCACTTTTTCATATAATGTTATGTCTATGCCAGAAAATTCTACGCCGAGACTGATGTGCTCCCCATGTAACGATGAGATGATGGACAGAAACAAGGAGGGTGGGGTACAGGGTATGCACTACTGGGTCACCAGCAAGGGAAAGGCAGCAATCTCTGGGTGTTCAAGAAGGAGATGCCTACCAGATCCTGCAATGGGAACCAAGAATCCCATGGCTCATCTTCCTTTAAACGCCCTGCTCTGTGCAGATGATGATGGCCGCTTACCCTGGCAGCTGCTTCTCTGTGCCGGAGCCAGAAGACTCCAAGCTGAGACTGATATATCTCCATGTAATGATGAGATGACAGACTCACAGCTAAAGCACCAATGTTCAGCTTAGCTGGAATACCCCGCTCCAGCTTAGCTACAAAGTGAATTGTATGTCACACAAGAACAAGATTTCTCTTTTTTTTTACGTACTTAAGTAAGTAAAAGTGAAGAAAATAAGGCAGAGAGCATGGTAGAGAAAACGATGGTCAAAATCTGATTACAGAGGGTGGGAAATAGAAAGCTGTGCAGTCCCCCAGCTGTTCCTTACAAGAGGAGAAATAGTGTGCATGCCTGAGGACAGCAGTTATGGCCTGCTTGATTTCACTGCTAAGTCCACCCCTGAATTATCAAAACAATTCCCAATCTACGGAATATCTGACATAAGTTCTGTGATATTATTTGAACTTGACTTTGTGTTTTATTTTAGCCAGTTTGCTCAGATTTACTCTTGGTACTTCTGGGAGAAACCTCAGGGGTCTTTCTGCTGGTTGTGTGTAGACCTCATTCATAATTCTAGTGCCTTATCCTCTGATGAAGACCTGGAATGCTGTTTATGAAGGACAACTAAACATGAAGGGGAAGGAATCTGTCCAGAGGTGCAATTATTTTTTAAATCTATCTGTCCTGATAATTTTGGACAACAGGTTATGGGATTGTCAATGGATGCATCATTTTAAAGTATACTGTGACTAGCCTGAGAGGTGGAGAAATACCCAGACAGAGATGTATATAAAAATGTATATATATAAAAAAATATAGATATCTCTCTTGGAAAGTTATCATAGAATAACTTTGCCCCTCAGATAAAATATATCTATGGTATGTTTAAAATATGATGAGTTGAAATCTCAGGTAGATGTTTATTTTGGATTAATAATCCCTCAATATAGGGACCGGAAATTTTGTAGAACTTTATTCAGAATAGTTTTTAGGTATGAAAGCATGGTGCAGCATGTCAAACAGGTCACATGAATTATCTTTTCTGTGCACAAATTCATGAGGGAACCTGTAGCAAATGCTTGGCTTTTCTCATTGCGAGTACTGAAACTGCTGACTTCAACTGAAAATCTGGTTTTTGCTCATTGTGTTTTAAGAGAAATTAGGCTTTCTGGGGAAGGTAGTATCTTTTATTGGATCAGCTTTTGGGCACAGAAATTCTCCTGGTCTAAGAAAAGGTATTACCATTTTCTACAAACCTTACCTTGCCTCCATGCTTAGATCACAGCTGTAAGAGCCCCTCCTACTGTATTAAAAGATGTTGTCCTTTTAAAGGACTACAAATATTCAGTACTTTAAATATGAAAGTCAGCCAATGCTAAGGACTACTGTGAAGCTTCATTTGGATTTCAAACTCAGTGATTTATGTAGATCTATTTCGTTTTATTAAGACCTCTCTAGTCTTGAACAGGTTTTATTTAGTGGGTAGTAATCCCAACACAAACCTTAGCAACTGGAGAGGGGAGAAGGAATGTGCAATGGAAACCAAAACTACAGTGAAAACTCACATCCATCATTTGCAAAAATACCATTTCCACCATTGCTAAGCACACTGAATTGGGAGCTGTAGTGCAGTGTTAAAGGAAAATTTAGCCTGTGATGTGCCAAAATAATGTTTAGCTGTCTAAGCTTCCAGGATATTGGTAGTAAAATTAAAAGCTGGGTCAAACACTAGAGAATTAATTTAATGTAATTGAAGCTAATAAAAGATCCAGCGTTCTGTCAGAACAATGTGTGTCATCCAAGCAGTTGGCAGTATCATCACTTAAGATGAACAACTTAAATTAAGATTAACAATTTAAGATTACCTGACACTTCCCATTATAATATTAGGTATGCAATTTGTTGATAACTTCATGACCTTCAGCCCCTAGGGATTACGTTTACTGTTCTGTATGTCTTCCATCTGTTGAACTCTTTCAGAGAAAACTTCAGCCATTTGCAAGAATGGGGAAAGATTTGCCCCTTAGGGTAGTTTGATCCCTAAAATGTATTTACCATTCCTTAAAAAAAAAAAAAAAGGGCTCTGTGTTTGGTCTTGACAATATAGTGCTGTCATTTATGCCAAGGATGTGATACTGGATGCACACGCTTACACAGTCAAAACGGTTGCTGAATTCCCAGATCATTTGAATTTCAGTGAGAGTGACTAGGCATCTGATCTCAATGCAGAAAGGAGGGGAAGAGTACTGGGGCTGTGAACCAGGGCAGGAGCGGAGATAACAAGGGATGAAGGGGAAGTAAGATAATGAGATGGGGTTGGATGAGGGAGTAGCTGAGGCTGGTGACGTGAAGGAAACTGGTCAGGTGAATTAAAGAACTAGTGGTGAAAGAGGACCAGATATTACTAGTGAAAAATAATGTGGGTTGAAACCAGGAGCTGCCCTGGCTAATTGTGAGACCTGGCTTTGCTCCCTGTGGGACAGGATTTGGGGATTAGGAGACTGACAGGAGCCTGAGAAGGGAGAGAGAATCTCAGATGGCACCATCAGGGGTTGTGACGCTGATTAAATACAAATTAGGAAACGAAAGGGCTTGAGTTGCTGAAGCTGCTCAGATATCGGTCATCAAGAGAGTTGTTTGGAAAGGACAGATTAGGATTTGCTAGGCAAGAAGACTGAAACTGAGATGGACGGTAGAAGATGAAACTGGAGAAGCAAGGAGGATGGGATGAAGAGTCAGGGATTTTGAAGAGACAGTATGAAATAAATTTGAAGAGACAGAGCACAAAGTATATATGTGATCAGGTCATGGGCAGGGGAACATCAGGATCTCCAGGCGTCTAAGAAGGGGCCACCTTCTGGACCCTGCAATAGGAGCCAGGAATCCTGTGGCTCATCCTACTTTATACACCTTGCTCCACGCAGACGATGATGGCCCCTTACCCTGGAAGCTGCTTCTCTGCGCAGGAGCTGAGACGCCCCCTGCAAATTCAGCAGTTCCATGATGGAACTTCTGAGTTTCTTCCCATTATTTTAAAAATTAATTTACACAAAGAGAAGCTGGTTATGTTGTTATGGTTGCAGAACTGAAGCGCTTACATATTAGGTAATGCTAGCTTAAGGTTGCCTTTGCTGCCAGAATCTCACCATCTGAAAAGCAGTGATAAAAGTCCTATCTAACAGGAGTATTGTGAGGATTAATTGGGTATGCTTTGAAAAGTGCTACACAGTTTTATCATGTGTTTCTATTTATTTTATTTTTGATTCAAAAATCATAGCAATAAATTGGTGAGTTCTAAATGGGAAAAATATATGAAACATTATCTCCTTTCTTCTAAAGCCATGCTACAAGCTATTGAGGCTAAAAAAAAAATAAAGCACATGAAAGCATGTTTTGTTTTTTCATGTGAATAAATTTTTTTTTCCTTCACTGAAAAAATGGGAGACCATATGCAAATATTGGGTCCCTGGCTTGTCTATCTGTTTGAAGACTAATCTGCATTTGAGTTTTCCTAACCTCAAAGTGGTATACTAAGAGAAGTGCTTATTGACAAGAACAACAAGCAATCCACATTTTTCAGTTCAACACATCAAAAAAGAAAGTATCGAGAAACATGAGGCAAAAATGTGTTTGTCTTTTTTTCTCTTTTCTAATTGAGTGGGAAAAAATCACCTTGCCATAGGGACAGTTAAAAGCTGGCATTCTCGGAGTTGTTAATTTGTCGGTCTGGTAGACACTGCATTTCATGAAAGCAGTAGTTAAATAAATGTGACCATCTTTACCATTTTTGGAACATTATAATTCATATTCTTGTTGCAGAAGTTTTGTTAGCTTCATGGTCAGCTAGCATTGTCCACATGAGTTGGTCTGCATACACACTCCCCTTTGGGATTTACATTTACATGGTAGCAATGCTTATTGCTAACAGCGGAGCCAAGGCAATAGCGATGCTCTCTCTTAATGGGAATACGTGGAATTTCTGACACTTGTATATATATGAGATCAAAACTTAGTGTAGCACAGAATTACCCTGGGCTTTTTATTTGAACAAGCTATTACTTTTTTATATTATTTTGGTGGTGGTGAAGGAGATGGGGAATAGAAAACAGCAATGGCATCATTATAGTTGATTCCAGTTGATTCTGAAGGACAGACTTTTTGAAAAAATATGTGTATGCTGTGCCTCCGCTGGCATGGGGAACAGGAAGCTGGGACGCTGCTGGTGAGCCTGGTTCTTTGTACCACAGTCATGCCATGCTCCACTGGCTTCTCTGTTGCTGTGGATTGTATTTCCTTTTAAACTATTCATTAGCTGCTCAGCATATCAGTCAGAGCAGGTAGTTAGGTCAAACGTATTAATAAATGGTTAGTTAATTGTTACTGATTATTATGAAATTAAAATATTTTTTAAATAACATTTAAAATAAATTATTAAGCCTTTTCAGTGTAAACATAATATAGGGGGAAACAAGAACTGCTGTACAATTAACACAGGATATTAAAAAAATCTCAGTTCTGGAACAACACTGTTTAATTTCTGCATGAGTTTAAAATCAAAGGCAATTAAGATGAAAAGAAAGAAGAGAATGAATCTGTGCAGAATAAATCTCAGGTACACAAAAGTAAATACGATATTCATGTTATCTCTCCCCAAGAAAAAGAGAGCCTGGCTTCTTTGTCCTTGGTGGGTCTGCAAGGAAAAAGCACACAGTTTTGCCTTTTGACATACAAAACATTTCTGAAAAATGCTTAAATCCTAGGGGAATGTATAAGAGGTAACACCTAACCCCCTGTGACCAGACTAATGGTTCATAATCCTACCAGCAGGGCCAACACCTGAGCCTGCTCAGAAAATGCTCGCCACAAATCCTACCCTGCTTCTGCATTTAGTCATCCTGAAGCACTGGGCTAAGCACTTAGATGAGGCCCAGATTTCAGATCTGAAATGTATGGCAACTTATTCATTATTTAGGTACAAGTGATTGGTCTGCTTTTTAAAAATATATGCAATATTTAGAGGAAACCACCTTTTGTATAGTGGCTGAGAGGTTAAAGCTCATATGCAGAACCAGGAGTCCTCGGCTCAGCATCCTCCTCAACCCCTTTCACCCCCCCCAGGAGTGCCTTCCCCACCAGGATGCCGGAGCTCCACCTCAAGCCCCAGCCCATGGCATGTCACGGCGTTGCACAGGGCTGCGATTAGTTCAGCACAAAGATCCCCCTTCGGCAGCACAGCCCCAGCCTTGGATTCCTGACTTCAGAGTAGTTTGTGAGTTTTGTGTTAGGGCGTAGCTGGAAGAGAGCAGGGCTGGAAGCCTCCCAGGGCAGCACTTCTCTGAAAGGGAACTGAGTCATGCTCCCTTTTTGTTTGCTATCTGTAACCCTATGAATTGTGCATTTCCTTCCACACAGTGGCACAGCTTCAGCTACGACTCCCACTGCAGCTTTACTTTGAGCCTGGTTGCTAGGAGATGGCAGCTCTGAGTTCAGGTCTCCTCCTCACCACTGCTAGCAAAGACCTTGCATCCCAAATTTGCCGCCTCTTCACCATGTATTGCAACAAGGAGCCAGAACTCGGGTCTCCCACTTCTTGGCCATGTGCTCTAACTCATGGGCTGGTACGCACCAAGTGCTCTTGCCGTGCCCTCAGGACAGGCTCCGCTTGCTGTGCTCTGCAAGAAACTCACAGTTAGGTTTTCAGTGCACTGACTAGAGGGGCTCTGGAGGATATGTGAATCAGGGATAGCAAATTTGTGTGTTCCAGACAATCAGGATAAGGAGACAGGCCCTGAGATACTCTGCTCAGCTATAGGAGTTAGTCCCCTTTGCACTGTGCCCCTTGAATGCAGTCCAGTCCTTGATAAATTTGCAGAAGATCCCTTACTGATCTTTGTGACAATAAAATGAGGCTCGGTGTGAGTCTATGGCAGGAAGTATCATCTAGTTTTAGACATAAGGATACAGAACATTTTAGCCTTGAGAGTCTTAAAGATTTGGACGATGAGTTAAGCTTTGTTGCCAAGATAGAACTTTACTGTATAGCTTATGAATATTTTCTCTGATAAAATAATACATTTTCTCTTATAAGAGACAGCAATGGCCTTTGAAGAGAAAAGGTAAATGATATTAAAGTTGAATTCCTGGCAAAAATGCATTGCAATTTTGGCCCTTTCTTTAAGCCTATTATTACTTAAGAAAATGCATAGGAGACCAGTTTGGCCAATGCCCGTACAAATGCAGAGCTTTGCCTCAGCTCATATTAGAGCCCAAGAGGTCCCATTCTGATTGTTTATGGAATTAATTATCTGATGGTTCAGTGTTCTGTATTAAATATTAAAATTTCTGTTAATAATATATATATTCCTTCTCCTGAGTCATCTCAGTTTTGCCCAAGTCTCTTTCACCAATAAATATCTAAAAGACAGGGATATCTTCATCTCAGAAAAGTTGGTAGTGTCATCTTTGAGAGGTGGAACCGACAGTTGTTCCTAATGCAGACAGGAAAGCTGCTTCAGAACACTTTTTTCTTCAACACAGAGACTGGATGCTGTTTTAACTATTTGATCCCTCTGTGCTGGTATATACATTCTTATTTTTAAGTAAACACTGTATAAAAGGTTTGAGATATTTTATAGCATCCTCAATAAGTTTTGTGTATTTAGAAACCATTAAAAGATTGTGAAGAAGAGAGAGGCATAAAATGGACAAAATCTTACACAAAGGGGAGAGAATTCTAATAGATCATTTTTCAGGTAGCTACTCGGAAAGGTCTGCAAACATTCTCACCTCTATTTTTTTAAATACTGATCTCCCATAGACCCATTTTATTTGAAATCACTGAAATATATTAGAGTATATATCAGATTAGAGTGTAAAATCAGGCCCACAAAGAAAGTCTACAAGTTAAAAGAAACAAAGAAAAAGTTCAAGTACATTTGCAGACTAAATCAGAAATTCTGGCTCTCAGGTCCCTGTGGTGGGCTGAGCAGTCACACACTGATAGTTTTCCTTGTTTCTAACTACTAAAACACATTAAATCTTCTCTTAATGCTTTTCTTTTTTTCACCTGTGTCATTACTAAAGTTGCCACGGGGACATTCTGTGATCATGAGTGGAGGTGAGGTGCTCTAAGCAGTAGCTACTGTAAGTGCAGATGGGAAAAAATACACTTTCACCTGAAACATGATCTCCTTTAGGGGAAAATCAGAGGGCTGTTGTGCTAAACCCTGTTTAATATTACGGAAGCATCTAAGAGGCAAGGGGGGCACATTGAAACAAACAGGCAACTCAGTATACAAAGAGTCTCTGCTCCTACACAGGTTACAAATGCTTTCAAGTCATGTTTGTAGGGGCATCCTTACCACTTGGCCCTTGTGTGGATGGACACTCACTCAGCCCTCTGCAAACATAGGAAATGTTGTTTTATTCCATTCCTCTGTTCCTTCTGTCATTTTGGAAGCCGATACATCAAAATAAGTAGTTGGTGCATTCTATATTGGTTTGTCTTAGTGAGAAAGATATGATTCTCTGGCTCAGAAAAGTCACTCCTGTTCTCAGAAAGTAATGGGTTTTTTCTGTCCTTTCCCACACTATTTCTGAACAGTTGGGTTCTGCAGGCAGCTGTGAGCTCTTCAGGGTGAAAGGATGCATCTTCCCCTTTGAGAAACAGTATGGTTGGCTTGTGGAGCACAAATAAATGAATATTCTCAGATCTGTAGGAAACCTGTGTTCTTGCTTATTTCCATTGTTTCTTTTCAGCTGATATTTGGTCAATCAGAAACACATTTGTGCTTGTTTAACATGTATTACCCTTTTCCAAAAGCAATAGATGTGGAGTCTTAGCAATGGAAAAGACCCTTTCGTGCAAGGTAAAATGTAACAATAATTCAAAACCTTTCCTTGTTTTTGCAGGACGAGGCTGCTCCAGCTGACAAGCAGTACAAACAGGAGCCAGCCCAGGTCACTTACTCAACATCAGCTGTTTCCAGCACACAGGAGGTGTTGTACATCAATGGCAATGGGACCTACAGTTACCATAGTTACAGAGGGCTCGGAGGTGGGCTGCTAAATCTCAACGATGCTTCTAGCAGTGGTGAGTCTCCTTACAAAATGTGCCTGTGTGTATATGTGCTCATGTGTACGTTTCCCCCTGCTGTACAGAAAACTAGTCCAAAGGGTTCAATATCCATAGGCTATTATCAGGTAATGAGCAGGAGCACAATCCCGCAAACAGCTACTGCTGAGCAAAACACTTGCTCACTGCATGCTAGTCTCCTTTCAGTTTCAGGGGACTAATTCACAATAGGGCGAGACCAAACCTAAAGTCTCTAACAAAGAGGAGGAAAAAAATGCCAGGTTAGATCTTCAGATGATTTGCCTGACTTTATGAGGACCTATGCTGTCATTGTTGTCCTCTCCTATACTGATCACAAAATGAGGCCATTAGTATATTTGTGGATGGAGTTTGAAAACACTGAACTCCATATTTTGTAACACAAATGAATTGACCTAGATTTCTCACATGGTCTCTCTAGCTACTTTCATTTACTGCAGATAAGGATCTGGCATACCAAGTGTTAAATGAGAAATTAGCATATCCATCTATAATCTATACTAAAAATGATGCAGGTAACTATGCATCACCATGAGGTTGTATGCCCCTCTGGTGTCATTTATTTAGACAAAATTCCTTTCTTCTTCCATTAGCAAGCTTTTGTAACAAATAAATGTAAGCGAATGGCATTATCTGTTTGAAATAGGCCCCCATATCAATTTCATACAAATTCAGAGCAAAGGAAAGGGTTTGCCCATTCTGATAACAAGGGTATTGTCTGCCTGTCAGAGAAAAGTGATTACTCTGGAAGCCTGAGGGTCTCTTGCCTCCAAGAACGGTATTTTAAAAATGCCTCAGAGAACAGAGAAATCCCTGGGTTTTTGTCCTGGCTGATCCCTCTCTGGCTGAGGAGAGTGCTGCTTCAGGTACATGGGCTGACTTAGGCGAGATGGTAATTGTTCAGCCACAGCCTCTCTATTCAACAAGCTAAGCAATTTTCAAAACCCTATCGGCTGCAGCCTGCAAGCAGTCATTGGTACGTGGTGTCCTGGTGACCTTCAGTCATCTCTGCTTCCTCACCCCCTGCCCCCAAAATCCTCAAAGGTCTGTGAATGATTTGCATTAAGCTTTCAAAAGGCTTTAAAAAGATGATCTTTTAGTTGTCAAAAGTCTTTGACTTAAAGAGAGTGAATGATGATTACAATTGTTTCCATATGCATGAAAAACGCATCTGAGGTACTGAATATGATCTCTGATCAAATATTTTCATAAGAGTAGGACGGTCCGTGGAAATCTGGTTTCTTGGGAAAATGCACAAGAACTTTAAAATTGTCTTTCACATTGTGGCCAGGGAAGATCCGAGCCAGTTCCCACTGAAAACAGTTGGCATTTGCTCTTTCACCCAACTAAGAGTAGGATTAAACTCCCCATGTGTTATTTGTCAGCAGAAGCCATCAGAATTGTCCTGTTTTACATAATCTTAAACTATGAGGAATCACAACTGTTTTGTGTACTTGTTCTTCCCTTCAAACCTCTTGTAATAGGATACACTTTCATAACTCCCATTTTTCAGTGAATTGTGGGATTTAGACAAAAGTATTCTATGTCACTTCAGCAAGCAATTTTAAAAAATGAGGTACAAATTCGACATCATAAATTACTCTTGCTTTCTGATTAGAAGCAACATTTCCTTTGTACCTTTAACATAGAGGACTCCAGTGTTTTTTCACAATTAAAGCTCAAGATGGGTTTTGCAGGACAAACAGTGATTTCTCAGGAGCTGCCAGATGCTGCACAGCTAACGCAGCCAGGGAACTGTGCAGTGCGCTGCATTCCCTGTGTAACATCGCTGGGGCGAAGGGACCAGTGGATGCTTACAGTTTGCATACTGACATATGCTCAACGATTTCTTTTCCTTGCCTTTTCCTACTTGCACTGGAAAATTTTTTCTGTATGTCCTCTTACTTTTGAAGACTGGTAAACCGTTGAATCTCTCCAAGATGGTTGTGCGTAGTTGTAGTGTTGTGCAAGGGTGTCTGTCTTCTTCACAGGGATCCTACAGGATCCAAAGCACACAAGCTCCATGAACAAAAAGTCTGTGTGCCAGCACTTGGAAACTACTTGATGCTAGCAACCTAGCTGGCTGCTGATTTGACCCACCTGCCATTTCAAGAAGATCATTAGGAAAGTTGTGGAAAGGCAACTCCATCAATTTCTTAGTTTCATTGACACAAAAGCAATCAGTTGCCAACCTAATTATCTCTTGGCTATTGAGGGTAAAGTACTCTGGCTCCATTAGCTGGTTTCCCCACAGGATAAATGGGAGGACTTGGAGGCCAGTTGTTTGGGATCTGTCAGTCCTCTCTGGTATGCCCATGGATATTTGCTTTTTCATTTGTAGGCTAAGAGAAGTGGATGGAGTTGCAGTTGGGAGGGGTTACCGTTGCCCTCCTAACAGACCTCACAGGACAGTTGTTTGCAATCGTTTTTCTGTTTCAAGGACTCTTGTTCCAAACATATGCAAGGCTGTTATGATGGTTAATGAGTTCCCTCTCTGGAGAACAGGATATTTGCTTGCAAATTGTTTTCAGGACCGAAGAAGTAATTTAAGAATGCATTTCCTTTTCGATTTAGTAACCCATCAAATGTTCTTGTCACGTTTACAAATGTTCTCTTGGCATAAAAATAAATATACACCTCAGTCAGGATGTGTGTATAAACAAATGCAGTCTGGTTTGTTGTATCTGCTAAAACAGAAAAAAGGAGAAATTGCAAAAGCTGTCTAAAACTCACTGCTTGAATACCTATTTCTGGACCCTCCCCCACAGTAATATAATTACTATGTCCAATTAGCTCTCCTATCTAGTAGTCCAACCAATGCGTGTATTTTTTATGCTGTGACTCATTTAATTTGGTTATTTCCTTCCCTATGAATCTGATCCCTACTCTGATCCCATCTAACAGACTAAGCTATCTGCTCGCCCAACTGTTTGGTGGCTGTGGCTCGGGGACCTCTCTGTGCCTGCTGTTGCAGTGCTTCCCTCCTCAGCCTGTCCTTCCACATGGCTAATTACAGAACCATAATTAGCTCCTTACACAACTGTGTGGGGCAAGCCTTCATGCAGCTGCTCAATATGAGTAAGCAGAACTCAACAGCTTGTACAGTGACCCCTTCTTTATTGTGGGCAGGAAAAAAGCACAGCAGGAAAAGGCTTGGGCTTACAGCACCAAGGTCTCTTTTTTCCCCCTGCTTTTAAACCCTTTAGGCCAGAAAGCTTCACCCCATCACCAAGCAATCTGTGGGTTGAGAGAACCTCTCTTAGCCTGTACATGGGCCGGGGAGAAGCCTTTGGGCATGCTGTACTTGATTCTTGTAGACGTTAAAGGAGAGCTGCTCTTTGTGAAGGGTGGATTTCCACAGCTCCCTTTTTTAAGGTTAATGCATTTCCTGCTACAGAACTGAACAGAGAATCTCCACAGTGGGGTAGCCCAGTGGGTGTAAACAAAATTTGCTTGCCAGCTCCTAACCAGCCATAAAGGCTTCAGCTGGCCCCACTCCATCACACCTGGACCAAACTTGGAGGGACGCCCAGCTTGAGGGCAGGAGGGTGAGGACAGGAGACAGGCTGCTCTGTTGGGAGCAAAATCTCATGCTGCTGCCAGAAGCTGTTGAAGTCCCTGCACGCTGCCCAAGCCTCTCCTGACAGAGTGGGATTGCCCTGTCTCCCCACGTGTTTCTGTCCAGTGGGTCACCGTCCTCCCTCTCCTGATGACTGTCAGCTGTCAGCACTCTCTGAAGCCAGGGCGGGCTTGTCGGGGCCTTGCTCTCCACAGCCACTTCGTTTCCTGAAGTCCATTTTCCCTAAGAGGTGTGCAGAGTGTTTCTGCAGCCATTGCTGGGTTTCCTGGAGGTGATCTGGGGCTGTTTCTTCTGCATTGTTGCCTGGTTTTCTAGGCAAAATTGTCAGTCATTTCCCTTTGTGTGAGTAAAAAGAGAGGGCTTTTCATACTTGACAGCAGGCTGACCATGCAGGACATGCCCTCTTGTCATGGTAAGACAAAACAGCTGTTGTGTTTCTGTTTCTCTACACAGATCTGCAGCCTACCTCCACCACAGCCGCAACTCAGCACTGCATCCCAGGCACCACAAACGTCCAGTCCCCTTCCAGCTCAGGTGAGTCCTCCTGCTG
>NW_009259730.1:1560433-1572152 GCF_000687185.1 Egretta garzetta | reverse complement strand
GCGGGCCTGCAGACCATGATCAATGGACCCATGGTCCAGCCAGTCCTACCACACCGCTCACCTCTCCCCGCTGTTCTCTTCCAGAAGCTCAAGAAGGCTGCACTCTTCCAGCCGTTCCCCCTTTAGCCAGGCCTCTTACCCATGTGCAAATCAGACTTCCTGGTCCTTCTGCCTCCTGGTCCTTCAGGCGGTGCAGCCCTGCTGAAGACAACAGGGTAGCTGAGCCCCAGCAACCAGCATGGCCATGCTGCTCTGGGGCATGGAGAGGAGGGCTGAGCACTCTGGTCTACTTTTGCATGTGACAGTAGGGAGGGTGCCTCATTTCTGCACCTTCAAATTTGGTGAAGTTGTAACCTTCTGTAAAATCCTGGCATTTGCATTGATCAGTAGAGGCTTCTTGGCAATAAACTAGGAAAAAAAAAAAAGTCCAGCTGAGAATATCCAGTATGTAGCTAATTCTTAAAGTGCTGACTGGGCTACCCACAAGATGGCTGGCCATGAGGTAGGGGCTGATGGGATTTTTGCTGTGGTTGCTCTTTCCAGCTCTTCTTTATACCTCTACTCTTGTGCAGTCTTCTGTGTTTTCAGTACTACCCTGACAACATCAAAGTGGAGAGAGAGAGGAAAGACAAAACAGTTTGCTCTAACACAGCTGGAGCTTGGGGCATGAACAGACACAGAACAAGAGTGATGGAGTCAGGAACCTGGGAGAGTGTGTTTAGTCCCATTTAAAAATGGCAAAATGTGGGGTTGGGAGAAGTTAAATGGTTTCACCTGTATTGTGGCAAAGGTGGGGATTTCTCGCTGGGAAATACTGGCTGAATTCTGTATTAAGATAATCTCCACGTTTCTCGTCCCCCTTCCTCCTCCTCTTCAAATTATAGGATACATGGCATATGCAAGTCTGCTCCCACCATAGGAATGGAGATAGAATGTCTGTGGATATATTGGACAGTATCCTACTTTTCTACCTTTGCAGAAAGCTCAGGAGACAACCATTAAGGCAAGACAGGTGTATGCCACGTAAATAATCTCCTATGGTGGATAGGAAACATTGCTGGAGGACCTGACATAATCATTTCATCACAGACCAGCATGTTTGCTGACTGTTGAAAATGCATGATGTTCAGTGGCTATAGGCATTTCTGTGTTTTCACATCTCTTTCCTCAGGCAACACAGCACTTTTTTTCTCCTATCTAAACTAGCTGAAGTATGTTTTCCAGAGGGAAAGGTGTAGAAGGGAGAAAGAAGCTTAAAAGGTCCAATTCATTAGTCCCTGTTTTCTTGATCTGAGATCTCCTGGCACTTGAAACAATAGTTTTAGGCACATCTGCTCTCTGTTTGAAGGCAGGAGGAAAGGAAACATTGACAGATGCATAATATCACAATAAAACATTCTTGCAATAATAAATACCTCTGATTTGGAAAAAGTAGCATACTTCAACAGTTGTTTCTATTTAGTTTTATTGGAGTATGTGAGAATCTAGTACATACTCACTTCTCAAGCCACTCATGGGGAAAAAAAGGGAAGAGGAGAATGGGTGCAATAGAAAAGATACACAAGAGAGATTCCAAAGCATGGGCAAATGTATTTTTCTATAAACAAGTGCCACTGCTTTTTACATCTTCACTGATGAAAAAGGTTGCTTAACTATTAATGAAAATGTAGAAGCATAGATGCATAAGCACATACAGCTTTTTGAATTTTTTTTTTTGTTATTCTAAATTATTGTCTTCAATAGTCATAACCATTTTGAGAGTCATTGACACATTTATTATTCCTTCAGTAGTTGTTAATTATAAGATTGGTAGATGCCCAGTGACAGCATACAATTCTTAAGGGATTTTTGCTGAGACAGTTGATAGTGTCTAGGCAATCAGTAACAGCACATCTACATCTGACCCATATTTTGGAATTTGATATAAATCATGTTGCTAATGAGTAGTGCATGAGGCAATAACTAGTTCCATTTAAGTCTCGCAATTTGCAGAAAAGCCATTTGTCCCACAGTGTATTTAATGGCAGATATTCCTAGCAGCTAATTTGGTAAATGCTTGTCTAGCGCATGAGGAGTGGGTTTTCAGAGTTCTCGTATTCAGCTTGATGTGGTTCCAACAAGAACAATTTCACCTCACAGGGGAAATTAGGTCTATGCAACTGGACTGAGGTGGTAAATCAAAAATATTCCCATGTTAAAGTGTCAATCAGGTGGCCTTGGCAAGAGGCAGAGGAACAATACTTCAGTCTTCTGAAAGAATATAAAAGAAAGGATCTGTCTCAGCAATTTGTTTAACCCACTGATTAAGAGAATGTTTTGCTGTTACAAAAACGTGGGAGGTGACAATTGTGAATTATAATAGTAAGATAAAGAAATAAAAATAAGTAGCCTGTCTTCATCTCTATGATATATGCTTAATCTTTGCTTGCACACACCGACACTGTGAACCTGATAATGTTTGCAATCAAGATTTTTAATTGTCCTGAAGTACTCCAGCATAGGAAGCAGTATGCTAAAATGTGCAGTATCACCTTGGAGGAACCTGACACTGCAAAATTCATTGCAAAAATATTCAGATTTCCCTCTGTATAAGGATACACTTCCTTGTTCCTGTGAAGACTGGCAGCTTAATTAGTAATCTTAAGTACACTAAGGAAATATTTCTATTTAAAGTAAGGATAGTTAGTAAAAGAAATGGTGATGAAGCTGTTCAGCTTTCTCCAGATTTAGTCATCTGTAGTGATGGCTTCTGGAGATAGAGGTGTCTACCTTAACCAGCTATTTTAAGCCTTCAGAATATCTGTGATTTATTTGTCTGGTTAAAGAAATGTGGTGGATATTTATGCATAAAATTACACAGGAAAAATCTACGCTATAAGAATAAGATGCATTTATTCCTTATTTTCTGAATGATGACATATGACTTATGAAGCTACAGATAAGTTATAGCATTTTTAGCATACAGCAGCCTGGACAGCCCTTAAGAATCAGTCATACTGCCACTGAGTGTCTATCATAGCTATTAAAAGCTGAGACCAGTATAACAGATCTGGGGCTAGTCCCTGGGTGAGGTATTCTCCCAGATATAAAGCTTGGGCTGTCATAGGCAAGCTTTGGTGGTGAGGTGTAGGGGTCACATGACATAATTAAAAGAACTAAAATCCTTATTCCCCCATCAAGCATGGCTTGCTCTCTTTCTGTTCAGCTCTCTGCCTGCACAGGCAGCTTCCCTTCCTGAGAAGGCACCGGTGTGCTTGCTGTCCTGAAACCATAGCCATGAACACTTTTCTCTGTGCATGGATTTCTTTGCTTTTTTTGCTCAAGGGGCTTTTCTTTGAGGGGAAGGAGGACAGCTCTGTGACTTGTTAAGTACAAGGCAGGAGTTGGAGAGTAAAGTAAAATCCTGTTTTCCTAGTGTATAGAAATTTTTAAAAAAATCAGGTAGTTTGAAGTAGCTGGGGTAAGTTAAAATCAGACATGTCTTATCTCCTTTGTATACAAGAACTCTGTATGCAACAGAAGTCTCCCAGACCAAGAGAAGTTCTGGGTCCTGATGGTTCCTTCTGTATACAGACTGCAGATTTCCATTTGTACAAAACTTTATTTCCAGTACCTTTAGGGATTCAAAGATACATATTCTGAAGAGTTAGAAAACTTTCCTCATGGTAGTTGATCTGGATATCCAGGAATAGAGGCTAGATCTTCAGTTTGTGTAAATCACTGTGACCCTGTAGACTTGTGAGGAGTTACGCTGATTTATGCATGCTGGACATCTGATCTCCCAGTTTTCCTTTCAGAGTGGTGCTTTTACTTTGTGTCATCAATTTTTGTAAGGAAAACCTCAGAGATGTAAGCAAGCACATTTCTATGTATTTTCTACTTATGAGTGAAATAAACTTAATATCCGATTCAATCACTTAAAAATCTGGATTACCCATGAGAAAAGCCCTTCAGTTTTGTTTCAGAAAAAGGTGTGCTCTGCCACAGAGGCTCTGTTCTGCCATATATTGTGTGTGTGGTTTTGGCTGTGACATGAATAAGAGTCAAGGAAAGAACATAAAAGTTAAAGTAGGTTCATATGGAGCACAATGCCCTCAATATGTCACTGGCAGCTTTTTCACTACTGCCTCAATAAATATAGAAGTCTTTAATGGCTTCTTACAACCATTCAGTCCAGCTGGCTTTATGATTTGTATAGCCTTCTTCTCTGGGCTGGGTTAAGATTTTACTTAGAAATATCCTCTGAGCTTCTTCACGCTGTGATTTTTTCCCTGCAGCACGCGGTCACACTGAAACAAATTCACTGAGCTAATTGTCCTGTTATTTATCCTTTGTACACTGGAAGTCGTTTAAAAGTCAGTTCATTTATGCCTGTGTAAAACCGGATAATATAGTTGTAAGGCTAAGTGCTGTTCATGGTAGTTGTCTAGTAGGAAATAAGATCTAATAGGAACCTTTCTGTTCGAGTAGTTTCTTTTCATAGTCCCAGCTCTGCTTTCATTCACTCACGGGGAGATTTTCATTAACTTCAGTGAGTGTGGGGACGTGACAATCTCCACGTTCTTTGTGATCTCAGCCATACCTCTGCATAAACACAAAAGAAAAATAAGTATGGTTTATGACCAGATCCTCAGCTTCTGGAAATCAGTACATCTCTTTCCATTAGTGCTTAAGATAGTGAGTCTGGGTTTGAATCTTGTGATCCTGGTGGGATTATTTAGGAGACCCTCTAGAGTATGAACTGGTGTGTTCTGGATTCTGCAGTTGAATATGCTAAAGTTTAAAACTATTCCAGTCTTTTTAGGAAGCAAGGCCCATCCAGTGGGCCAATACTGAGAAAGCCTGGGCATTGACATACATTGTCCAGATGAAATTGAGCAGTAACATTTTTCTCAGAGGAAAGCAATATGCATTGCTTTGGACAACTTGATTCCGATTCCCAGGAAAGTATTAAGTCTGATCTTCTGCTTCTACTTCTTCAGAAGTATAGATTTGCTACACTGTCAAAATGAATGAGCAGTATTTTCCCACATTTGCACATAATAAACTGCTTGATAGGTGTATTTGCCATCTGTACCCTTTTATGTTTAAAGAAGTCCTCAGTCCAATTCTACCTATCCAAATTTACCCTCCAGGAAGAAAAAATGTATTAAGTGGGAAACGCAAATATCCCATCAAAGCACCGAACATCTTAGCTTATTAATAACGAAGGCCAAATGACCAGGGAAATTCCACGAAGCTGAACTTCATGATGGCAGATGGTTTTGCCAGTGGCAGTAACCTACCCTCAGGAGCGCTGTCTTCTGCACGCAGCGTACATGGGCTTGAGAACATTCTTTGATGAAAAGCGCTAAGCTTATTGGTATAAGCTGCCAGTGCAACGTGGTGATTGCTGCAGATCCTCCTGTTGGTGTTAAGGCCTTACAAGATCCCCGCGGTACTTTGCCAGCTGTATGCAGCCCCCACAGATGATAGCGTGCTCCTCACTGTGGCAGCCAGTTTGTCACCAGCCTAATCTCATTCACGACCAGTGATCACACGGCATCAGGGCTGGTCAAAGTGAATGAGCATTTATCTATGTCTGTAAGGGGTTCATAATCTGGCCGCATGCAGATTGAAGCATAAAACATGAAAATATGAATCTAGAGAACATAAGTTTGATATTCTGTGATAAAAACTGCAAGTGTGCAGATTGCTATGAAGGCCATGATGGCAGCAGGAGCTGGGGGAGGCACAGGAGATGAACCTCCTGCCTGCTCACCAGTGTCAGATCCCAGGGCAGTTTTGGGGTGCAAGTGGCTTACTCTGTTGGGCTACTCCCCCCCCGCCCCCCAGCCCAGAGGCTAATTTTCTGCTGGCAGTGAACTTGCCCTTCGTGTTATGTAAGCAGAACTTATAGGGTGTCTGCCACATATAAATAGAAATCTCTGTCGTTCCTATTGAGGCAACTGGTAACTGAACAGTTATTGCTTGTTTCTGCTACTTCTCACCAGCACTCAGCTGAGAGCAGATTTTGCTACTCTGCATTCGTAGCTGCAAACCTGTGAAACGTCTCTGGCAGCGGATCTGAAGCTTCTTTTCTTTTCCTTTCTTATCTGCAGGTCCAACAGATCTCAGTATGAAGAGGCAGTTAGCAACCAGCTCTGGATCCTCCAGTAGTTCAAGCTCTAGGCCCCAGCTGAGTCCAACTGAAATAAATGCAGTGAGGCAGCTTGTGGCAGGGTATCGAGAATCAGCCGCATTTTTATTGCGTTCTGCAGATGAACTGGAAAACCTTATTTTGCAGCAGAACTGAGTCATGTGACCTTCACACTGGCCTGGTCTTATCTCAGAGTTTCCACTAATGACATTTTGATTTCCCAGAGCACACACTTCAGTTACTGCACAGTCTTTTAGGAGAGTTAATTACCATAATGCCACACTGTTCTTGATCCATAAAGTGATGTGTTAAGGTGCTTCAAGTGAACTTCGACCTCTGGTATTTCTGAGGTACTTTCCTGTGTCCGGCCTATTGCTTTTGTTTTAGTGTGTCAGCATAAATATCGAAAAAGTGGCTAGAAATTAACTCCTTCTAACAAGTGGAGGAAACAGAAGATGCTGTGATGGTTTTAAAAAAAAATGGTTCAAGATCCAAGTGCAATATTAGTGGAATGTGACACTGACTCATTGGACTTAAAGCTGCAGTATATGGCAAAACGTTGCCAAATGTCCTGTTGCTACAGGGCACAATTGCAATTAAAAGGATCTTGTATTTTAAAAAAATGTAATTTTTATAAAAAACAAAACAAAAGATTTTTGTTTTCATTCAAGATTTTTCATTTTTACTTTGGTAAACTTTTTCACTGGTCCTGAAAATGTTTTGAGGAGCTATTGTAAGTCCCCCTTCCTCTCTTGAACCCCTGACTGTGCCCTTCTCCCCAACTTCATATTCTTTCTACAACGAGTAACTCTTGATGCTGGATAATTCTTCCCCCGTGTACTGTAAATTGTCATCTATGGAATACCTTCCAAAGGAAGCATGCATTTCCTGCATTCATACCATTCTCGACTCCATTCTGTAATATATTGCAGCTTTATTAGCAATTAATAAAGAGTTGAGGGTTTTTTAAAAAAAAAAGACATATCAATGAGAAAAAAAAAAAGATAAATTGATTTCTTACGGTGAGCTCATCTAACTCCATGATCACTGCTGCTGTCCTGTACAAGTCCCTCTAGTTGTGATTGGATGTAGATGATGAATGTTAAGAGGTTGCAAGTGACAATCTGAAAATTTGCACTCTTGTGTGTATTTATTTTGTTTTCCTTAATTTAAGCAAAATTCTTACGGAGGAAGGTCATTGACACTTCTGGTATGATTTGTACAATTCCCAGGCCTAGCTAAAACCTGTACAAAACTGTAAATGGATGCAGCTGCAACTATAATAAAACTCTTCTCTCCCCTCCCCCACTCTTCCCAACCCCTCTATTCTTATTTTATAATATTGATTACACATTAATGGTGTTTTCTTTGTGCACTACGGCAGGCTTATTTTTGAGTATATAGAAAAAAGTACTTTAGTTTATGCTTACTGTACTATCTGTTCTGTTGTTTAGCTTTCGTTGAATAACAAGTTTCTTGTGCATTCCTAAATTTGCCTTATTTCATGTACAAAATTTTATGTAATTCCGTTTTTGACAATGAGTTTAAGGCATCAGTGATATTTTATATCTACTTGTTACATATAGTTTTCCAAGTAATGACTGTGATTGTGACCAAGTAATGTGCACTTTTTCTTGTAACTGTGGACATTGCTATGCTTTTTTTTCTCTAGTGTTTCTAGAATTACTGTTGCTTACAGTTATGTAAAAGAAAAAGAACTTTTGTGATACTGTTGGTGAATATTAATGTGAAAAAGCCTATGAAATATGAGTATTTTGGAGGTACATAGATAACACAAACATCTCTAAGTTGTGGACTGATGTTCACATATTTAAACAAGAATTCAAAACCTGAGGGCTGGAATCATTTCCTCTGTTTTGTTTGGGTAAATAAACAGATTTCTGTGTTTAAATACATGATTGTGAAACATTATAACATTTAAATTGACATAGCATTTAAAGCTGTAAATATTATTCTCTTTAAACAGGAAAAAGGGCCTTCCAGTCCAATTCCTGCAGACAACCAAACTTCATTTCTCAAAATTAGTGAGTAAATCCAGTAGCTGGATCTAGCTGGAGCTTTGTTTTAATGAATAATTTCATTAATAAGAGTAGAAGCGGGTGGTCCATAAATCATGAAATATAATTCACTAGCATTTTATATGTTTAAGTTGGCTAGAGGCAACAGCCACTCTACATTCTTAAAAGTCTATTGGGTATCTCTTTAAAGGCACTTATTCCTGGATATGAGAATATTGTTGCAAATTCTTACTAGTTGCCACCCATCACTTGAGAGGTGCATTTGCTCCAAACATCTTCTCACCGTGCCTGTGAAAGCCTATAGCTTGTCTGTACCATAGATGTGTGGTTCCCTCAGCTTTCGCCTCACCAGACATTCAAAAGTCTGTTTAGGAACCAAGTGCCTTTTTCTTCTCTCCCACGTTCAAATATCTACAGCTGCTCCTTTCTCTTGCATGCCAGGAGGGGATGGAGCAGATACCTTGTGCCAGGTCACTGCCTTGTCCTCATCCAGCAAAAAGCTCTGGCACAGATTTTGCACAGGAAAGAAGAGTGACAACTGCGCCTAGCTTTCAAAGTTTCCCGAGGCCTGTTTTGCAGGGCAGCGTGCCTCAAGGTGCTGACTAAGCAGCAACCAGCAGTTTGTCTACGAGGCTGTTTGCCAGCCAGGAATGCTTCTCAGCTGGGCAGCCTCACTGCTTTTCAAGCTGCCTTGCTAAATCCAGGGAAGGACAAGAGGCTAGAGGATGAGGGGGTGAGAGATTTACTTCAGTGTTCTACCCTCTGACTCCTCTTTCCTCTCCCCCAATTACTCCTTTCCTTGAGGGAGAAGTAGGAATGTTGGGGGTCACTATATGACCTTCAACACCTATGGCTAGTCTCCCCTTTTCCCTGCTCCACCCCCAGCCTACTTTGGTAGTTCTCGAAGTACGACTTCTACAGCACACGCATCCTCTTCTCTGAAATATTTAGGGCCTTCTTCAATTATGGATGCAATTGATGTCCTTCTCTAAAGGCTGATACTTAGCTTTCAGCCCTCAAGTGGTTTATCTGTGACGAATTCCAGCAGACTGATGGGGTTTTTAGTCTATAGCTGTTTCTACCTCTAAGCATTGGGGGTTTTCATCTCTTCTTTTGAACAATCACAGATTCAGCTATAGTCTTAACTTCCTTTCCTTCTAAGAGGGTACTGAAATTCAGACCCAGCCTGTGAAGGAGAGACCATAAATCTCAGTCCACTTTTCTGTGTGCAAATCTAGATCCAAGCATTGCAATTAAATTTGCCCTCTTGGATCCATTGTAGGTCTCAGAGCCACCTACTCTCTGCCTGCTTTGAACCTCGTAAGGAAGTAAAGGTGCAGGTGGAGAAGATCTTGCTCCAGCCATCGACTTGAGTCAGGTATCCAGAAATAACTTCTCTTATCAACATCTTCTGTAATCAGTGCCTGATCAACTCAGCCTAAATATTGCTGTTAGGATAAGGCCAGCCCCTTCCAGAACGGGGCACGTGAGTATGCCTGCTTAAGGCTGCCTTCAGAAAAGCATTATCCTCATATCCAGTATCTTTACTATCCCGGTGCTTCAAGCTGATGGATGCCTTGCTACAGAACCTCATCAGTGCAGACTGGCAGGTTCTGGTCTTCGACAGCCTCACATCTTCCCAGCTATCCTGGCGTTTCCTTGGGAGTGGTCCTGTAAGACCTTCAGTCTTCAGGGGGTTGCTGGCAAAGGAGGGATGGTGGGAGAATGTCCTAGTGTGTCCCTAAATTCCCGTCCAGAGTTAAGGACCAAACTTGGCCATGGTCTCAGCGAGTTAAGTCTCTTTAGGCTTCCGTCCACACTGGAAAGACAAGGCATTTATCCATTCTTCTCTCCCTGATTTCCAGGGTGGTTTTCATCGACAGGGCAAGCAACTGTGGGTAGCAGCTTTAGATACAACCTCAGGCTGTGGGAGTGGACAGTCCAACCAGCTTAGCAGCTAACCAGATTTGTTTACTGCTTTTGATGTCAGCTGGGAAACCAGAGTCAGAATGCATGACAGGAGTTCCTGGGGTCAAATGTTTTCTTCCAGATTGGCACCTTGCTGCCTGTCGTCGAAGGAGAACATCACCAAAGGGACCACAATGAGTACCAAAAGCTCCAGAGAACCAGTGCGTAGGCAAGCAAGTATTTGACAGTTCAAAAGCTGCCCATCCGTATGGAGAATGAGTTTTCTGAATGAGGAAAAGCAAATTAACATGTGCATGACCATAGTGATAAAACTAAATGGAAAACAGAGTTATACTGAAGGGATGGGATATTCTTGCTGTAATGACCTGCGTCCCTGCTGACTACAGTTTAAGTGGAGGTAAGTTTTGTTGGTAAAACTCCCTTGAAAAAAAGGAGCAATTTCATTTCTTTCAAGTTCCTAGCACTGTGCTAAAAACTTCCTGTAAATTTGTTAAAACTCCTCTGAATTTGGCTTTGAGCAGCTTGCGAGGCATTCATAAGGAAGACGTATGTTTTTCTATTTAAGGAAAAGCTGATCTTGGTAGATCCTGGAGTCAGGATCTATCCCTGACTCCAACCACTATTGAAAAAACAGCACATGAAAATGAATTGTGAAATAATGGCAGAAATCAGGCAATGCCACACAGGTGGTTACTGGACTAAGTATGTAAGAGTATAAAATGGCTGCAGCGGGCAAGCCCAGTTGTTGGCATAGCCTGTGTCCTGGCTCTGGTAATAAATGGAACAGATAAACATGTTGCTGACAGAGCAGACCAGCAGAATAGCACGAGCGTGTAGCGATGTTTTCTAAATGTACGTCCATGGCCTACAACAGTTTGTGGCTGTGGTGGGTTGTCCCTGTCTGGCAGGGAAGCCCCCACCCTGCCGCTCAGTCACTCCCCACAGTGACACAGGGAGAGAATCGGAAGGGCTAGAGCGAGGGGAAAAGAAAAGGGGGTCAAGTTTATTAAGTGAAGAATAAAAAAAGAAAAAAAGTGATGCAAAGGCAATGACTTGCCACCTCCCACCAGCAGACTGATGTCCAGCCAGACCCCGAGCAATGGCTACTTTGCACACACACCCCACTACAGCTCCCCCACCCCACCCCCACCCCTTTTTATTGCTGAGAATGGTGTCATATCATATGGTATATCATAAAAAAAAAAAATTGGGTGCAAGAGGCAAATGGATTGCTTGAGGCCATGCAACCTGTGAATGACCAAATCAGGTCTGCTGACTCCTTTCCAATGTCCTGTCCCAGCAAAGCGCGCTCCAGATGGGCCAAGTGCAGTACGTGAAGCCTACAAATCGGATTCCCTTCTTCTGCTAAGCTGTCCTCGGGACTGGATCAAATGTTGGGGAAGAGGCGCAGAAACAGTTTTTTACCCTTAGCCAAATAACCTGCTTAAATCTCTTTTTCACCACTGAAAAAAAAAGGAGCACAAAGGAGCCGGAAAGGCTGTAAAATTAATAGCTGCTTTATGAATAGAAACTTTATGTTGTGCCACCTAATTCAGTTAATTTCTCTGAGTGTGAAGAAAGATATTTTATGCAAAGTTTTTTGTTCCCTTTT
>NW_009259730.1:1544803-1560419 GCF_000687185.1 Egretta garzetta | reverse complement strand
ATATATAAAATTTGTTTTGTAAGTACACCTTGCTGTGGTAAGCCAACTGAAAAAATTAGGGAGTAAGAATTGGGAGAAGGATCCAGTCTACCAACTGCACGTAGATAGCGTTGTCCTTGTTTTCCCCCAAGAGTCTAGGCAACCGTTGACTTAGCAGGGGGGCGGATCGCAGTAGCTAATTAAAAAGAAACAGTGTTGCTGAATTTTCAAGATTTTGAGAAAATAATTTTAATTGAAGTTTTTCCTAATGCTCCCCTGGAAACTTAAATCAGATAATTTTCCCCTTTTTCCTGCAAGGCTGCTGTTTTGTTACTGTAGGGTTGCTAATCAGTTCTTGGTGCTGGTTTCTTTTTTACATTCAGTCACAACACGGCGAAGGACTCCTAGCAGGAAAAGCACTAGGAAAAACTGGAAAAGCAGAAAGGATAAGTATTATTAATTTTTCAAACATGTCTCTATTTAACTGTTTTAAAATTAATTTTATGTGTGGTTGCAACCTCAGAGTGCTTTAGCACCACAAGCTTGACCTGTTTATTTCCTCTCACATTCTGTAGCAGGGAGGGAAGGATTTGCTGTGTGGAGGAACAGTTTCCAGCTGAGAAAAGCTCTTACTGCCCTAGCCAGCCGGCAGCCTTATCAGCGTTCATTTGCTGCCCCTGATATTTGAAAATTACAAGCTACAAGGCATGCTTAACTTGCAGATCTGTTCTCTAATAATTAGAGGCACAGGCTAATTTTTTTTTTAATGTCTTGGTCCAATCTTATTCTATTCTTTTCAATGCAAACATTAAACTATAAAAAAAAAGAAAAGTATAGTTTTAATATAAATCTTTAATATCCAGCGTACAGCTGAGGTCCACATTCGGAAAACTTTCATAGTCTCAGTGCTAAAGTACAAAATCATATGATGGGTCCTTTTTAAAAATTATTATTAATAGTGTTTGTTTACAGTGTATGGAGTCCAGATTTCTACCGCTATGTGGGGAAATTCCTGCAGTGGAAGTCCACCCTCTTCTTTGGACTAGGGTATCAAAGAACTCAGCACACCCCTGTCTATTCTCC
This sequence comes from Egretta garzetta, assembly GCF_000687185.1. Lineage (NCBI taxonomy): Eukaryota > Metazoa > Chordata > Aves > Pelecaniformes > Ardeidae > Egretta > Egretta garzetta. The sequence continues at coordinate 1,559,357 of NW_009259730.1, read as the reverse complement.
CAGCTAACTTCTTTGTCACTCTGTTACCTTAAAAATATTGCTGGAGAAGGGCTTGAAATCATACTCAATTAAAAAAAAAAAACTATCACATGGTTATCAACTAAGGTTTAGTGGTTTAAACACCAAATCATTTAGATCTGGGTAGAATCATAGAATGGTTTGGGTTGGGAGGGACCTTTAAACGCCATCTAGTCCAACCCCCCTGCTGGGGGTGGGGACAGCTTCCACTAGATCAAGTTGCTCAAAGCCCTGTCCAACCTTGCCTTGAACACTTCCTGGGATGGGGCATCCACAACCTCTTGGGGCAAAATGTTCCAGTGTCTCAGCAACTGCATCATAAAAAATTTCTTCCTTATAGCCAATGTAAATCTACCCTCTTTCAGTTTAAAACCATTGCCCCTTGTCCTGTCGCTACGGGCCTTGGTAGAAAGGCTCTTGCTGTCTTTCTTACATATTGCAAGTCTGCAGTGAGGTCTCCCAGAGCCTTCTCTTCAGGTTGAACAATCCCAACTCTCAGCCTTTCTTCACAGGAGATGTGTTCCAGTCCTCTGACCATTTTTGTGACCCACCTCTGGACCCGTTCCAACAGTTCCATGTCTGAGGGCTCCAGAACTGAATGCAGTACTCCAGGTGGGGTCTCACCAGAGCAGAGTAGAGGGGCAGAATCACCTCCCTCGACCTGCTGGTCACACTGCTTTTTAGGCAGGCATCACCTCCCTCGACCTGCTGGTCACACTGCTTTTTAGCAGCCAAGGATAGGATTGGCCTTTTGGGCTGTCAGCACGCATTGCTGTCTCATGTCCAATTTTTCATTCACCAATATCCCCAAGTCCTTCTCTGCTCTCAATCCTTCATCCCCTAGCCTGTATTGATACCGGGGGTTGCCCTGACCCAGGTGCAGGACCTTGCACTTGGCCTTGTTAAACTTCATGAGGTTCACGTTGGCCCACTTCTCCAGCCTATCAAGGTCAATGTCTTGACCCATTACTACAGTATGCATAGGAATATGCTGTCATGATTACTGTATGATGAAAAGCTCTCATTCCCAATGGCCTTTTGGCTGGTCATTGCATTCCCAATATTTTTGGGCTGAAGAGTTTGTGGAAAATCTCTGTGAAATGCTGTAGTACTGGGTATTGTGGGCAGTTTGGGGATGCTCTGGTAGTATTTCAGAAAAGCTTTCAGCGGCACAGTTTCCTATATCACTGTCACTGGAACTTCATACTGTTATTTTAGGACTTGAAAGAGAATTCCATTGTCAAGAAACCAAGAGAGAAATGTGATTATTAGCTGTCACTCTGTACATCATGCTAGATGGTACATTTTTATCATGTAAAGAAGTGAAAATGAATCTTCTTTGCTTAAAAAGGGCCATCTGCCCGTCCTAGACACTATAAAAGGCGACTTTCTTTTCTTCTGTAAGGGGGAAGGAGAATACTAACAGGGATACTGATTTTTTATTAGCCTTCTATTGCTCCCCACCAATAAGAGGGTCATTGTTATGGTAATACGATGCGAATGACACAATACAATGAAAGAAAGCAGTAGGCATTAGGTGCCCTGGTGAGCACCAAGCCCTGAAAGGACTCTGCAGATCCGGATCTCTTTGTCTTAAGTTACTCCAGGCAAGACTCAACTCGACACATTTTGAGTGGGCACAGTTTACTCTGCTTGTCAAAATTTTGTTCACCAAATTTGTGTTAGTGAACTATTAGAAAGACTTACCTGCAGTTGGAACGTTGCACATCCTGTCCCAGGTTGTGAATAACAGCTGTTGGGGCCTCTCTTGAACGAGAAAAGAGATGGCACTTGTTAGACAGAGAGCAGCTCTCAGGCTAAGAGCTTAGAAAATCGTTATAAAAATGAGAAGCATTCACCTGAGCTTTACTCAGTTCAGGCTTTGGCAAACCTCGCGAAAGGGATGCCTTGCAAGGAGCTGGAATTTCAGTCTTAAGTGCAACTAAAACAGTAAGAAAGATATTCAATTAAAACAATCACAGCATTTACCTGGATGAAGTGCAGACTTGATTGCACATCTCTCATTATAATAGTTCTTCCAGTGATCACAGCCAAGCTGGGAGGCCCAGAGCAAATACTCTGACTACATGTCGTTTTCTAGAAAGCTGATAGCTCTCAGATGAAAGTAAAAAGCTCTTCCATCACTAACTGATCCTCCTCCAATTCAAAAAAAAAAGGGTAAGAATTTGGTTTGGGTGCCAGAGACCCTATGTTCATCTAGTGAAACCTGCTAGCCCATTTGCTAATGGTTGCTTGTAAAATCTAGTTCCCGAGTAATGGACTCAGTGTGAACGCTAAAAATGGTAAACCACACTGAAAGCAATTTTTATTCGTGACAAGCAGGTATGCTGTGGTAGCTTCCCCTTGTGAATATTTCACTTGTGGTTTATGTGAGAATATTGCTTTGAAACTGAGGTCAAAGTAGAGGCAAGTGAAAAACTGTCCCAGTCTGGCACCACACAACCAGACCTCTGTTTTTGCAAACTGGTGAGCAGCAGCAGTTTTGAAAATCATCCCCCAGAATGGTCCCCAGAAGAGGGTTGTTGCTTCTCTCTGTGTTTGAGAAACACTTGGGAACGGGATTTAAGGTATTTCCGACAGTGGCTCCTGTGTCACTGCCTTCTCTTTTCCCAAAGTGCATTTATGGTAGGAATTCAACAGAGACTGAGCTTCCCTCCAAGGCAACATTTTGAGTAGTATTTTGAGATACCAAAATAATGTAGTGATCTTGCCTCACTTCCTTCAAGAATGACGGTATGACATGGTGGAGGTGTGCTGTGTAGAACCCACAGTTGACAAACTAAAGAAGTTTTATTAACAGTTAAGCAGTTTTGGTTCTGTTCTGCAGATGGCAGTGCTTGTTGCAGTGCTGTCTTACATCCAACACTCAGGTAAGATTTGGGTGATCAGCCCTCCCAAATCAGAGGCACTCCCCTGTGTGGGTCGTTGGGGAGTTTGAGCTAAAAGAGGTCAGCCAGGTCTTCCCCTACCAGAGGTCGCCCATGGGCTCCTCGTGGTTAACCCTGTACGCATCTATGGTGCCTTCTAAACCTCGTGCCGTATTTGTTCTCACTGGCTCCTTTACTGATTTTGTAGGGTTGGGGTTTCTCACTAAGAGGAAATGCACATGCTTAAATATTTTTGCTTCCATCTGTCCTCAGGAATCCATTTAATAAGACTCCATCTATTTTCTCATATTAACTCTTCAAGAATCTAGAAATTCAGTTGTAAACACAAATGCCTGAAAACCACAGTAGTAGCTTCAAAATAGGGGCTGCAAAAATAATTTAAAAATACCTAGAATGGTTTTGCATGATCCCTAGAGCAAGAACTTTGCTGAGAACGTGAAGCAAGGGTAGACAAAGGAGGGTTTACACATTTCTAATAAGATTTGTTACCCCCCAGTCTGTCTTCCCTCACTGAACGGTAACAAGGCCTTTGCATGTAACATGGTGGGGTTTTTTTTTGCAACCACATTCTTTATGGGCTAAAATAAATTTAAAAAAAAAGAAAAAAAAAAACCCCAAACTCAAAACATTTTAACAGGTGCTTTCAATGAGAGCCAGAAACATGTTCAGGAGAAGTCATCAGGCCAGCAGTTGGATCAAACTTAAAACTACTGCTACTTCATTCTTCTTGAATCACAACATGTCTGTACAGGCAAAGGCTCGAAAACCAAACATCCAGTCTGGCATTTGTACCCTCTGCTTGCCTGGATGCCCGTGAGAGCAGAGAGTGGATGCTGCTCTGCAGGCTTGGTGCGGTGAAGGTGAGAGAAAGTGGGTGCCATGCTTTAATCCTCAGCAGCTCATGTCTGTGAATACAGGTGTGCCTGTGCCAAAACATTTTCCCCGCTCCCTGGTCATGTACCCCACTCTGGAATGTGGATATCAATAGGACATTCTTCCATGCTTATTTAAACTATTTTTGTGTTTCATCATCCTCTTAGCAGGAGGGAAGTGCGGGGAAAAAGTGTGACATGCAGTTATAGTCATGCTTTGCTATGATGTTTTTACATTTATAATTGCAACTTCACTGGGGCACAACATTACTGAATGGGGATGATGCTAGTTAGCCCAGCCACCTGACATATTGCCATTACTTTTAATTAATTTCCCACATCAGACAGCTTTTTTTTTTTGCTTTTTTTTTTTTTTTTTGCCAGAAGGTTGGAATCAGAATAATCACAAAAGTGGACATGGCTGTCAGTGTGCTTTGATGTGTGACAAAACCAGCTAAGCGGACTGCTCTTAGATGTAGCAAATGTGTGGCATTCGTTTTGAATCTCTCTCTTCAAAGGAGAGGTTATGATGAATTTCTTCAGAGGATTCCACTCCTCAGTCACTTACCCACCCCGTTATTAGTGTGTCCCACTGAAGGGCGGGTACCGTTCCTGGAACAAGGGAAACAGGTATATTACACAGGCATTAAAAAAAAAAAAAATCAATTCGGTAGTGACAGAGGTTTTTATATGCAGCGGATCCAAAAGAAGGGATCTAATGTCTGTGCGGTAGCACCTAGCGAAATTAACCATCCTTTTAACCACTGACATCCAATAATTTAAATAAAATTCCGTAATTATTAGTGTTTATTTAACCACTTTATCTCCTACTACACCAAGAATTTTCACAGGTTGCTGTATCATGACACCTACTGGTAGAGATAACCAAAATAAATAGATGCAGCTCCTTCTGAATGACGAAATAGATATTTCTGTCGTCGTGGGGATTCTTGTTTCGCGTTGAAGTGGTTACAGCTGTATGTAGGTTCACGTGGGCGGCACAATCGCTGCGGCTTGGAAAGGGGTGAGGAGCAAGGGGGGTGGGGTGCGTTTAAACACAGCAGTGGCTGCAAGGGGCAGGGCCACCCCAAAAGTGACCCAGGTAAGTCTTGCATACTCAGCTCCCGTGCCCTGGAGTCCAGACAAGCCAGTTTATTTGGGGTTTTTAGCTTCAGCTGAAGCTATAATTCATTTCTGGTTTGTCCTGGGTAAGAGAGCAGAGCGATCGTGTAAGAGGCACCATCCCTACCTGAGAAGTACAGCTGCTGGTTTAGCCTAGGTTTTTGGAAAGGAACAGCTCATCACTGAGAAGCAGCTTTAACAGACGTGTTCTAAGTGGGCTGCTGTAGGTAAGCTTGAATTTCTTTTAATGGAGGTAATGTAGCAGTTGGTGGACTGTTCTGAAGACACTGGGGGTGGGTTGAAGGTGCTGTGAAGAGAAGCAGTAGAACTGAGCTTTAAATCCTTTTATATGGTTTTGACTTACAGACCGTCTGACCTTGTATCATCTGTCCTCTGCTGGGGAAAAAATACCCACACGAAATACAGAAAACAGATTTGTATGAATTATGGTCAGGCACTGGTGGCTTTAATTTAAAAGTACCATATTTTCCCATACTGCTCCATCAATGGGTGCAGGATTTTCCAAAATGTTTCTAAAACAAGCAACTTCTTGGCACGTTCACAAAAATAAAGCGTCTTTCCATTTCCTTGGTGCTAAGTCCATTGGACCCTGACCCTTTCAACCCTTTTATTCCAGCTCAGCCCCACACCCATACTTCTGTTGCCACCTTGAAAGCCACCTGCTTCCCTAATGTGTCTTGTTTCATTACTGAACAGAATTTCCTTCTTTGACAGCACACTGGCAGCACTTCCATTGCTCAGGATATGGTTTACCAGTGAGCTATTATCTATGTCTACTCAAGCTTTTGAGATCTAGTCTAGGTTTTCTCCTCTTATTAAATTACCGTAACAATGTCAGTTATCAAATTGTCATCCCTGTTAAGTTCTCCCACTGTACATAAATCCATTTTCACACTGCACAAGGCAGAATCAAGCAGCTTTTCCAGCAGTTTACAAGCGGTCTGTCTGGCCAATGCTTCAGCTGCATAAATCATCTTATGTCACGCAAATATGAATGGGAGCTTAGGTATGTGCAGAGAGAGAGGCGCAAAAGATAGTAAGGATGCCAGCATTTCTCATTTGTTGTTTGGTCTTTCCTTCTAGGAAGAAGGAGCGCAACAAAAGGAACTTCTTCCTTTTACCTTTAACTGATGTGTTTACTGTGCTTTGGACCCAACAGGGGCTGAGACAGGAAACTTGTCTCCTAAATATTTGCAGAAAGAGACTGGGTTTTTCCCCATCATTTTACACCAGATAAGGTGATACCTAAGACATGTTTTTCCTTGAGGAAAAAAAAAAAAAGCTTAATTGAGTAATTATAGCTGCAACACCACTTCCACTGTCATCTTTTCTCCTGGGTAAAATTTTGTGCCAATTCGCACAGACAAGTTACTTAAAAGGGAGTTCCTCTGCAAGAACCAGCTTCTCAGCTATTGTGCAGTTATGAGGAATCCTTTCCCAACGCTATCCACACAGCTTGTAGTGCTGTCTGCAAGCTCAAAGGATGGCATGCAAGTTCAGCGAACTGAACGTTCGACACCATCCCTATCCCCATGCCACTGGCGTTGCATCCCTAAGGCAAAAAAGGCAGCTACCGCTTTGGATGTCCGGAGGGTCCTCTGAGCGTGGGGCAAAGCACCTGCCTGGACTTGGTGGTGGAAACAGATCTAGGTATTAACAACCACTACCCACAAGAAAAAGAAAACAAATTCCATTTACACAGCTCGATTTAACTGTGTGTGAAGGCTGCAGGCTGCATTTATAGTTGATTCACTAATCCTCCCACTTCTTGGTAGGGTTTTCCCTTTATAAGTTTAGTGACTTAGCAGCCCAAATCCAACCAAATCCATACTATTGCTGTGCTCCCCTTCCCCATACTTCCCCCCATGTCTGGGGCAAGAGGGAAGGGAAAGGGACCTTAGGAGGGAGGCTCAGCCCTGGGGTCCCAAACTCAGAGCAGCCCCACCTGCTTTTGCTGGGCATGTGGAAACTGTGCCCTTAGGGATCTTCGGCTCCTGATACAGCAACTGATTTTTCACCTCTGTTCAGGCAATCAAAATCTTAAGCTTCTCCTGAACACACAAAATCTGGCGTTTCTTTTCTTCCTGCGCCATTGTGTGTGTAAGAGGAACGAGTGTGGATCAACAGCTGCCTTTAGTCAACACAGTCAATCGGCTTAAGAATGTAATCATCTAGAAAAAGGAAGGGAGGCTAAACTGCTGTCACTTGCTGCTAATAAAAGTTACAGCATTAAGCAACAGCGGGAGACGGGCTTTTGTTCACTCTAAGTGAGCATTTGGCTCTCTGCGTGCCTTATACTGTGGCAACACTGTACACCGAGAAGGGCTCTTACAATGGAGCAAACTTGGAGGAGACATTTATTCAACGTGCTACTTACTCTGCCATTCATTCCCAGGGTCCCTGCTAGTTCAGTGGAACATTAGCGCTTGAATAAAGCTTCCCTGTCCTCTACCATCTAATTCTGCATTGTTAGGCACAATCCAGTGGTTTTGTTTCTTTTTTTTGGGGGGGGGATCTTTTTTAAACAGCAGCTGGTTGGGTTTGGCACCGTAATTACTGTTGAGTCATAAATTCAGCATAATGGCTGCACGGCAGGACCACGCAGGCAGGCTGTGAGGCAGGAAGCCCTTGCTTAAACAAAAGAGAGCTTTGATAAATAGTAATATTGGCCAGGAAAATTATTAAAAAATATTTGCGACAAAGTATAGGCTCAGATACCCGATAGATACTGCATTTTAACGTGCTCTTGCCTTTAAATATATTATTTCTCTTAGTTTATTTGGGATTGTGGGTTTTGGAGGATTTTAGCCAAGCTTACTTCTTACGTAGCAAGTGCTAGGAAGGATGCTAGGGGCCTGAACATTAATTCAGACTTCTGCATTGCCCAATGTGACTACAGATTGATATGGAAAATCAGCCGCCTTGGAGCTAGTACTTACCTGGTAATTTAGGTCTTTGCGTCCTTTCTGAGACCTCCAAGGAAGTTACCACTGCTGCCAGTAACTGTGATGTCCACTGTAAACTGCAAGAAGGGAGTAAAAATACTTTAGATAGACACTGAATAGTTACCTGAAAGTTATTCCCTTTTGCAGTGTGGTTAACGTGCTGGGATGAAGCAAGAAAACCAAGACTAAGACAACCGATCAAGCCATTTCAAAAAGTAAAGTTCAATCAATATCCAAGTCCAAGACACGAAAAACCAAACCCAACATGCAAAAATGAAAAATATTCCTAACTAAAAGAACAGCTCTGGTTGAGCTACTGGCTACCGCTAGTTCTTTCTAGGAGGACTCCCAAATCTAATGAGTTTTCCATATACTTTACAAACTAAGTAAACATGAAAACAGTGCAATAGCTGTCTGCATTGTAGAAATTATGATTGCATCAAAACACTTGAACTGGGAGCAAAAAATCTGTCCTTCCTATACGGAATGTAAAAGGAGGAATATTTTAGCCTCTCAGTGGACAAAGTAGGACTCCTAGACTTTATTTTATCATTTACATTCCTTCTTTCTCTTATACTTTTGTTTGTAACATCGTCAATAACCGGGGAGCTTGGGGTGACAATCTATTAAGATCCAGCTAAGCAAGTTTTTCTCTGCTCCTCTGAACCAGCTCCTACACTCCACCCTGAGTGCTCTGCACTTGGGATTATTAAAAGCATTTCACAACAAGCGTTTAATGTAAACCAGCGTTAAGTGTATCCAAGATTCTGTGATCAGCCCTCAAAAGCAAGCTAAGTGTGGTATTTCAGGTAATGAGAGATGTTAATAGTGGGCGAATGCAGACTTTAACTGTAAATCAGCCCAGTTTGCTGCCCTGAGTGGTGAGAAGCTCTGGCCCATGCAGGTCAGAAGCTGCAGCTTGCTTCAAACGCCCAACAGGTGACTGTAAAAGCAGCAACCAAAAACTTGTTTCACAGAATCACAGAATGGCAGGGGTTGGAAGGGACCTCTGGAGATCATCTAGTCCAACCCGACTGCTAAAGCAGGTTCACCTAGAGCAGGTTGCACAGGACATCGTCCAGGCCGGTTTTGAATATCTCCAGAGAAGGAGACTCCACAACCCCCCTGGGCAGCCTGTTCCAGTGCTCTGTCACCCTCAAAGTAAAGAATTTTTTCCTCATATTCAATTGAAACCTCTTAGGCTTCAGTTTGTGCCCATTGCCCCTTGTCCTGTCGCTGGGCACCACCGAGAAGAGTCTGGCTCTGTCGTTGTGACATCCACCCTTAAGACATTTTTAAGTGTTGATGAGATCCCCACTCAGTCTTCTCTTCTTCAGGCTAAACAAGCCCAGCTCCCTCATCTTTCCTCACAGGAGAGATGCTTCAGTCCCCTCATCATCTTAGTTGTCCTCCTCTGGACTCTCTCTAGGAGTTCCTCATCTTTCTTGAGCTGGGGAGCCCAGAACTGGGTGCGGTTTGAGTTATTGCTGGCATCTCAGTGTTGGCCAGGTTAATGCTGCAGAGGCCTTTCTGCCAGCCGGGAACGACAAGCCATGCACCTGTCAATAACGCTGTGCTGGAGCTCACCCCATGAGGGACATCCCACAAGGGACACGGCAGAGCTGACAGCCCCCGGAGGCTCAGGGGAAGGAGAAACGGCATCGCAATTTCCTTTGTGAGCTCTTGAGTTTTCTGACCCAAGCACTGAGTTGCTAATGTCCTGCTGGGTTATGCACACAAGTTAAGGGGTTCAGCGGCGGTCAGAGGTAAGGTGTTGTTCAGCCCAGAGGTTTGGCGCTTAGCCCGGGATCCTGAAGTGGAAGTGACAGCCTGAGTCGGCGGAGCCATTGGAGGAAGAAAAGAAGAGCAGCCTCTAAGCCTGACAGTTATGCGCCTCCCTGGTACAGTAGCACCAGAAACATGTCATGGGGAGATTTAAATAGAAAGTGTTCCATTTAATGGGATTTTGGTCACAGTGCTGTGGATCTCTTTAGCAGCATAAAATGTACATTTGAAGCACTGCCCCTTTGCCTTAAACTTCTGGCTCATTTTTCTTTGCTAGTGCCTTAATGGTGGGCACTTTTTTTTCAAAGGGAGAAATTATCTCCAGCACATAGACAATTTGATGGCTTGACATATCGCACTGCTGGCTGCTGAAGGCAAAATACCAACCACTGTCTCTTCGCTTTATCTGTGTTATATGCTAATTGATGTAACTGCAAGAAAAAGGAATTAATTATGGGAATGTACAGTTAATTTCATTGAACAAGAACACTACACAAGACAACAAGTATGGTGCTCCTTCTTCAACTGAGTATTTTTTTCTCTGGCTTCTATCTTGCTTCTTCAAACCCCTCGTTACTCCAATCCCATCTTATGATACTGAAGAAGATGAGGCTTCGTGTGTGAGACCTGAGACAGGGACAATAGAGGGGATAAAACAGGCAATAGAGTAACTGGCAAAGAGGACAGGGGAAGGAAAGGTTGATGAGAGAGGAAGAAGTCGATGCTAGTAAGAGAGAAGGTATATCTCCACATTTCTCATCAGAGCATCTTTTGCTATCACGTGCCCTAGTTCCAAGTGGGAAGCACAGTGATTCATGGAGGAGCTTTCCAGTCCCGCTTGAGATAACCATGTTTCTTCTGTTCCACAACCTGCTCTCTTTTCTGAGGCAGAAAGCACCCCCAACAGTGGATACTGCTTTCAGCAGTGCTGCAAGATGATACAATTCTTGACCAAGTCCCACCTACTCTCTAGAGCTTCTTGGAGGCCCTGCCACCCCTCAAGACAGTGGTACACTCCCTCCACACACATAAAGCTGTGGCAGTATCTTTGTTTCCCCTCTTTGGGCTGGTCGTCATCCTCAAAAGCATAAATAAGCCTTCCTTGCCCTACTCCACTCCCTGGTTCCCCTTCAAGAGTGAAGCTCCCTTTTCCTGTGGGAAGAAATTCCTTTAATCCACTTCTTTCTCTGCCCCCTCGCTTCCCCCAGCCAGTAGGGCCTAATGTTATCATAGCAACCCTCCTTTTCCTCAACACCAACCGTTATCCACTGCCAACACACTCTTTTTGAAGACCCTAAAAACAGTACTTAATTTTCACTCCAAAAACTTTTCCTGCCTTCTACTATTTCTGCACATCCTTCAAGCATTTGCTAATATGCCTGCCATGAACCAATAGCATGCAGTCCTATTATTAAATGGGGGTTTTAGCAAAGCTAGTAGTTACTACATGTTCAATATTTGTTTACAGCTGTAACATATCTGACATTTTTAAATGCAGGAGGGACAACTACATGGGATTGGTGTGCAAACAATACAATGCAAATGTGATGTGCAAATCTTTACAAAAACGATGGAATTGCCCCATAAATGATACTTTACACAAACACAGACATTTGCAGTTAAGAGCAAAGAAAGTAATTCCCAGGTCCAAGTAGCCCATATGGTCTGAGAAGGGGAACTGCAGCCACACTTCCCACCTTACCTTTGGTTCTTCCCTAACATTCAACATCTTGCTTTCTCTACTTCTTATGCCACGTCTGTTTCTCTCTCCTTCCTTTCTCCTAACCTCTCAGCCACAGAGACTGGGCCCCTCTGGACAGTCTCCAGCTCAAGGCATCACTGTGCACACACACAGCATGAAGCTCACCTCCAGCCCATCTCTCACCAGCAGCAGTGATGGAGGTCAGGCCCCATGTGCCTGTCCACATGCAGGAGAAGGCATTTAAACCTGCAAGGTCCCAGCTGAACCCCGCTTTTGTCTGTTGCTTACAGATAATCCCGTCCTCCTAGTCATTTTTGTTTTGTTCTCCTCTCTTCTCCGGGTCAGCATTCTGGAAGTTGTCTGTCTACCCAACATGTTCTAACACTCCTGGTGAACAGGTATAGGGCTAGGTCTCAGCTTTCGTGGGAGTCCTGAACTACTGCTTCCTTACACCCTTGCAGTCATCCACCCTCCAACAGAGGGGATAGGCCATTCTGTAAAGCCAGAATTATCCTTTTACAGGCACAGTGGGCAGGGGAAAAAAAAAATAATCCCGTATACAAGGGTCCTTCTCTGCATACAAAGCTCCTTCCTTGGTTCAACTGCAATTCATGCCACCACATTCCTGAAAGGTCTGTTCTCATAGCGTGTTCCCACATCCCAGCCCTGATCCTTTGCTCTGGCCTCCACTCGGCATAGAACTGTATTGCTAAATAACTGAAATAAATATTACTTTATCCTGGAATAAAGTTAGGTTCTCCGTATTCTGCTCACTAAACAAGCAATCCTGCTTTCAACCTCAGTGCAGGTGTATTAGCACCACCTTCCACTTTGATGTGCTGATAAGCCTCCTATCTTCCCATTCTTTTTGATGTCTCTCTCTGCAAGACACGCAGACGTGATCATACACCAAAGCATTTCGCAGGCTTGCGATGAGCTGCCCTACGTACCTCCCCACCTCCCCACAGGAGTCCCAGCACCCGGTGGGTTGGCTCCAGGTCCTCTGGCAACGGCACGCCTGGAAAAGGGGGTTCCCATGAGCCGTGCACGGCTGAGCTGCGTGTGCTTTGTGCTGGTGACAGTTCTCCAGCTCTTCTTTGTGATCACAAAAGCCCCAGTGGGTGACACTTGCCATTGCCAGTGGTGATGCTGCTGAGCCTCTTTGTAGGCTCAGTTCTGCATCTGCTGAAATCTTTGTACTCACTTCAGTGAGCGCAGTTTTGACCATCAGAAAAGGCATGACTACACTAGGTGGTGTACTTAACGATTCAAAGACTTCCTTCTCTGCAATATGTAGTTTACCCTCCAACAGCTTTCACTTGAGACCTTCTCTGATTACTTTTCCTATCCTACTTTAATCTTCTTCTTTATTGACCTCTGTTGTTCTTTCCTTTGATACATCATCTACTTCCAAAGTTTCTCTGTCCTGTTACCCATTTTATTTTTGCCTTTCATCTCACACCACCAACTGCATTTTCTTGACCTTTACGCAGAAGTTCACTCTATTTCAGAATGCTACTTTGAACTTTGTTTAAAAAATAAAAATAAAAATAAATAAAAGTTCACAGCATTTCCTAACAGTTATTACTATGTGGTAAGTAGTGTAACACGGTTATTTCTCCCCTTAAGAAGAGCTACCAGCAATGGACCTTACTATCCCGCTGGGTTTCTGACTTTTTATAGGTTAGCTTATTTGATCCATCTTAATTTTTGTTGCCCCCTCTTTCAGTTGAAATCTTGTTCCTTTGCCCATCTTCGTGCCACAGCAAATTAAGAGCTCATATGTTAGAGGGCAGTTGTTAGCATGGCTTTTCTTGATTAAAAATAAAGAGGTAATTCAAAAAGGTTTTTTTTATTACCTTAAGTACTTTTTAGAAAAACTCTAGAAAGCTGAATTTCACGGACGAATGACAGGGCAGTATTTCTGAAGCGCAGTAATCTGCACATTATCCTGTGATGGTCCTGTAAGTGCTACCTTAATCACAAAGGGTGCATATTAATGAAGGTCCTCACCAGATGAAAGAGAATGTTAAAGAGTAGATGAAGCTTGATGGAATTAATACAACCGACTTTGAGCTGTGCTCAGATTGAGTCAAACAGCTTCCAGCTACCTTTCTGCAAGAGGGGGAGGGGGAAATCCCAAGATGACAGATGCCGCGCAGAGCAAAGCCCTTTCTAAAGAAAGAAATAAATCATTTATGTACAGTATTCACTAAAAACTGCAGGGGGCAAGAGACTGCAGGTTTTCCTTTCAATATGGAAAAAAAAATGCATATATAATAATTGCTGTTGCGATCATACACAGTACACAGAGAATGAATCCGGATAAGAGTCATTCCCTTCCCCATGAAGGAACGTGGCTACGTTACTCCTGGGGTACCCATCTGCTAATAGTATTGGGATTCTTTTGTTGCAAAACTAAAGGAATCTCTAGCTTTCAAATTTGTGAATATCTGTTGTTCAGTTGAACAACCCAAAATGCACAATTACATGTGCTAACAGGCGTGTGCACACCTCCCATCTGCCTGAACATGAGGAGCAGTCACAGAGAGTACACAGAGCTGGGAACAGAAGTGGTCGGGTGGGGTTTGCCGGAGCCGGGGCGGATTGCCCTGCTGCAGCACTGTTCCTTTTGTTCAACTCATTCGTTCAGTAAGGTCAATGATGTAAGCAATGGATGCCACGGCCGTATTCTGAGTAAGCTTTTTGTTTTTCTTCTCAAAACAAAACACAGTTCAGAGCAGCAATCCAGTCCCTGTCTCAAACTTTACAAAGTATTTACGTGCTTAAGCACAGGGGAAAAATAAACTCTTATGGACCGATGTATGGCAATGAATTGAAAAGCCTTCTACGTATTGGATCCCCCTCCTCATGTTATGATTGTTATTACTTATTGTATTTTCTACTAGCTGCAGGACCTCCCCCCGCCCTGGTGTGGGGGCTTCCCTGCAGACCCGGTGCCCAGCGCTGCCAGCACCCAGCCCTCCCTCCCGCTCCTCCGGCATCTCTCCTGCGCCGAGGGCGGGAGGGCAGGGGCCACACGGCTGTTGCGATCCATCCATTTCTGGCTGGTCGATGGTCCCTTGCGGGACATCATGCGGAGGATCTCTGAGAGACTACTACTGATCTCTGGCTGAGTCACCTCAAAGAAGGAACAGCCTGTAACTCTTTTTGGCCTCT
>NW_009259730.1:1534182-1544793 GCF_000687185.1 Egretta garzetta | reverse complement strand
TTTTTTTGGCGTCTTTCCCTGAGTTATGCTCTCCGAGGATGACGGCAGCAGAATATCTGGGTCTCTCATGCACCGAAGTAACAGAAGCACTATTCATCATACGCATTCTCAGAAGGGTATTAATCGTGGTAAAATATGCTTTTAAATATTTCAGAGATCTGATTTTTTTTTTCAGTAGTAGCATCTGTTCCTTTCAGGGGGACGTCTGCGACTGGTGACACTAACTGTACCAATCCCAGTTAACGGAGCAGAGATCACACATGCACTTGCAAACCAGTGAATTGGCTAACCTGTAAGCCTACCTGCCATGTATGTGGAGGCAAGAAAGCCCACCCAAAACCCAGGTTCCCAGGGGAAAAACAGCCCTGCCCTGAAAAATTGGGCTGTGGTTGGCAGGCCTGGTCCATGTTACAGCTTTGCCACGTGCATCGTACCTTTCTCCTGCCGTCAGCAGCGCGGCACCAGTTCCCCCCACTTACAGACCGGGCCCCGTGTGTTTGAGAGGGTAAAGTCTGGAGCGGTTGCTGGTGTTTCTCAAACATCCTGGCCTTGCATCTGTGGGAGGTAAGGGAACACTGGCATATCTTATCTCTTCAGGCCCTTGCTGCGATAGCTGGCGCGCACATGTTGCTGTCAGCTAAACCCACAAATGGCTTAATGGCAGGTACATAATAGCCCGTTAGTACAGGTTTGCCTGGGATGCTGGCAGGTGTTTATATGAAATTTTGCCCTGCTTGTCATAGCATATAGGACAGCCAGCACCTGGCAACCTCCTGCCGCACAACACACTTTTTAATTGCTCCGACGCAGTAGCAGCAGCTGCCACCAACCTTGTTAAATAAACAACAGGTTCTGCACCTGCCTGAGCAAAACCCTGACCCGGCTCCCAGCCAGCGGGCGTGCAGGTAACCCTGCCTTCCCCCCTCAACAACAGCCTCGGGGATTAGGAGGAGTCTATCAGTATTGATTTGTCCTTCGGCTGTGGAGGTTTGCCCTGTCCTTCTCTCAAGAGTATTTTACTGAGCTGGGAGACATGAAAATCTCCCTAATTAGATTTCTGGTTTATGGATGATTCTTGTCATACACACACACACACACAAATTGTCCCCCCCGCTCCCCAGACATACAGGCGCAATGGTAACGGGAAAAAATGACTATGGCATGATAGCCACATGCTTGTCCCTCGTAGAGCTCTTTGATACAGTACAGAACAATTCTGAGTTGTTTCTGAGGATCCAAAGGTTTGGTGCAGGGCAGGGCTTTTTATTCTGCAAGGAGTGAAGCTGTGCAAGAAGCCAGATTTTTGTTAGGCATAGCCAGCAAAGACGAGAGAACTACATATCCTGAGTTGTAACAGGTGAGGTTGCACTCTCAAAGCCATAAATTATTATTTTATCATTCCCCTTTCTATTGGGTTTGATTAAATCTTGGCATCTCATTAGATTCTACAGCACATACACTTATGTGGATCCACAAACTTACCAGATCAGGAGGAATAGGTGGGAAGAGGAGTTACTTACCTGCTGCCAGGGTATTTCCCCTCTGGTTTTTTGTTTTCCCTCCCCTTCGTGCTGTTGAACAAGACGTGCTCTGAAGGACACTGTGGCATCTCTCCCAGCCTCCGGCCAGTGGCAGGTGCCTGCAGAACCTGCAGGTGAAGCACAAGGGAGTAAAAAGGAATAAGTGTAAATGTCCTTGTAATTCACCCGTAAGACAAAAGCTGCTGTACGAGCCAAATGGATTACAGCAAAGAGAGTGGAATTCCAGGTGAATGCTAGGGAAAAAAAGCAAACAAAATAAACACCTCTCCCCCCCCCCCAAAAAAAAAAAAAAACCCAACCCCAACAGGTTACAAAAGATCAAGGAGTTCCATTTAAAAAGCTGCATGGGACCTAGTTTGGGGCAGCACTCCGAGAGCAGAGCGCCATGCTAATTGGGCTCTGTTCTTTCAATCTGTAGAGCAGGATTTCCTTCATTTACATGTTTTCTTGAAAATTAAAAGGCAGGAAATACTCAGCGGCAGCTTTTACACTACAGTTTTAACACACAGACACAGAAAGGACCATCTGTTGGGTCTCTCAGCTACAAGAGGGATGGAAAGGAAAAGGTGAAACAGGAGCGCTGCATCTATTTTGTAGTTGTACATCCACCCAGACATAGGGCTATATTAACTATGCTTTGGCAGCATGAAATTCCTGACAGGGACAAGTTATTTACTCCTAACAGTCCACAAAGGCAAGCTGGCACAGCAAATCCCCTTCACACAGTCACACAGAGCTAAGAAACCATTAATGATTATCGAGGGACTATTATTTGCATTTAACTATTTTCCAATAAATTGCCGTCAGCCTGCTTTGCAAACATAGCTGATAAATACAGTAAATGCTGTTAAAGCGCAAGACTGAAATGCCCGCGTGCCAGCAGTGACCACCGTCCCTTCTCACGCTCTGCCTTTCAAACGCCACGGTGCTGCAATCACTGCCCCAGTAAAATGCTGAATGTTGAACGGATCCCCTGCTAATCACACGTACAAGTGACAAAAGTGACTTTATTGAGCAGAAGAGCAGGTTTCAGATTAAGCAGCTCGGAGGGGATATTACCTTTGGCTGTTTGTGGGATCACGTTGCCTTCTAGTGGCTGGCCCCAGCTCCCTCGTACCAGAAAGGTTTCGGGATACTCATCCACAAACATATCCAGAGTGCAGGCTGTTTTCTTAGCATCTTCTAGGGGAGAAACAACTATGTGACAAGACTCACACTCTGCATTGCTTAGGAGGCAAGAAAGAACAGTCGCAAGAAAAGCCCCTTTTTTTTTGACACACATTACTGCTTGTTTTGAGTGTCTTGTAGGAGAAATTTTGAATATGTTCTAAACTCTCCACAACCTGTAGCAAGCCAAAGCAGTGGAGGTTTACCAGTTCATGGTGTTGAATAGGCTTGTCTCTCCTGCATGAGTGCAGAGGAAGAAAGAAAATTTTAAAGATCAAGAAAAGTGAAGTAATTTCTTTCAGAATACTGATTGCACAACACCCCCGAGAACTGGACCTGAAGGAGAGCTCCAGGACAGGATTTGCCTACTGGACTCTGAAAACCAGGGCAGTCTCCATCTTAACAACTGGGGGAAAACCAGGTAGTGCTGAAAAGCAGAAATCGGTTGGGGAAATATTTACATCAGTACATTCAGGAATACAGAAAGTGGGAGAGAAAGAGAGATGACAAAGCCAGATGGGGCAGTCTGCCCTCCCAGACTTGCTAGAGGAAGAATTAGCTAGCGAGGCAGTTAACCAAGTTCCTTTTTATCTGCATGTAAAAACAATTTTTGTCTGAAGCGACTGCACTTGAAAGGCATTGGCTCCTTCAGCAAAATACTTCCTACGGGCTTGGTGTTGATGGTCCATCTTACCTTCGGGATCATCTGCAAGGCTGGATCCTAAAATGCTTGTCTGAAAATGCAAGAAAAGTCATTATAAGAAGAGGAATTAGAAATGATGGCGAGAAAAGAGTGATTAAACTACATCACTGAACGAGGGAACCACCTGAAAATGGACAAAGCTATGCACTATTTAAAGACAGATATGGAAGGCAATTTTTTCTTCCTTTGATGTACAGAACTAAGGCTGGGGGGAAAAATAGAGGTTGGATACAAAGAACAGAGTGAAAGGAAATAGAATTACAGCTGAAAATTAGAAGCAGAAGCCAAATCGTTGGAGGAATAAAGACTGGATCGTCAGCTCAGAGGGTGAAAGAAAATGTGACAGTAGGTAAAATCTAAGAGGCCTGTTACAAGAGAGCTGAAGAAAATGAAAACAAAATGGCAAGAAGTTTGAAGGAAAGACTTTCAACTGCACAGACTATGAGGAGCAAGTGGTCAATGGCACATGCATGGGCCTGGAGAGGAATCCAGTCACTGATGGGGTGGGCATTTTTTAAAATTCAACACCCCACCAGTAACCCCCTGCTTCAACAGTTAAACTGTTTATTATTGCAGAAGAAACAAGCCCTCAGTATTGAGGACTGCTGATTAACATAGCTAAAGAAAAAAAATGTTTAAATCAAAATGGGATTTTTCTTCTGCAACTATTATATGCACATACAGAACAGCATTATATAAGAAGTCAGATTAGGCTGTTGCAGCCCTCCCTCTTGGCTCCGTAGTCTATGAATATACTTGCAACACATGGCTGTGTCATTCCCACCTGTTCTGCAAAACTCTGCTCATGCACACATTGCATACATAATGGGGGAGAAAAGCAACACATACGTGAGCAGCGACTGCCTGCAACGCAATCTGCACGAGATAAACATGACAGAGATGAGTTAAACACATGAATACGCCATACAAAAATCTAAGACTGTTTCTTCTGTTCAGAGCTCGGAGTTCTGACTCTTGGGGAACTGCCAGTTTGAAGAACGTAGCTCATCTTCCTTGAATACCCAAGTAGCAGGATTGGTGGAAATACAGTTTTCCTCTCCTCTAACCTATTCATTATATAACTGCAGCTCTGACTCTCCTACAAAGTATAGGCACATTAATTATATACATTCATATACCTCCAAACAATAAAAAATAAGAGGCTCCCCCTCTGAATTTAGACGTAGTGAGACTGTGTGACTTCTTATAATCCCTTTCCCAAAGAGATTTCCATCCAAGTAAGTTAACTTTGTAGAATATTCCTGTCGGTCCAGTGAAGGAACAGATGCATAGAAGACTGAATTTAACCTACTAATTACCATTTTTTTACACCAAAGGCCATTGGCCACCTTTTTTCTGTCTAATGTTAGATTCTTGGGTGACATCACACTGCATGATAAATGCAGAATGACCTGAAACACACAAATATAGTCTTCCAAATTGTCACCTGCAAAGCCAGGTCACAAAAGAAGGTGGATCCCATCCGGTCCCATAGACTTGTGGATATCCAGGTGGCATAGCAGGTCAAAGACTGCTTCCTCCTGGATTATGGGGGGTTCATTCCACTCATTATCCCCATCTTCCATCTCAGAAGGCAGTTAACCAAGTTCCTTTTTATCTGCATGTAAAAACAATTTTTGTCTGAAGCGACTGCACTTGAAAGGCATTGGCTCCTTCAGCAAAATACTTCCTACGGGCTTGGTGTTGATGGTCCATCTTACCTTCGGGATCATCTGCAAGGCTGGATCCTAAAATGCTTGTCTGAAAATGCAAGAAAAGTCATTATAAGAAGAGGAATTAGAAATGATGGCGAGAAAAGAGTGATTAAACTACATCACTGAACGAGGGAACCACCTGAAAATGGACAAAGCTATGCACTATTTAAAGACAGATATGGAAGGCAATTTTTTCTTCCTTTGATGTACAGAACTAAGGCTGGGGGGAAAAATAGAGGTTGGATACAAAGAACAGAGTGAAAGGAAATAGAATTACAGCTGAAAATTAGAAGCAGAAGCCAAATCGTTGGAGGAATAAAGACTGGATCGTCAGCTCAGAGGGTGAAAGAAAATGTGACAGTAGGTAAAATCTAAGAGGCCTGTTACAAGAGAGCTGAAGAAAATGAAAACAAAATGGCAAGAAGTTTGAAGGAAAGACTTTCAACTGCACAGACTATGAGGAGCAAGTGGTCAATGGCACATGCATGGGCCTGGAGAGGAATCCAGTCACTGATGGGGTGGGCATTTTTTAAAATTCAACACCCCACCAGTAACCCCCTGCTTCAACAGTTAAACTGTTTATTATTGCAGAAGAAACAAGCCCTCAGTATTGAGGACTGCTGATTAACATAGCTAAAGAAAAAAAATGTTTAAATCAAAATGGGATTTTTCTTCTGCAACTATTATATGCACATACAGAACAGCATTATATAAGAAGTCAGATTAGGCTGTTGCAGCCCTCCCTCTTGGCTCCGTAGTCTATGAATATACTTGCAACACATGGCTGTGTCATTCCCACCTGTTCTGCAAAACTCTGCTCATGCACACATTGCATACATAATGGGGGAGAAAAGCAACACATACGTGAGCAGCGACTGCCTGCAACGCAATCTGCACGAGATAAACATGACAGAGATGAGTTAAACACATGAATACGCCATACAAAAATCTAAGACTGTTTCTTCTGTTCAGAGCTCGGAGTTCTGACTCTTGGGGAACTGCCAGTTTGAAGAACGTAGCTCATCTTCCTTGAATACCCAAGTAGCAGGATTGGTGGAAATACAGTTTTCCTCTCCTCTAACCTATTCATTATATAACTGCAGCTCTGACTCTCCTACAAAGTATAGGCACATTAATTATATACATTCATATACCTCCAAACAATAAAAAATAAGAGGCTCCCCCTCTGAATTTAGACGTAGTGAGACTGTGTGACTTCTTATAATCCCTTTCCCAAAGAGATTTCCATCCAAGTAAGTTAACTTTGTAGAATATTCCTGTCGGTCCAGTGAAGGAACAGATGCATAGAAGACTTAATTTAACCTACTAATTACCATTTTTTTACACCAAAGGCCATTGGCCACCTTTTTTCTGTCTAATGTTAGATTCTTGGGTGACATCACACTGCATGATAAATGCAGAATGACCTGAAACACACAAATATAGTCTTCCAAATTGTCACCTGCAAAGCCAGGTCACAAAAGAAAGAGAAGGAGGAGGAGGAGGAGAAGGAGAAGGAGAAGGAGAAGGAGAAGGAGAGAAAGTGAAGTAGAAAGAGAGAAAGAGAGAAAGCGAAGGAGAAAGCGAAGGAGAAGGAGAAGGAGAAGGAGGAGAAGGAGAGAAAGCGAAGGAGAAAGAGAGAAAGCGAAGGAGAAAGCGAAAGAGAAAGCGAAAGCGAAAGCGAAAGCGAAAGAGAGAGAGGGAGAGAGAAAGAGAAAGAGAGAAAGAGAAAGAGGAAGCATTAGAAAAACGTTACTAGCAACTTCCTTATCATTTTAGTGCTTTGAGAAAGTTGTAGCTCAAAACTTAATACCGCTTTCTAATGGAATGTCATCTAAAGTATTCAGAGCGCTACCTCTTGGAAAGAGAAAATACCCCAGACTGCTGTAGTCAGCATGGGCTATCTAATGGTAGTATTTCGTTGAAGCAGCCAATGCCTTTCAAGAGCAGCCACTTCAGACAAAATTGTTTTTACATGCAGGTAAAAAGTCTTTGGCTGTGGTAAACACAGGAATGCATTTGATATAGGGTAACTAGTCACTGTAACAGACTGCCCCTAACTGGAGTACCACCTCACTCTAAAAACAATAAACTTACGCCTAAACTTGAGGAAACTATCCAACATTAAAAACAGTAATTCCTTTTCCTTCAAGAAACATAAAAAACTCCCCCTCCAAAACCCTTGTATATTGATAAGCCCGATAAGGTAAAGGTATTTATATTTAATAATTCTACAATAAGACCTTTCCAGAAAGCCATAGTGTAGGTCAAATGAATGGTATTTGTGAGACAGACTGAAAGTAGAAAAAAAGTGGAGTTCAGATTTTAAAAGTAAAATTATTGTGATTCAGTTAGAAGAAGTAGTGCCAAGGAATAATTCAAAATTTCTTCAGTATTCTTCAGGTTCATCATAGCACATTGAATAAAAATCAGAATGTCTATTCCTTAATCCTCCAGAAAGGATTAACAACCAAGGTAGGCAATGTGGAACAATATTAGTGTTCGTGTCTATGAATTTAGATATTCACACCACCGTTCTGCAATTCTAACTTCATTCATTTAGCGAGAGACAAAAATAAATGCTGGTAGCCCAGATGTCAGCAACCCCAGCTGTGCTTCACGGGGACAAGGTTCCGTCCCCTTGTGGATGGAGGCAAAAGCTTTGTGCTCCCAAGCAGGTAGTTATTATTTTCCACTGTAAACTGAGCTACGGCTACACTATGTAGCTTAGTGTGTGTATAGCACTCCATTATTATTCTTCCTATACTGACATCAAGAAAAAAAATCAGTCTCCTGCTGCCCTGTGCCTGGAACCATATTAACCTCTCTATTTGCAAGCAATGGGAAGTTCATCTCAAGACCATAAAATGCCATAGTAGATTCAGAAAAAATGACAGCATGTGGATGAGTGTTTTCATATGAGGAACCCTAAAATATACACCAAGCAGCTTTTCTAGGAGGAATCCCATTCTAAACAGGGAGAGTTGATTCATCAGTTTGCTCCCTTTTAACTTAATCACTCACTCTCAAATTGAAGTGTTAAAAGAACATCATATTTTTAAAAACCATGAGGAACTCAGTTATATCTACATGGCATTTTCTGTCCTCTCGTTGTCTTATTCTGCCCACACTTGGAGTTAGCTAGAAGCAGGTGAGCCCTGAAAGGAAGCTAGATGGCCATGCTTGCATAAAGCTAATAAGCCTTGCTGAGAATCTAATTCTTTTGTTGCTGTAGGTTGGCAACACATTATCACGGCTATGTAGCTTCCAGTAAGGCTAAAGCATCAGTGAAGTAAGCTCACGTCTGCTCGGGGCATGTGTAGACCTATTCATGGACCGGGGGAATAAGAGAAGCAAAACAGAGGGTTTTATTAGTGACAAACAACAGACATAGTGCCTGTGCTGCAGTCATCCCCAGCACTCCAGCCAGCACAGTCAATCCGCCATTAGTAAAGGAGCACCGACTCATCCTTCTCTGTCATCTCTTGGGGAGCATGGAGCCGTACGACAGCTTCCACAGGCACAGCTCCGTCCCTGGTCTGCTCCCAAGACAGCCCAGCTGTACCCCACCACTGCTGCAGGCACCGTGTTATAAAGCTAAGCACTGGCTCATGAGTAATCTTAATTTTTCCCTACCAGCCGTAGATTTGGTCTCTTCTTTTACAAATACTGTGATTAAGGTGGTGTGGATGCTTAGTAATCCTGATTTGCAACAATGACATACTATCCATTCCTAATTGCTATTCAATCCTAATTGTCTCCTCGGAACACGCACCTGATTGGAACAAGTTTTAAAGGCAAGAACCAGAACAACAGGTTGGGATCTCAGAACACTGAGGACAGGGCAGGAGAAGGCCTGCCAAAGTCGAAGGAGGTAGCAGTGTGAGACGGTAGAGTACAGCGAGAAGAGAGACTCCACCGTGCCTCTGCTTCTGCCTGGGAACTCCATAGCTGTAACACCAGCTCTGCATCTGATGTTGAAAAAAAAGTCGCTCTGGAGTGTGAGACACCACATGTCAGAAGTGTACTGTGAAACGTATGTTCATGTTTTCCCTTTAAGACAGAGTATTTCACATTTCGTTTTTTATATATACTTTAGATTACAGATGAATCTATTGTACCAAAATATTGGCAGCTGCTTTCCAACATGGGAGACTGCCTTCCATGTTCAGCGAACTCTCCATGCTTTTGACTATAAAACATTTCAGCAGACTCTTGTATATTGACATTCATTACCTGTATGGTTTGCATAACAGACACGCAAATAGCCCAATCAATAATATCAGCTCATATTGACTAGCTATTTCTACCCTGAAATAGGAATGTCAAGCTTCAATTGATTCACATTCATGCACTGTGTAAACATAATTTAAAATTAACATGTACAAGATAGAGCACATGCTATTATTACCATGTGGAGTAACCCGGGGGATGCACCGTAGCCCAAAGCTGCTGCACTAGACAGAACTAGTCAATAAAATGCAAGGTATGATTTGCCACCTAAAGATCCCATAAACTCCAACTGCTGCTGGCCGCTACAAAGCTGTAGTCCCCTCTTGTGCTAGCACCAGTAGCTCCCTGCAAGCGACAGGAGGGTACAAAACATGGCTAACCAAGCGGGGGCTGCCTGGGAGGAGGAGCTGTAGCTGCAGCTGCAACTGGAAGTCCAACAAAAGACAGTGCCTGGGACAAAAGGATGCTCTGGGTACCAAAATACCTCTCTCTTTCCTCTACTGCACACCGAAGAAACAGACTCCCACTTACCTTGCACAACTGATTAGAAAACAAAACTCAGTTTACACAATGTGGTCTAATTTTTTCATAGAATCATAGAATCTCTCAAGTTGGAAGCGACCCATAAGGATCATCAAGTCCAACTCCCTGCTCCTTGCATGCCTACCTAAAACTAACCCATATGACTAAGAGAATCAGCCAGATGCTCCTTGAATTCTGACAGGCTTGGTGCCATGACCACTTCCCTGGGGAGCCTGTTCCAGTGACCAACCACCCTCTCATTGACGAACCTTTTCCTAATGTCCAACCTGAACTTCCCCTGACTCAGCTTTGTGCCATTTCCTTGTGTCCTGTTGCTGGTCACCATAGAGAGGGGAACAGCACCTCCCCCTCCTCTGTCCCCCCGAGGAAGCTGTAGACTTTGATGAGGTCATCCCTTGGCCTTCACTTCTCCAAGCTGAACAAGCCAAGTGACCTCAGCTGCTCCTCATAAGTCTTGCCCTCGAGACATTTCACCATCTTAGTCTCCCTCCTCTGGACATGCTCTAATAGTTTGATGTCCTTCTTACATTGAGGTGCCCAAAACTGCAAACAGTACTCAAGGTGGTGCACCAGAGCAGTGCAGCAGGACAAGCTGGCCATGCTGTGCTTGATGCACCCCAGGACATGGCTGGCCCTTTTGGCTGCCAGAGCACCCTGTTGACTCATACTTGACTTGCCATCAACCCAAACGCCCAGATGTCTTTCCATG
>NW_009259730.1:1527243-1534108 GCF_000687185.1 Egretta garzetta | reverse complement strand
TCCAGCCTCTCATCCCCCGGCAACTAGGATTACCCCATCCCAGGTGGAGAATCCAGCACTTGCTCTTGCTAAATTTCATACGGTTGGTGATTGCCCAGCTCCCTGGTCTATACAGATCTCTCTGTAGGGCTTCTCTACCCTTGAGGGAGTCCACAGCTTCTCCTAGTTTAGCATCATTGGCAAACTTACTTAATGTACATTGGATTCCTGCATCCAGATAATTTATAAATGCATTAAAGAGCTCTGGCTCTAAAAAAAAGCTCTTGTCTCAGTAACCAGGGCTGAACAAAACATAGAATCATAGAATCACTTTGGTTGGAAAAGACCTCTGAGATCATCGAGTCCAACCTTTAACCTAACCCTGCCGTCCCACCACTAAACCACTAAACAAAAGATGTTTTTCCACCAGTTTATATCTTTGCCTGTTACACTGGCAGCCTGGAGCTGGCTGTCCTGGCCCTTGCATCATTTCATCCTTTCTCTGCTGCCTTGGAGGTAAAAAGATCCAACAACATTCTCTGGTAACTCAGCTACTATCAATTAACTGTGGGGAGAGGAGGGAGGGGGCAAAAATCTCAAGCTCTAGAGATAATAAAATAGACAAAATTAAATCCTGTCTACAGTGGGTCACTAAAGCCTATTTGGTACTGGAACACATTGTGAATCACAGGACAGTTACTAAGAGCTGTAGGACGAACAGCTTTTTTCCTAGTCCTGGGGAAAAAAAATAATTAAAAAATCAGGATAGCGCTCACAAACTTCTCTACAGAGTTTTCTGCCTCTCTTTGGGTACCACCACAAAATCTCTGGCAAGATTCTCCACCTATTTTTTCACCTGGGTTTGCTTGCTTTTTAACAAAGAAAAATACATAAAAAACCAAAAGCAAACTGCTCAGCACAAACATTACCATTATAATGTCAGCCTGAATTAAAACAATTAAAAATATCAAAGAACTAATTGTTTTATTTAAAAAAAAAAAAAAAAAAAAATTAGTTCCTCTGGCAGAAGAGAAAGCTCTTCAGCTGTCTTCTTGTCAGCCAGACCCTGGTCCTGCAGCTCTCCAGTTCCACAAACAAGTTTCACTGACGCTCTCCCCTGGTGATGAGAGGGACCATATTTTATCCACCAGCACCCTGATGCTGTAAGATCTCTGTGCCCTACATTTTTATCTGTTGAGGGCTCATCATCTAGTGTTTTCAAGGCAAAAAAAAAAAAAAAAAAAAAGGAAGCTCAATGATGAGAAGAAAAAGATACCATAGAGCAGCTGCAGCTGTAATTGGCTGAAGGGCTAACAAATGACCTAATATTCTTCTAGCTAGGACTTATCCAGCTGCTCACTGTTCTGATTAAATAGGACTAATCCATCAGATGAAAATTGCTTCTCTGGTTCAAGAAATAAACTTACCTGTTTCTTAATTTTTCTTTAATTTTATTATTAGAAGATAAAGCTCCACTTCTCTAAATCTAATGTTTGTTCTAAATTATTCATGGATAATTTTGTAAATCAACACATAAACCTACTCCCGTAGAGCTCTCTTATGAAGCTGCTGTATCTGATCTTTATTTAAAGCTGTGAATTAAAACAAAGCGCAGGATGAACCACTAAAACTCCCAGACTTCTCTAGCAGTGAATTTATTTTATACAAGCTACAGAGTTTTTTCTAGTATTTGACCTCTGAAATAGAAATAGGAAGCTACCACAGTTACCATTAGCATTTGACTGATCACAATATATATGTATTGTTCCACTTCTGATAAATGCTTTTCATTCCAAGATAAATATCCCCAATTAAAGTGTAATCATTATGATTTTTTGAAGTCATTTGGTCCCTGTCATCAGAAATAATATGAAAGGAATGTTAAAAATTACTGAATCTTTGACAGTCCTCACCATACTTCAGTTCTCTCTCCTGATTCAACTTCTCAGCAACCTGCCCTTAAATCCTGGCTGGCAGCCAGGCTCCCTTTTCCCCTGAACACCTCAGTGTGAACGTGCCAGCCACAGGCCACCATCTTTTGGTATTCTGCTACCACAGTAATGGAGCATTTTCCGTCTCATCACCATCTTTGTCTTAGCCTTCTTCGTACTGAGGAGAATAATGGCTCAAAGCCCTGCTGTCAAAAGAACTAAAACTTTTAGTATCGGACAGTGTACTACGGTATATTATACAACTTTGGCTAATGTCACTGTGCTTCAGCAAACATTATGTGGCTAGTGCTAGTAAACATCACTTGATCTGCTACTAAATCCTGCCAGCAGAATACATATTAAGAAAAAAAAAACAAACCAAAGCTAAAAACAGAAAAGGGAGAAAGCAGGAAAACAAAACAGTACCGGAGCTTCCACTTAGAGGAGAAACTTGTTATGAATCCACTTGATGAGCAAAATGTTCCTTTTCCAGTGACATTTGTAAAAGCCAATTTCCAACAGTGCTTGTCTTGCACTGAAATTCATGAGAAATCCTCGCTAGAAAGTCATTCAAGAGCTTAGTGTGCATACAAACACACAAATATTCACCGTGGCAGCATTTTCTTCCCCTCCATGGCTCCAGTGACCTCCATCAATGTCATTTTTCACTGTTGCTCCATATGGCTGAGGTCATGTTTCAGGACCTTGCTCCCCATCAGTGCAGAGATTGCTCTGGCTTCCTTTCTGGGGCAGCTTCACTAGTGAAACCAGGAAAGGAAATGGAAATGCTGGAAGGTCCTTCAGATGGGACTACTGGGATGGATCCTTAAAAGTAATAAAAGAGCGAAGACTGAAGAGTTTATGAATGTGAGATCCAAGTCTCTCTTCATTTACAGTACACAGTGTGGTTTAGCTACCAGAGAAATGGAGCAGCAATCAAAGCTGTAACGTGGCTTGTATTTCACCAGATGGCAATATCAGAAGTGGTCTCTACAAGATCTAGCTGGCCAGATAAAAGATCAGATTGTGCTGCAGCACTGTTTGCTGGATCTGAGAGGGTACCTTTTACAAGGTGCACGTCTCAGCACTAGAAGAGTTCACTGTTTTACTCTGTTCAAATCAATAATTCCAAATTTACTACAAACTGATTGTTTGTAGGTATTATAAACAATCAGAAGAATCAAAGAAAATAATATCAAAGTGTTTACTCTTAAATTCAATTTATATTCTTCTTAATGAATCAAGAGTGTCCGTTTGGGAAAAAAAAAACCTGTAACCTTGCTTGGTCTGATTTCCCATCTGCTCAAAAACGAAGGCAAAAAATAGAAGATAGCATTAACAAAAGTTGCTATGTATGTTAAGTGTAAGTGAATATTATTACTGAAAGAGCTGCGTATAGATATGTTCCTTCAGCAAGAAACTTAGACATAAGCAACCTACTGTCTCGCCTGAGGGACCCAATCACCAGCCATGGGTTCATTTCAACATTTCTGACATTTGGTCCTTAACTCTCTCCGACATCTGGGAGCCCCTTGGGACTGAACCCTCCTGGCAGAACAGGAAAGACGGCAGCAGTTCCAGGTTTCTCCCGGGTAGAGCGAGCATTTGCTAGTGCCAAAGTTGGTGGTAGTCAGCGCCCTGCTAAGGTCACTCCCCACTTCCCATTTTCATCTTGAAGCTTACATGAAACCTCTGCTCTGTATAAGGCTCTGAAAAGCTGATCGAAAAAGAAATGTCAGAGTCTTCACTGTCATAAGAAACAGAGGCTCATAAAACTGTGATCGCTAAGCCTCCCCAGTCTAGTGAAGGAGGAAAAAAAATTATATATATAAAGGTTTTAGTAAACACATCTGAATTTGCCATCTTGGATAACTGAGTACTGCAATAAAGTGCCAAGTAGAGACTAATACATACTTACATGCTACTAATTTCCTGGTTTCAATAAATCCAATATAATAAAATTGACAGATGCTGTTTTACCTACTCAAGTGATTCATGAAGGGCCTGAAACTGTAATGCTGCAACAAGACATGCCATCTGTGCTAGGATTTGGTGGTTTTTTAAAAGAAAAAGAACTGACTGGCTGGAGAGTGGTGACAGCACATGATTTGCCTAGCACAAAATGAGAAGCTTGCCACCTTTACCTATAGCAGTAAGAGAATTACTGGACTTGGCTACTATTTTTCTACCTGTTGTCTACCCAGGCTGTTGTTTTGCAAATGTCCGAAAGAAAGAAAAATAAATCAAAGAACTAATTGAAATCTAAAGCAAAATGAGACATTTTTTCACATCTCCTTTTAAAATTATGTTAATTGGCATGCATTTTTAACGACAACATTAGCAGCGAGTAATAAAAAGTCAGCAGGATCTACACATGGAGGAATAACAGCACACTAATGATAATTACATAAACCTTCTGTGTAGTGACATGTGGGTCAGGAGTTGAATTTGCACTCTCAAATTAAATCATCTATCAGGTCCCCACATCATCGGTAACAAATGTCACGGGTAGGTTTCGTTCTTCCGCATTCAGAGTGCTCTCACAGTCCTGTTTGTTAAGATCCAATAAAAGATCATGTTTCAAGGCCAAATCTTGACACCTACTGGTGCTCAACAGGAGCGTTGGTTGCAAAAGGGCAGCAACCTTTGAGTTTCAAAAAAGAGCGTATCAGAAACTTAGAGAACGTAATTTCTACTTTATATTTAGGCATTTAGAAGGGCCTTTCTGATAAAAAAAGGATCAACTTAAATGCATGTGTTTATACGTATATACTGGCATAACCACCTTGCTGAAATGGGACTATTTTTTAAGTGGATGACTTTAACAATGAAGATTTAAAGACTGAGCAAAGAGTTTCTGAATTACTGAGATCAGGCCAAATAGGGAATGACTGAAGTCAAATGGCAAGGTTGCCTCTAGTTTCAGAGAAAATACACATTTTTACATCCTTTTTTTTTTTTCAGTAATGGGATATGCTTTCTTGTCATTATAGAACAAGCTGACAAAGTAAGTGAAAATAATTCTCATAAGATCAGAAGAACGTGATGCTTCCAAAGGGGACTTTATTCTGTGGTACCAGGAAGCATTTGGCAGAGTAAGTCACACAACATGAGCTGTTTGGGAACCCTGAAAACGGCATATGCTCTGTCTGGCTTTAGGCACAGGTAGGACAACAGTTTGCATACAAAGCCTGTGG
Organism: Egretta garzetta; assembly: GCF_000687185.1. Lineage (NCBI taxonomy): Eukaryota > Metazoa > Chordata > Aves > Pelecaniformes > Ardeidae > Egretta > Egretta garzetta. The sequence continues at coordinate 1,529,001 of NW_009259730.1, read as the reverse complement.
TCCTAAACTACACTGACATATGAAGAAAAAAAAAAAGCTAATCTAATACCTGTTGTATTGAGCATAACTGGCAGCATTTGGGTAGCTGGGGGCTGCATGGGAGAAGGTCATGAGTTGTCTGCAGCAGGTAACAGCTATGTCCAGACAGCTCTGAAACTGGTGTGAGCAGCCCAGTGCCTGCCAAAACTTTAGTGACTAAAGAGCACATGGTACCTCTGCTTAAATGCATTTCACAAAAAAGCAGCAGCCACAAAGGGCAGGGGGCACATGGGGAGATGCTCTTGGGCAGATGCATGGAGGAGCCACAGGGAAGGAGACATTTTGGGGCATAGAAGTGACCCATGTCAGAGAGGGGACAACCTCAAGGGACTTCAGCCCGGGGTGACCCAGGGCAGGGCAGGGGCACCCCTGAGGGACCGTGGCTGTGGGTGGTCCTCACTGGAGCAGGGAGAAAATGAGCAAGGAGCAGCAGAAAGAAATCAATAGGCACAGAACCTGCCCGTGGGCTCACAGAATGAATAAGGAGGGAGTGAGCATAATCCACAGCAAAAACAAAAACAAGGGAAGATGACACTAATAAGAGGAGAGCAGAGATGTTTGCCTTAAGATGAGCCTGGGAAAGAAGAAAGAAAGTGGATTACTTAAGTGTTTGTTTTCTCATTTATGTTACACCCCCCCCCCCCACCACCAGAAGATGGTGTTAATTGGCAGTAAATCAAGTCAAGTAAATATTCTTCCTGATGAGACTGTTCTGCCCATGACACCTGTGTCTTTTCAGTTGTAGTTGCTGAAATAGAAAATACCTAGTGAAATGTCCTGTCAAGCTTGACTTACAAATTTACAATGGATGATGGAGAATCCACCACAACTCTTGACACTTCAGGACCTCTTTACTGTTTATCAGTTTCCTGTCATTGTTAAAAACACAAATATGAAGTTGCTCAGTTTAGTTTCTGACTGATAGATTTTGTTACACCTTCAACAAATAGAGTCAGCTATTAATAATCCATGTTCAAGTCCCTTCTTTAACTAACTTCAGTATTTAGATACTATGAACCTTCAGAGTCTTTTATCTTCAGATTTTCTAGTTTTTACATGATTCTACAGTTATTTGGCAATTTCATACCAAGTTCTCAATGTTATTCATTAGTTACGGACACCTGAATTGGTGAGTTTTAGTAGCAGATGCACAAAAGCCAAAGAAAGAGGTAAGATAAGCTCTACATTCCAATTTAAATCTAAACAGGATTGTCTTTTGCCAACAAAAGATACACTGATTTGTTAAACTCACTCTACTAATTTTGATGATTACACATGGAAGGGTAATACATTTTTAACTCAGGCTTTGTGTTCGTGAATTTTACCTTGGACCAATATTTGCTGTGTTAATTTTGATACGCTCTTACCCAGTGTTCATGGAGAAAATAACAATTTCTTTTCATAGCTAGTGTAAGTATACAGTGGTTAAACCACAGTTTCCTGAAAGTCAAGTTATATTTTTGAAAGTTCAGTATCATTCTCAGAAAGGATAAATTAAAAATCAACGACTTTTTTGCCTCAGTCTTCACTGGCAACCTCTCTCCTCACCCCTCCCAAGTCGATGGATGGCATGAGGGGCACCGGGAGGGCAAAACCCCTCCTGCTGTAGGAGAAGACCAGGTTCGTGACCACCTGAGGAACCTGAATGCACACAAGTCCATGGGACCTGATGAGATGCATCCCAGAGTCCTGAGAGAACTGGCCGATGAAGTCGCCAAG
>NW_009259730.1:1469459-1526728 GCF_000687185.1 Egretta garzetta | reverse complement strand
TCCTGCACCTGGGATGGGGTAACCCCCAGTATCAATACAGCCTGGGGGGAGAAAGGATTGAGAGCAGCCCTGCCGAGAGGGACTTGGGGGTGCTGGTGGATAAAAAGCTGGACATGAGCCGGCAATGTGCCCTGGCAGCCCAGAAGGCCAACCGTACTCTGGGCTGCATCAGGAGGAGCGTGGCCAGCAGGTCGAGGGAGGTAATTCTGCCCCTCTACTCAGCTCTGGTGAGACCTCACCTAGAGTACTGCGTCCAGCTCTGGAGCCCTCAGCACAAGAAGGACATGGAAGTGTTGGAGCGGGTCCAGAAGAGGGCTACTAAAATGATCCGAGGGCTGGAGCACCTCTCCTATGAGGACAGGCTGAGAGAGTTGGGCTTGTTCAGTCTAGAGAAAAGAAGGCTGCGGGGAGACCTGATTGCGGCCTTTCAGTACCTAAAGGGGGCCTATAGGAAAGAGGGGGAAAACCTTTTTAGTAGGGCCAGCTGCGTTAGGACAAGGGGTAATGGTTTTAAACTAAATCGGGGTAGGTTTAGGCTAGATATAAGGAAAAAATTCTTTACAATGAGGGTGGTAAACCACTGGAACAGGTTGCCCAGAGAGGTAGTGGAGGCCCCATCCCTGGGAACATTCAAGGCCAGGTTGGATGGGGCTCTGAGCAATCTGATCTAGTTAGCAGTGTCCCTGCTCACTGCAGGGGGGTTGGACTAGATGACCACTAGTGGTCCCTTCCAACCCTAAACATTCTATGATTCTATGATTCTATGATTCTATAAAAATAGGGTTAATTACATATCAAAGTGCAATATGCATTTAAAGTTAAATAGTGGGGATATGTAGCCAGGCAAATATTTCAAACAAACAAAATGTAAAGAATCAGCATTTTCTTCCCAGAATACCCTGTCCACTTTTTAAATTAAACTAGTTATATTAAGCGTGAATATATCATTAATATTATGAAAAAGAATGCATATAATCTAATAGAACACCTCTCACTTTTTGGATCTTTCTTGACAAGGTCAGAACTCCATCAGGGTAACTTCTGATTTTGAGAAGTGGTTTTTATCCTGAAATCCTCATTCCAAATGTCTTAATAGAGTTGAGAAGCCAAAGTTAGCCAAAGTCCTTAGCGTGGACTAGAGAAAAACAGGTGATTAACCAAACAAAAGGTTGCTTTATATATCTGCACCTCCCCTTAAATAACTTCCTTGAGTCCAGCCACCTCTCCCAAAGCAATGACAAGGCATCAGAAAGGGGAAGAAATTACTGAGGATGCTTGTCTCATTCAGCACTGTTTCAGAAGAGGCAGATTTAGATTTATTATCTATTACAGCCATATAGCTAAAGGAATTTTAAGTTAAATTAATTCAGTCTTAAAGCTCTGTGCCTTTTTGTTACTTTAGAGTACATTTTACTGGAATTTACAGATCTCTGAACTGTGGATTGATTTTCTCTTTTACCAATTGAATCCTATGCAAACACATTTTTTACAAGCATTATTCAGGCTTACTTCTCTTGAATATAGTATATAACGTGTTCAAACTGATGATTTTTACCAGAAATGTCACCTGAGCTCTACCCAGAGTTACCTCTTAAGCATACCAAGCACGCCTTGGAACCCTGCTCATCAAATGTCCTCATCAGGTGTTTTCGGAGGCCAAAGTGGTAGTTTTCACTCTTTCGCAAGCCAAGATTTCCTTTCAATGAAAAAAAACGCAGGTGAGGCTGATGCGTGACTCTAGTATGGAATTGGGATTTGGACAGGGTATGTATTCAACAGCACAGGAACCAGTAATTTAAATGTAAATCTTGGTCACCAAGATTGATAGACCAGTTAATACCCAGGATAGCAACTCCATTGCCATATAGAACTTGAATAACAGAGTCCTGAGGAAAGCCAGAGACAGTATGAACGGGATGTTCATCAATGGAAGCTTCCTTTTTTGTTCTTCACTGAATGTTCCTTCAGCAGAAAGTGGTGGGACCGTGCTTTCACATGGCTCACATAAGCCAAGAGTAAGAGGTATTATGTTGGGACTTGTGAAACTGCATAAACAGTTTTGGGTTTTTTCCCAGTTTGTGACTGAGAAGCAAACAGAAGAAGGATATTCAAAAGCTAAACAGTGAAATACCGAAGGAGAAGGAGGCAATAATAATTAATAACTAGTACTATTACTACCTATAAATAATAATAATAAAAATAACTAATAACTACAAGAATAATAGTATTTTCGTTATCATAATAAAGTTTTAGTTTAGTGTTAAAAGAATTGTTTTCCCCCCAATTTTTCTATGTATTTTTTCTGAGGGCACAAGATTGCAGAAACAGAAGTCAAAGCTGGTATGTGGCTTTTATGTACATACTGTGTATGTCATACACAGGAGTCCTATTCAGAGACCAGAATACAGTGAGAAGTCCAAGATAAATGTAAGAGAAAAGGATAGTCCTTATGTCAGAAAGATGAAATCAGAAAAAAAGGATAAGACTTGGTTCCTATTCACAGAGGAGCTCCTTGTTCATCCATGCAGACTTCCTACTGGCTTTGCTTGATTTCCTATTCATAGTGATGGACCATTCTTGAGCTCAGAGTTAAGTCATCCTGGACCCTTCTTCTTGCCAAGGCTCTATCCCATGAGATTCTCCCAAGCAGATCCTTGGACCTGTGGATGTATAAAAGAATCACACTTCATATTAAACACATCAAACTGGGTCTCCATTATCCTTTGGAGATGAACATCACTGGGAAACAAGGACTTGTCTCAAAGATAAAACACCCCTGTTCCCTCAAAATGTTGGCAGCCAAGAAGTGTTGAGCAATTAAACTCTGAGGAACCAGAAGTATTAGAGCAAAGGCAGCAGATGCGGGAGAGACAGCACCACTGGACAAGTCAGAGCAGAAAAATGAGAAGGAAAGTAGATATGGAGGAGATAAAATCAGAGGGTTAGAAGAAGAACTGGAGGAAGGTTACATTTGTGAGGCAGAGGAGAGATAATGAAAAAGTGAGAGTGTTTACACTACGAATGTTCTTACCTGGGAAAAAATCCAGTATTGAGATTTTGCAGAAGACAATGAAAATTTCAAAATGTTTCATAAATACCAGAGAAAGCAATTTGTTTCTCTATTAGAGCTCTCACTTTTTTCTTTCTACCTTCTTTGGAGTAAATTCTGGCTTTCAGAAGTACAGCTGACTAACAGCATGTTCAGAGAGAAGAAAAGAACCAAATTACAATGGAATAAAGTTCAGGTGATAGATGTGTAATGCTGAGGCCAACAGTATAAGCAAACCACATCTATATTTCCCTCTTAAGAACATAAGCGTGTTAAGCTGCTGAATGAGAAAAAATACTGGGAATCACAACAGTAAGGGGATCATGAATAAAATCTGCAACCATGTTAATCTTACACTTACAGCTTTTCATCAAAGGGCAGTAGCAAATGATAGGAGGAAGTTTACATACTTAAGGCCAAAAGGCTAAAAAAATTCTTTGCATCGAAGTCTGATATGCACAGGATCCATCAAATTTACTGATGACTGAGGTATCCCCGTAAAAGTGATGCATCTTAAACTCCTTGTATGCTTGTGCCTTCACACATCACCGATGCAACTCATGTACAGGAAATAAATCCTATACATCTTGATGGACACCTTGGCTACATCTATGATTGTAAATTAAGAAGTGTCCAGGACCTTTGCCAGCATTTAAACATGATCATGCCTACTAATACACTGTAGGAATATCCTCTGCTGAGGTTCTGGCCTACGCCAAGAAGTACCATTCCAGGAAGGTCCCAAGGCAGGCTCTGCCAACTGGCCTGAGAGCTCACAACATTCCCAGGCACAGGTAACTCCGTGGCTTAGGAGCCAGTATGACCTGCAGGATAGCAAGAAATTCTGGGCAAGGTCCTCCTATCTGCTAAGGTAATACTTTTCAGCAGAAAAAGAGGATAAGCTCCATAACTAGGATGTAACTACATATGCATAACGTACCCAAATGCATATGTAGTTAAGAAGTAATGGTGATGAGTAGCACCCATGTACTTTGGGATAATTCAGGTGCTTGTGCTGTGTGATGTAGCTGCATTCCCAGTGTGAATATTGTGAATTTGTGCACTTTTCCATGGGAGGATGAGTACAAAGTGTGTTAATAACCTTGTGGGTGTAAGCAGGCAGACAACTAAATAGTACTAATTTAAAAAGATAAGAAAACTTTATTATTTAAACCTGAGTATATTATTAATAAACCCCTATCATTTAAGCAGTAACAAACCTACTTCTCTATGCCATCTATCTTCAATATAAGAAAATCCACTTATATAAACCCCCTACTCTTTAATAACATTTTGTGTCAACCAGCAGAAGGATTATTTCTGAGGCACAAACAAGGCATGTTTACTGTTCTAAATGTCTGATTAGCATTTATTTCTTCTACACTCCTGCATCTGCCAAAGCTGAGACCTGTCCTGCTTGGTAGAATGATAGAGAATTTATTTATTTTCCGCAACAGCCACTTCTTGGCGCCGTGACAGGGGGCATTACTGCACCGGGCTGATAGCAGCAGCCACAGTGTGGGCTTTGCTCCACTTTGGTTGGATGTTCAAATTTGGGGTCCTTCTGCATATGCATGTCCGTTCCAAACAAATCTCAACCTATTCTAAGCAAAAAAATCAAAACACAAATAATGCCACTGGGTTTCTTTCTTTTCTGTATACGTGCTTTGGATACAAGTGCGTCCTAAGTAAGTGTTTGTACTTCGTGCGCTTGTAATGTTTTTGCACAAGGTGGCTCAAACCCATATATTAACATTAGAGGAAATACTTTCTTGCTCCTTGACAAGTGACATAGACCTTTATGCAGACAAAACAAACATAAAATTAGTCTAAAGTAGTGTAATTGGGAACTGGTACCCATTTATACTTTCTAACACTGGGGCAGATAACTACAAGCTGTATGGCCACAGAAAATCAGGGGAAAAATACTAAGTTCTGCAAAATGTGTAGCAAGGTAACAAAGTGAAGCTAATGTTAATTCCCTGTTTATGTCAGGTGAAGTAGTCCTTTGAAATGTATATTTTGTGAAGTGTATAAAATGGATTTAATCTATTAGATTCTCCATTTTTAAACTCTACAGACATTATGCTCATTATTAATTACTTCATTGGTTTACTACAGTTAGTTTTTCAGCTCAGTCTCTCACGTTCAATCCATAGCTCCCTTTTTATTTCAGCCCTAGCTGTAGCTTGATAAAAGCATGCTGTGTCAAAGTACCGTTGGCTTCAGAATGTGTCCTTATGATTTTAATGCCACAGTTTCTCTCTTGTACATCATATATTACTGATTTTGAAAGGTCTTGAAATCCATTTGATCTTTTAATTTTTAGACCTTCTTAATAACGGTTGATAGGTATTTTAATATTTAGGTCATTTAAAATAACCTTATGGACTGTGTTTCTTTTTCAGTTCAACCAAAGTTTTGATGAAGAAAGTAAATTTTACTGCAGAGAAGGGAAATCTATAGCCAGAAGACGACTTTTGATAAGACTTTCTCTTCATAGGCACTTCTTTCCTCAAGGAAAGGTAGTACACAGAAAATGGCAACACATAGTACAAGCATGCAAGGGTGAAATCAGAAAAGCCAAGCACAAAATAAGATTCGACCAGCAAAGGACAGTAAAACCAACAAAAAAGTCACTCTTGAAGTACATTAGCAGTATGAGGAACACCAAGATGGCAGTTGGTCAGCTGCTTAATGGAGAGGGAAAGCTATCCCTAAAAAGGTTGACTATAATCAGATAATTAACCCAATTGGTACCAGAGACAAAAGGGTTCTATCTCAGCCTTGAATAAGTTAGAGAGCACTTGTATGAGTCATATGTTTTAAAATGACTTGGGCATAATGGATGTCACTGGAAAGCACTTTGCAGGGGTAGCTGATTCAGTCACAGGGCTGTCAGGAGCTATATCGAAAACTGGGAGGAGTGGCTGATACACCAGAAGGCTGTGCTGCCATTCAGTGGGACCTGGACAGGCTGAAGAGCTGGGGGAGAGGAACATGATGAAATTCAACAAGGGCAAGTGCCGAGTGCTGCACCTGGGGAGGTCGAACCCCATGCACCAGTACAGGCTGGGGGCTGACCTGCTGGAAAGCAGCTCTGCCGAGAGGGTCCTGGGGTGCCTGGTGGACGACAAGCTGACCATGAGCCAGCAGTGTGCCCTTGTTGCCAAGAAGGCCAATGGCATCCTGGGGCATGTTAAGAGGAGTGTGGCCAGCAGGTCGAGGGAGGTTATCCTCCCCCTCTACTCTGCCCTGGTGAGACCCCACCTGGTGTACTGTGTCCAGTTCTGGGCTCCCTGGTTCAAAATAGATAAGGAACTCCTAGAGAGAATCCAGAGGAGGGCGACTAAGATGATGAGGGCACTGAAGCATCTCTCCCACAAGGAAAGGCTGAGCTGGGCTTGTTTAGCCTGAAGAAGAGAAGACTGAGAGGGGATCTCATAAATTCTTACAAATATCTTAAGGGTGGATGTCACAACGACAGAGCCAGACTCTTCTCAGTGGTGCCCAGTGACAGGACAAGGGGCAATGGGCACAAACTGAAGCCTAAGAGGTTTCAGTTGAATATGAGGAAAAACTTCTTCACTTTGAGGGTGACAGAGCACTGGAACAGGCTGCCCAGGGGGGCTGTGGAGTCTCCTTCTCTGGAGGTATTCAAAAGCCGCCTGGATGATGTCCTGGGCAACCTGCTCTAGGTGAACCTGCTTTAGCAGGAAGGTTGGACTGGATGATCTCCAGAGGTCCCTTCCAACCCTTGCCATTCTGTGTGTCTGTGATAATTCATGAAAATGGGTGATGCAAGGAAGACTGGGGAAGGATAAACATAATACCCACCTGTATTTTGAAAGAGGGAAAAGGAGGAGTGGAGGGAATTAGTATCATCAGCTTTATTTCACTATCAGGAAAAATGCTAGCACAAGTTAATGGTTCATAAGCACCCTCAGAGATAAAAAGTAAACCAGCTACGGTCAACATGAATTTGTCAAGAAGCAGCTGGGTCAAACCAGTCTAACTTTCTTCCACGACAGAGTAACAGGCACCATGGACTGAGGAGCAGTAGATGTCACATCTCAATTTCAGCAAAGCTTTTAGCACTACTTCCACCGCATTTTCATAAGTAAACCGGAAAAATATGGTCTAGACAAAACTGTTACTCAGTTAGTCAAAAGTGGGTGGAAAACCATTCTCACACATTCTTAGTGGCAACCATAGCAGAGTCAGTTCTGGCAGGGCTCCAGTTCCTTCCAGAGTTTTCATTAATGAGCTGGGTGATGGGACAGTGAGTTCGGAGTGGGAGGCTGGGCTCGATGGCCTAGTGAGGGCTCTTCCAACAGGAATCATCCTATGATACAATGGTCCTGTTTTCCTGAATTTGCAGATGATACCTACCTGGGAAATACTGTTAGCTTGTTGGTGGATGAGACTGGAATTTAAGATGATCTTCAAGCTCAAGTTATGATTTAAAAGCTCAGGATAGCGCTAAGTGCTGATAAATAGAGTATTCTACACTTAGAGATAATTAAGTGTTCAAATACAGACTGGGGAAGAAGTAACTGGAAGCAGCTTTACTGGGAAGGGCGCAGGGGTTACTGGGACCAGCCTGAGCCTGAGTCAACCAGGCTGTGGACAATCCAGACACTGTTCTGGGACACAGGGGCAGAATTTTAGCCTCTAAGGCATGCAAACCAGTCCTACCTCTCTGCTCCGCCTCAGCCAAGATAACATAGTCACTCTTGGGAACTGAACAGCAAAAAAGGTTTGAACTATCTGGAGAGAGTCCACAGCAGACCAATGAAAACGATAAGAGGTTGGAAAACATAACGTACAAGGAAAGGCTGGATATTTGGATTGCTCAGCTTAAACAATGGAAAACCAAGAGAGACAGCTTAACAGCCTAACTATCTAACAGACTGCTGGAAAGAGGAAAGGAAAAAGTTATTTTCAATGTCTGAAGCGTAGATAAGACTGAATGGGCTTAAACAGCAGCAAGGAAGATTTGGGTTAAACAGGATAAGCTCTCTAATTGTAAGAACAGTGAAGCGCTGAAACAAACTCTCGGTGATGGGATGCCCTGCGGAGTAGGTGAGGCAGACCACCACGGACAAGCCAAACATTGTTCAAACAAGCCTCAGCTTGCTGTGGGACAGCAGGGACAAGATGGCCTTCAGATTTCTGGCTATCCTATTCTTCAGATTCTGTATGAATAAATTCAGCCTTCTTTTTGCAGCACCAGACGTACCCCAATATTTGATCCTGATTTAAACATGCTTCATGGCCCACCTTCCTGCTTTGGTAGTCCTTTAGTATAATCTTGTTTTAACTGTATCACAACCAGATGTCAGAGAGAAGAACCCCTTGTGACTGACACCTCACATGTCTTTCTTTTTATTCCTCCCAAGCATAATTTCATTTTCTGCCTAAGTCTCTATAAATCCTTTTTTATTAAATATTCAAGTACCATTGGCACTTGTCTACATATCATTCCTCTTTGCTCTCACCTACACACTTCATAAGGATCTTGACATTATTTCTCTGAAAATTTTGGAGATGTAGAATGGAGGTGGTCTGTTCCTCAAGTCCAGTAATACTTTACAAAGTCTCTTGAATCACATGGCTATTTTCACTGCCCTTTCATTTGATTTTAAAGGAAGGGGAAAGACAAATGCATTGCTTCCCCACCCAGATTAATTCTGTCCTAGGTAGCATGACATACTTAACAGACATTAGTGACACCGAATGTATTTCCAGATTACTTTTTGAACTATCCTGCACAGTGAAGAACATAAATCAGACTTGCCTGGCAATGCAAGCAAAGACTTTTAGAATCAGGAAACTAAAGTAAGGCTTTGAAATTCCTATTTTAGGAAACCAAAACAAAGACCCTTAATTTCAAAAATGCTGAGCATACCATAATTTTTAAATTTCCTAACCAGAAATATTGTAAAATACCTCCAAACAGCAATTTTTAAGAACCTAGTCATCAAGTTCTGTAATTTTATACTACCAACTAGCTGTGGATCTGTTTTTCCTTAAATATTTAAATTTCTCTCCCAATTTAGAGCTACAAAAGGTGTTCTTATTATTTTCAATATATAAATTATATAATATTCTTAATATTTGCAATTCTATACAGACACTGAAATTTAAAAAAAATTGGCAGGCTCACAAAAACATAACTAAACTTCTTTCTCACTAGCCTTATGCTGACTCTATCCTTATCCATGCTTCTTTTCAGTGACAGACTGTCTGTGTTGGCTGTGTTTTCCTAATACTCTGAGATCATTTATTTGGACTTGTTGAACTGTAACTGCTCACTCCTGGATGGAACCCAGGACTATGGGCTATTCTGGCTGCTATGGGTCAGCTCCTGCTCTCACATTAAAAAAATCTGAGGCTTGGACTTTTCCACTCAATAACCTGAAGGAAGTCAAGGAACATATGTTAGGATTATCGTATTTTCACAGCTAATTTTATTTTTTTCCCCAAAGACTCCATACCATGGAGTCTTACGCACAATGCATAAGTAAATGAGTGAAGGATGAGGCACTGCACACAAGTCTCTCCACCATCACCCAGATTTGCTCCTTTAAAAGCCAGAAATGCACACAGCAGAAGTAAAGATTCTGTGCGATGGATGTTGGGCTGAGAGTTCACAATCAGAGGCATGAAAAAGGGATTTGCAGGATGGATCTGAGCAGTTGGGAAAGAATCAGAAGCAAGTAAGATGCCTTAGAGCAAGGCCCAGTATTAAAAAAGAAGTATCTCCTTTATGTTAATATCAAGTCACTTATTTACTCAACATAGCAATATTTCCTATTAATAGAAGTCAATTTTCCAATATATTCAGCTTATTTTCAGATGTGTTTTTTATGTCTGGGATCTCAAGCTGTCCTCTGCCCTGGTGGTAGATGCCTGAGGATGCTCAGATACTGGGAGAAAGCTGTCAGATGTTTATTGGAAAGACATGGAGATAAGACTCTGAAGACTGAGCTAAATTCTACGAGAGCAGGACAAAGGACACAGAACAGAAGGGCTTCAGAGAGGTGACCTGTACACAGAAATTCACATTTATCCAGGCTGGCAATAGCTTCCAAAAATTACAGCCCAGATATTCTTCCCCAATGGGCATGTGAAACAGCTGTTGACTTCCCCACTGCTGGTGAGTCAACAGGCACCTCCCACGCAGGGAGCGTGAACTTTCAGTACTTAAAAGTAAAGGCTTGTCATTTAACTGAGCTGTAATAAACCACTCCCGTCAGCCTCTGTCGTGTGTTTGTAGAGCACCAGTGTCCGGGAGTCTGAATCATGTCAACAAATGCTGCTTTCTGTCTATGTCTAGCTCAGTTTCCATGAAGAACAGCCGTACTAACAACGTACTTGGTCTCCACAAGCAGGTACCAGTGGGTATCGATGCCTGTGACTCGTCTGCCTGCCATACCCTGGAAAGCTGTCTCCAAGATGGTGGTGCACAAAGGTATTGCTCTTTGGTGGTCCCTCAGCTGCAAGCCGTGTCATCCGACAAAGGCCAGGCTTGGTACGAGCACATCCTCCGCACACCAAGTGGTGATAATGCCTTCACAATCATTTGTCAAACACCTCGATACAAAGAGCTGTGCTGCTGTCCCTCTTCATCCATGAGTGGCAAAAGAGGAAAAGGGGAAAAAAAATGCCCTGGCTCTGGCCTGGGGAAGAATTTTTTCCGGCACATCAGTACTTCACTTCCATAGACGGCGCAACTCGGAGAGTGCCAAGTGCAGGAAAGGATGATGTGAGCTGCAGGGCATCATTTCTATTGAAAGCCAAGATCCAGGACTGGGATGGGGGTGAAGGCGGGCTTGTTTTCACTACAGCAAAAGCTCCACACTGAAGAAAGGCAAACCCAGAACCCCAGTGTATTCGTGGCTGGTTTCCTCTGTGCTAAGAGACCACAGCAGCGTCTTTTCTCCCGATGCCATCTGCCGGCTGAACAGATATATGGTAAGTCTGGGCTGACCTAAGGAGAGCACACGGACTTAGAAGAAATCACAAGGCTTAACTTACTAATACTTCCAAGATCCTCAGCAAGCACCACAGAAAAGCCAAATATTTTTGAAGATTGAATAAAAATGTGCAGAAATATTTTGCAGATTTTAAAAAGAAAAAAGAAGGAAAAGAACAAAAGTGAGTATTTAGCTAGTATTGATTTAAGAAACTAATTTGAATCCCATTGCTTAGAGGAAAACTTGTGAAAAAAAAACTAGCTTGAAAAGCTATTGCTGTCAGAAGCAGAGCTGGTCCCTGCTTTTGTACAACCCCATGCAAAGACAGATATCTAAGCAGAACTTAACAAGTTAAATCATCAGCATGACAGTACTAGCTGGGGGAGTTTGCCAGGTGGGTATTGGATACGAAAAAAAAGATCCTTGGGTTATCAGCTACATAGGGTGGCACTGTCTGCTTTCTGGATTTGGACAGATTTTGGCAGCAGGGGCTGCCGCTCGCTGCTAACAAGGCCCTTGGATGATTCCACGACTGCAGCAATGATGGCAGGAGGCTGGACATGACGGTATTTAAGAAGCGCTGCCCCAGTATTTCTGAGCAGGCCTATGGAAAAGCTGTTTGCTTGGCCACCCTCTTAACACTTTCACCCTTACCCCCAGTACTCAAAGCTCCCTTTGCAGCGTAAAACGCTGCAAACTTTTTAAAAATTTATTTTGAATAGAATGGCTACTTAATTCCCATTTCAGGAAGGCCTTCCAGACTTCAGCAGATAACTGGTTTGAGGAACACCACTTGGACTGGAGGCCTTTCATGTACCACGGGCATTTAGTTTCTTCTGCTGCAGGGGTGGGAAATGGGGGAGGTGAATGCCTGGATGTGGAGCTGTTAAGCGCATTCTGGACAGGGTTGCAGACGGAGGCAAAGTACTAAATACAGCCGGCATTAACTACGTAAAGCAGTATCAGCACTTTTCATCCACAAACTGTTCTACTTACAACTTAATATACAACACCCAGCTTTATTTTACTAGTATAAGATGATGATTAATACTTGAGTATCAGAAGCCATTCGGACTATGTCTTACATCATCGTCATTTAAAAATCCTTTACAAAGGACCGATTTTCCGCTCACATCTCTGTCTCACCAACCTGTGCATGCAACGGATGTGCACAAGCAGGATCTCCCGCCTAAGGCACTGAACATAAAATAAATAAACAAATGGCAAGTATTATTTTATCTCTTTATTATTTTTTTCAGAATATTTTAATATTGAAGCCCAAGTTGTTATTCTCAAGGGATAGGGAAGGGGAAAAGGAAAGGGAGAAGAGAGAAGTTATGAAGACAAATTATTTTATTTAATTTATGGTTTTGTGAATGGTCATTTCTGTAGGCAACAAAATGTTGTTTTCTTAAAAAAAAAAATAAAACAAACAGCACCATTAAAGAAAGCGTGATCCCTGAATTCTAAACAAAACACTGTCTTGAAATAACAAAAATTGCTAAAATGCTTGTTTCACCCAGTCACATTGGGTGGGGTAACGAAGCGAAGCATAACAGCATTAAACTGTATTTTTTTTCCTGCTGAAACCAACTACACCCCCTTCTGAAGATCCAGAGAACCACTTTCCGAGCTTGTCCTGTGGGAATAATATTTTCTTTGGTAGAGGACTGAAGGAGGGTATTTACTTCACTGAATGCGGAGAAAAAAAATATCTATGCACGCTAGGGATCTCCCCAGTAAATCTGTATTTCTCATGCACGTTAGGTATGAGCGGATTTCACAATGCTGTTATACTGCAGGAGTAACACTGCCCCATAAAGGCATAGAATGGCTAATGTCGAACAGATGTAAACATTCAGAATACTGACAAAAAAAAAACCCAAAAAAACCCCAAACCAAAAACCCATACACACAAAAAACCCTGTACTGAAAATGTGAATCGAGTTAAGTTTCTGTAAAGCAGAAAAAATATTTTACAGCAGTACAAGAGAATTATGGCGACAAAGTAAAGCACTTTTCTTGTAACATTCATGAACAGTACAAATACAACAAAGTTATTCTACGGACTAAATTATTCTTTAACTATCAAATATAGTACAAAGCGAAATATTATGTGCTATAAAAGAAGCAGCTCCTTAAATTAGACTAAAAAATGCTTTTTTTTTCTTTTCGTTGGTTTTACAGTGACAAAGCATGATGACCGAAGACAACAGGATTTCGTAGATTCAGAAACATTTAGCTACACGGGTCCATGATAAATCCACTGAATATTTTGTTGCTTTCCCCCCAGTGTTCTGCAGAGCCACGGAAGGCAAACCGCTGCGCCGCTGCCAGGAGACTGCAGAAGTCATTCAGTGTTCAGAGCAGGGCCGTTCACGTGTGTCAGCTAAAATGATCCCTTTCCGGTGACATTTCTCAGCTCTTCTCGAGTGTTTATCCCGGTACTTCACCACACCTTGGAGAAACTGCTAAACCAGAGGCTACAATAACGATTCTGAAATTGTGCGTGTGTTTATAAGGGGAAGGGGGTGCAGCATAAGGTAATTTTACTTCAGAAATTGCATTATAAAGCACCATATGCACCAGCTTAAAAACTGTGCAATGAATTGCAGGGCCCTGAAAAACCATCTGCACGTTCTGTAGCTTACCCTGACAACATGCACCACCCTCAAGAAGAAAGTCTATAGTACAGAGAATATACCTTTTGCTTTATGGCTCAACCTTTATTTTTGTCTTTTAAATGCTATTTCATGTACTAGACCTCAGCAGACAGATAAATAAAATGCAAACAGGGAGCATCCAGTTCACCATTTCTTAACTATTTGTCTTTAAACGTTATTTCAAAGGGAGTTTCTGCTTGGAAAATTAGTTCGGAACAGAAACACACAAACACACACACTGCAAATGCCCTAACGTTATCTGCATATCTCACAGGTATGCAATTAAAACAATAACGAGGGAGGAAAGAACAAAAGAGTGTTTCTCCCTCTCACCCAAAAGTGCTGCTCCAGGGGTAGGAGTGGGGGAACGATTTTGGAGATTTTAAAAAAAAAAAAAAAAAGGTAAATTATACATGCTGGACATCAGGACACATACGTACGTACACGCAAACACAGAGCAGTGTGTTCTTAAGCGATTCTTTCACCACTTTTCAGTGCATAAACTATTATCACCCCACGGTGCAAACTGCATGGTCATCAGAAAACACAATGACATTGGGCCCGAATCCTGGACAATTAAACTAAAAAAGTAATTCGAAATTAACCTCTAAATGTGATTGTGTTCTTACTGAAGACCAAGGGTCGCTCTCCCCCACACATTTGTGTGATAACCAGAATCCAAGTGAGGTTTTCAGTCACACTAGGATTCAGTCAGGCTCCTGTATCACTGCAGTTGCTTTTGAGTATTTTAATACCCTAAACCCATGATCTGTAACAACACCTCATGACTGTTGCTAACTAATTGGTCAAATTCGTTCCTGGTGCAACTCCAACGACTCAAGAACAAAAGGAGTGGAACTGCACTACGGAAGAGTTTGGTCGATTGTGTAATATAACATAGCACCATCCAGTCTAACGCCATTTTAAATAACATTTTATCATGACCTCACACATGCAAGTTGCAATCCTGATACAAAAATGACAGTATGACATGAATGAGTTACCTACCACGTTAGTCACACTCTTGCCCTTCGAACAAAGTAAAACTATTTTAGTGGCCGGAATTTATTTCTGTATTATGTCAGTCAATACAAGAAGTATTTCAAGATGCAAGTACAAACAAATATTGACTTATGTGCTGTGGACAGGATAACCTGAGCCAGAAACAGGGATTCCCAGCAGGCTTATATAAACATAGGTTATCAGAAGTCTAAGGCTGGTTGCCCTCTTTATTTTAAATAGCAGTATCCTACCTCTACCAAGTATAAATACAATGCAATACAATTCCGATACAAAGGCTCCTCAAATATGAATTTGATATGCATTAACTGACTACACTCATGCTTACTCATGAGTATTTTCCAGTCACTGTTTTGCCAGCAGCTGGCGTAGCACTGAATGCTAATTTTCATGTGGTTGCTTTTAGGTTTTTGCTTGGCTGGCTTATTTTCCTACCAGAAGCCCTGAAAGTGCTGAGAAGCTGTTTCTTAACTCACGTGTCATATTAAGGAGCACTTTTGTATAGAAAAAATATATTGTTGTATCAGCAACAAATTTGTTAGTGTAATTATAAATGGCCTTCGTACCACACAGTGTCAAAAATAATACTGATATGTTGCTAATTACAATAAAAGAGAACATCAAGGTGCACCATAGAGCTTCCTATGACAGGAATGTATGTTGTAGATATTCCAGCTCACTTTTAAGACAATAAATGGCATTTATTGTATTTGTGAAGATGGTCCCACAAGAAAGTAAGTGTGGTTCCTCCATTCAGTAGAACCTCACTAATATGCACCCATGTCAGGGAGACCGCTTACGAACAAGTATGCAAACAAAGATCATATAAAAAAAGTATAGTGTAAAATGTAGTTTACCTTTTATTTCCTAAATATAGTTCTATCATTCACATTAATATTTCAGAATGCAACGGTAAATGCATCATGAAATCCAAGCAGTATGACGTCTCACACATTCTTACGACATTGCTCTCTGAAAATTGTGGAAGGAAAACCAGTTTTCTTGAGCAGACCCTGAGGTCTTTGGATTAGTGAGGTTCTACTGTAACAGTAAAAATAACACTTCTCTCTGATTCTGACATTTGGGCAGACCCGACCACATATTGGCAGATGGATAACTTGCACTCCACATTTTGTGTTCTTGAAGTGGGGGTAAAAAAACCCAAGGTATTTTCATCTCCCCAGCAACTGCATGTGCTTTATCCCTTTATAATATTTTCCCTTCAGGTGAATAGGGCCCCAAAATTATCATTTGTCTTCTCTGCTGTTATGGTGGCTAGCGCATCTGGAATGCAGCTATAGTCCTAAATGTAAATACAGTACTGGATAAATACTGAAGGTTACTTTAAAGATGCAGTATCCCTTTTAAAAATGCCTTTTTGCTTCCAGATTTCTAAAAGGTAGAGTAAGGGGTCTGAATTCCTTTGAGAAAAAAAAAAGTCAGTGTTATAAGTAATTCTGAGAATTACTTTAAATGGCAGAACTCTGAGATGTTATTTAGAGTAACTCATGTAAGAGGAAAAACAACTGATAATCTAATACTCAACCAACACACGATTCGAATTTTTCCTTATTCGTTCATCATAAGAATGCATTATTTTTAGGCCACCGAAAGGCTAAAACATCCAGAACCTATCACATAAGTCTGACCCTACATATATATATATTTGGGACTGACAAACTAAGTGGACAGATTAGAGAGACAAACACAAATGAAGAATATTTGAGTGGGAAACAGGAAGAGAAAACAGGTGTCTAATCCCCAGGAGAGAAGTTACTTTCTCCAGACTCTGCTGAAGCCAACGTGATTCCAGTGTTGGTCCCACTAACTCAGCCCATATACAAATCTTTCTTAAGGAATCAACAAGAAGAGATGATGAGTAAGATTTGAGTTCCAGAGTCCCTGGCAGGCACGTAAGGAAACTCCTCTAATAATAAAAATTCCTCTTTTCTTTTTTTTTTTCCCCGTAGGTGAAGTGACTATATTTTAGCCCTAGATAGTGAAAGTCAATTGAAGACAACAATCCTATCAGCAGAAAAACTGCAAACCGATTTAGAAGCTACAATGGCCGATACCCCCGCACCTTGCCACTACCCCACTCAAAACAGTCGCTACTCAGTGTGTTATTCATTCTGCATAGTTACTCCACTTCTTGCAGTTATTCTTCCACTGACCTCTAACCTGCAGCTTGTAGCAACTAGCAAAAAGTGGAGAAAAAAACGTGCTGCACTTTGTGCAAATAAATAGAAGCTACGAATGACATGCATTAATGCTTTTTTTTTTTTTTTTTTTTAGCGCAGCAAGAGAGCTCAGAGACGCTTCATTAACAAGGCTATCTCTTTTTTTTAAAACTACTTCTACAGGTTTCCTCTTCTTCCTGGAAAATGGCACTCAGGCAAGAATAACTAAATTCTGAAAGCACCTCATGGAAGAAAAAAACAAAACAAAATAATCAATCAACTAATTGCAAACCATTAGTGGCCTAAACCGTCCCAATTTCTCCGTTCCTTTGTCCTGCTCTCCCATGCTGATAAGGGATACTGCATCTTTGATTCGGTTCCTACCGTACAACCAGACAAGCTACACACAGTTTGGAAGGCCCTATGCAGTCATCATGACAGAAGGCTCCGCAGCCTTTGCACACGATCATGGCTTTCAGCCTGCAAGAGCATTTCAGTTCCAGTTCATCAGCATTGCTGCTGTCAGCAAATTTCTGAACCGGGATCTGCGCGTTCTGGTTCGACAGGCCTGTGGCAGTGTTTGAGCCACTTCCTAAAATCCCAATCGATTTCTCAATTGCAGATGCTGCCCTTTTGAAGCTTGTGCTACCGAAGTGTATTGTTGGATAATTTCCACAGACCTGCTGCTGCTGCTGCTGCTGCTGCGGTGGGTGCTGCGTCTGTATTTTCTGAGCAGCAAGTTGGGTAAAAGGCTTCTGTGGCTCAGAAAGTAAATAGGAAGAGAAATCTGCATTTTTTAATGCAAACGCTTTTAACTGTTCTTTCACTTCGTTCTGATCATAGGCGGCTTGTTTCATGCCCAGTTCGCAGCTGCTGCTTAAACCTTCCTCAAAAGAAATAGGTTCAGATTTTATATTGCTACAGATGCTTGCTGGCTGAGGCCAACTAAGTCTTTTAGTGGTTTCCATAGTAACTGTCGGCTGTTTTTGATCGGAGGGGACTTCTGCATTTGGGTGAGGAGGGGGAGGAGGTGGCAGGGGCGGAGGGGGAGGAGGGGGATGCACTAATGTATTAGTCTGCAGAGTTTGAGAGGCACTGGCAATGTCATCACCTTCCTTGATTTGAATGTTAGGGGAAAACACACTTCCTAGCCTCAGCTGGTGAGCTGCTGTAGAAATATTCACTTCTCCCAAGCCCTTCTGTTCCAGGTGTCTGCTAAAAGCAAATGCGTTGCAGCCAGGTGGGCCTTTTGAAGTAGTTTGCAACAAAGCTGCTGTAGGAATGGGGCCTCTTGCAGCCATGGACATTTGGTAAAAATGCTGTCTATGTGAGGTACTAGCTTCTGCGTGAAAGCTGCCATTTTTATCAATGTGAAATAAGCTCTGCTGGAAACTGCACGAAGGCAACGGCCTCTTCTGCTGCTTGATCTCCGGGCTGTGAGCGATTCGGCTCTGAGCGGCGTGTTTGTTCAGCCACTCCTGCTTAAATGGCTGACCATGCCCTAGCTGATTCACGCTGGAACTAATTACACAAGGAGCCACTTTAACATCTGTGTCCATTGACACCTTCCCCGGCTCACATTTAATTTGAGCATGTTCCCCTGCAGTCCTGGCCATCCTCTTTTTCGGATGGTTTTCACGCTTTCTGATCTGCAGCGGGGCTATGCTGCCCGCTATAAATCCTTTACCATCTGGATTAGGCGAGTTGGAAGGATGTTCGACAATATTTCTCTCGGACACTGCTGTTTTACATACTGAGGTAGTTTGCAAAGGCAAGGGAAGCCTGTTAATTTCTAGTTTGGCTCCTGACCTGGGCTGCGGCAGCACTTTCTCTAAAGGCAGATTGCCTTGCAGTAACTGTGTCACTAAGGGATTGTTGGCCTCCACTGACGACAAGCGACAGCCAGAGCCCCCGGCACTGGTAACTCGCTTCAGGGTTTCTGTTGTCAGGGACAGGGAATCTTCCATGGAGTCCGCCATGGATGTCTTGGAGGTCTGCGGCGGCTGCGCGCTCGCGGCTATTTCTGCAGCCTGGGCGGGCATTTCAGGTCCTGTGAAATCCTCAGTGTCCATCCTGAAGCACTTGTCAGACTCGTTAGTCTCCGATTTAACGGGGACAGCGATGCTCGTCAGAAGACTCCTGGACTGCAGCTCTGACATTTGCGCGTAACTGGAAGGTTCGGTTTTGACATGTTTTAAGCAGTTTTGCTCTGCGTATTCCTTATGCTTACCGGAGTTAAGATGGCTGACCACCGGCTGGTCTGTACTCATTGCCTCTTCGTCATGCCAACAAATTCTGTTGTTAGTGTTGTACTGATTGGCACAGGCAGCATCTGCTTCGTTTTTAAATGCGGAAGGACCTCTTAATTGCTCAGCAAAACCTTGGCTGGGAGTAACCACCTCAATTAGTTTATCTTGAGGAGCAAGAGGCACTTCTCGAAGGCTTGAACAACCTGCCTGCAAGTTCTTGCTGTCTTGCTTTGCCGTAATGGTGATAAAGCTGGAACTGTGCTCAAGGCCCTCATTAGAGACCACTTCAGGCCTGCTTATGACAGACACCTGAGGACAGGCTATACTTTGTAAGGCAGCTTCTGTCCTTACGGGTCTGCTCTGCAGGTCAATGCTGTTCTCTGCAGTTTCAATAGAAGAAGAAAGTGACAGGCTGGAATTCAGGTTTGTAGTGTGGTCAACAATGACTTTGCAAGGTATAGACCTATTCATGGCAGTTTGTGTAAAGCTCACTGGCTGAGATTTACCAGGGAGGTCCATTCGGTTTCGTGCTCCAGAGCTTTTTTCTAAGAGATCAGCATTTAATTTAGTAGCGTTATCATAAGAGCTTATTGTCACCATGTTACCAGTAAACATTGAAACGGGCGGCCTTGCAACAGACTCTGCTACTGCAAGGGCCTCACTGCAACTTAAAGCTGACCTAACGGTAGTGTGAATGGAGACCGTGCTTTGCTCGTTACACCCGGTTATGGCTATCTTATCAGAAGAAAATCTGTTGGTAGTCCCCACTGGGGGAATCAGTACAGAACTACCAGAGAGATGATTTGGCAAATTATTTGCAATAGATGAAGCTGGCACAGTGGCATAATGACTGGAGACTGCGTTACTCGCATTGCTACTTGGTATCGGCAACCTTTTGTCATCGATGGCATTTGGTAAGACCGTATTGTCTATGGAGACTGGTACGTTACTGTTATCAATACATTTTGGTCCAACGGCTATGCATGGAGTATCAGCCCCTTGGATGGTTTTCAGCATATTTATATTACAAGCTGAAACTGCTGTGTTTGCACTGTCAACAGACATTAAAACAGAGGATTTATCAACAGAACTTGCAAAAGAAAGTTCTTTAATTGCTCCAGACATAGCAGTGCTGCAAACAGACACAGAGACTGAACTTTTATTATAAAGCACTGGCACACTGTTACTTTCAGTAGAGGTAGATGAAATAATTTTCTCACACAATTGTGGCATAGGTATAGTTTCATCAGAACTGTGCACAGCTATCTCAGTAGCAGTTTCTGGTAATGTAGCTGTGTTAAGTGGCTGCTGCAATAAAGTGGTAGTCTCACGGTGATGAGCAGACTTGTTGCTAGGGGACCTGCAGTTAGGATTAACTATAATGACACCAGTAGAACCTTCAATCTTTGTGTCAGTAGAAGTTGGTATCTCCAGAGATGAGGTACTTTCCTTTGAGCTGAACTGTGATTTTGATTCTTTATTAGTCTGGAGTAAATGAGCTCTGGCTTGATGCTTTGCAAATAGCTTGGCCTTTGTTTGCTCCTTGATGTGTGCCAGTGTTCTTGTCTTCCCACCTTCGCATGGGGTCCCCATTGCTCCAGAGACTATGCTCGCAGCTGCTGCTACGGCTGCTGCAGCTGCAGCTTCTCTTTGGGCTCTTGCTTGCTGAGCTCTTGCTTTGATATCTGCAAGAGTTCTAGCCCCAGTGTTTCTCCCACTGCTGACCGATGTACTTGGGGAAACTCGAGGTTCTGGTTTAGAAACAGGTTGGCTCTTGATGATGAAAGGCGGTCCAATTTTTGAAAGCTGAATCTAAAGGAAGAAAAAAACCAATAATTTTAATGAGATCATCGACTCGCTAAAATCACCAGCTGTCTCTTAAAGGGTCAGAGAAAGGTAATGAAGAGAATTACTGTTCAGTGGAGCTGGACAGAAGAATGCTAAAAATGAATGATATTTACACTTCAGCGTTTTATCATCCTCCGGCATGAATAACTGACACCTGTATTAGCCTACTCATGTCGATCCTTCTGACAGGAAGGAAGACTGAACTGGATGACAAGATGATGCTTATCTGATACAATTTGTCAGCCCTGTTTTATATGCAGTGTATCTAACTGAGAAGATCAACAAGCCTAGTGCAGTGATACTGGAAAAAAGCCTACAACTAAGCTCTTGCTGCAAACGTGTGAAAAAATACTGTTCAGGTAGTGCTTTTGGTCCTTGATCTCCAATGACTAAGGCATCAGGAACAGCCTGTCTTTCTCTTACATACCGGACACCAAATCTTGCCTTTGGATAGGATGTAGCACTGAGCCTGTTTTTCACGTTACACTACAGAGCACTTCAGAATAGTGGTATAAAAGAAGTGAATCACCGAAGGATACACCTTTCCCTTCCTCACCTGCAATTTTAAGAGACTCACTTTAGTACATCCCTGGGATACCTCCTATGCTACTGCATTTCAAAAATGAAATCTTCAAACCTACAAAAATTAAAAATGCAAATACTAAAGTTTTAAATACCTAAAACTTTAAGCAAAATAATACACTATAAAATCACTGGGATTATTAGTATGTTTCCAGTTAGGCACATCCATTTTCAGGATTAGAGATTAAGAGTCCTGGGACCACTTTATAATTCATGCACTCTCTCAGAATACCCAAAGGCTGGCAAAAAACCACTTCAGTTTCTTAGAAGGGACATATGTTTACCAGCTGCCCACAGTAATAGGACTTAGTGGTTAATGCGCTGACTTCTCTTCTGAAAGGAACTGAGAAGAAAACTAGGTAGCATTTGTAGAAAAAGTAGTCATACGGCATGATGGGAAGTGAGAGCCATATAGCAGAATGATTTAGGAGAACTGGGGTTCTTTTTCCTCTTAATTACAAAGGATAGGGGTTTGTTGGTGAGATGACCCAAGAGCCAACTATTTGTTGCACAAAAAACATACTAGATCTGATTGTCCAAAATTATTTTTTGAAATGCTTCCCAATTTTTTAGTATTCTCATTCAGTGGCTGGAGGCATCAGGGAGACTCAGTTCTTGAGGCTGTGCAAGACTGACAGCATCTGGTTTTCCATAAGAGATCAGTGGAAATCAATATTAAGATGGTATTGTAATATAAACAGTTCTATGATTCTATGGTTCTATATAACCATACAACTCTGTGCTGGCTGGAGGGCTGGAATACTTCACTTTCCCTAGCAGTTAAATTTTTGGCTTATAAATAAACACTCATGCCTAATATTGTGAAGCTTTAACATTTACATGAACATACTTTAAAGAATATCATAAACTCACAATTACTTCACATCATTTTGCTTTCTGTTTCAGGACCAACTTTTTTCAGTTTCCACTTTGCATCACCAGAACTGCTAAAGCTCTAAGTGCTTGATTATTTTTATTATTATAGTAATGACCTTTTTTTTATTCCCTAGTGATCTATTTTCTTTTGTGCTTAGACAGTGATTAGAATTTATTAGGCTAGATAGAGACCTTCCAAATATGAAACAGTATCACTAAACTCAGAATGGGCTAACTTCCAATTGCATCATTGCTCATAAAAATAAATTAGCTGAAATATGCTGCCGCACTAGTGATTAAAACAGTTAGCCTATTTGCCCTCCTGGCCATATTAACAATGTTCAGTGATTGCAGCAGTTAAAAATAAATGCAGAAAAGGGTATTTCTGAATAATCAGGAACTAGTATTGCAAAGTCAGTGGCTTAAGTTCAGCATATTTGATCTAAAACTTGGCTGATGTCATCATGTACAAAATTAAAAGGGCCAAAATGATGAACCTAAATATAACTAAAACTATAGATCCCTCTATTAGGAAAAAAAAGCTTTCAACTGGAATTTATTTCTTACATAGCAGAATGATACACATAAAAATGTTTGCTTAGCTGGTGTATCTTTTTTACCTTTTGCTTTGCCATTAACAAAGATACCTATACACATATCAATTAGACACTTCCCACTCACAGACAGGTCTCTGTTTCCAATTAATTCTACAGGGAAATCTTATTCTTCAGCCTACCCCAAGCCCTGGGCTTGCAAAGGGATCTCCAACTACTCTGACTCTAGGTTCTCTTGCTGGTTGTTTTACTTAGTATTGGTTACGGCAGCACTTATTATTCATGCTGCTGGAGAAGTCATCCACAGGAGAACAAGTGGATAATAGAGTTGGGCAATTAGAAAAACAAGTAGCACTGTGTAAATAATGGGGAAGCTCTTGAATTAGATTAAGCCATAGATCCTGGAAAACTTTCCCTCACACAAAAGCAATTTTGTAGCAAAGACCCTGACTGAACAACTATAGGTATATTTATATCAGAAGTAATTTGGCATGGTAGGAATGTAATAGCAAAGCAAAAACATCAGTGCTAACACCCCTCACACCTCTATAGGAAATATACTGTGCACTGTGTCTGCATGCAGTCAGTAGGAGGGAGATAATAAACCTTTAGTTTCCAAGTAAGCCTGTTTATTCATTACTTTACCTTAAGGGGTGGAACTCGGGGTTCTTCTCTGGGTGGCTGATCTTTATCAGATGGACTTGTTGATGAAGCACTACGATTAGGCTGATCATCATCTATTCTAGCTCTCTTCTCTTTGCAGATTCCAAAGCTGTGCTGTTCTGCCGTTTTCCTCTTTGGGATCTCTGGATCTCTACTTTCATTCCTCACTTCAGGAGATTTTGTGGGTTCTAATGACTTGGAAGAATGTGAACTCTCTAGCCGACTTTGGGTGCTGCCTATTAGCTTGTGAGATTTACTTCTGCACACTTCAGAGAATGTAGCTTTCTCTAGAGATGAGGTATATAGTTTATCATGCGGCTTTGATGGAAGCAATTCGATATTTTTGCCAACTGATCCTTCTGGTAAGACAGCTACCTCTGATGGCAAGAGTGTACCTTTCTTGTCACCTCTTTGCTGAATGCTGTGATTTTTAATTTTGATCACCTCTGGAGATGAGTGTTCTGGGATGGATGCAATGTAGGATTTCTCAATTTCGGAATGTGACTTACATGGCTGATGACTGAGGTTTTTGCTTTGGGGCTCTTCCAATACTGAAGAATCAGGTATAATTGTAAGTGGACCAACTTTCATATTTTCAGGGGCACTCTGAAGTTGCTTTGGCTGAACAACAAGATTCTCTTCTTGAACCACCTTAGGAATGGCAGAGCTTTCTTCTTTCAAAGCAGGAAGGGAGTCCTCCAGTAAACATGGCGATTTTCTTTGTTGCAGAATAAGTCTTTCATTGCTTGGGGAATTAGAAACTGGAGATGTCTCTGATGGAAGAGGCAAGCTATTTGCCACAGATGTTTCAGAAGTTAGAAGAACAGAAGATACTGAAGAAGTTTCTGATGTTAAAGGCAAATCAGACATTGGAGATGTCTCTGATGTTAAAGGTAAATTAGAAGCTGGTGATGCCTCTGATGTTAAAGGTAAATTTGACATCAGAGATGCTTCTGAGGTTACAGGTGAGGTGGACATGGGAGAGATTTCTGACATTAAAGGTGTGTGCAAGTTTTCATCACTGGCCTTTTGCTGAATATCCCCTTCAATGTTTTCAGTACTGGACACTTCAGATGAGCAAGCTGTTTCAAGAGATGCTGGAGTACAGGGTTCCTCTGAAGTTGACTGAGTGTCTCCTCCAGGAGAGGCAATACAAACACATGGTCCTTCTGGACTTCCAGAGGAAAAGGAAGTTTCGGAAATACAAGCATTCTCAGATGACTGTTCCTCAGGGTCACTTTGAAGCTCCATATCCACCGCAATGCCTCCACCAGTGAACAAGGAGCCTTCCAGAGCAGCATTTGGCATTTCTGGTGCAATTAGCTCTTTTGCAGACTCAGAATCCTTCTCTGCTGTATCACTGACAGAGTTTGTGGATGAAGCTGATCGTGCTGGTGATACACAATCCTCCAGCTGATCTATCACAACTGACATCTCCTCCTGAGGGCATTCTGACTTCAACTCCACTTTAATTTCGATGTGAGATACAGTATCAGTTACATCATTCATCATGACACAGGACTCAGTGCTGTCTGCAAGCTGTACTGCCTCTGTTTCTTCATTTGTGCCAGCTGGACTTACTGACTCCTCAGAAAACTCTTGTTCTGTTTTATGGTTCTCCTCTTGGCATTCACAAATACTTGTCTCAACCTCTTCAGCAATCTCCTCCTGAATGATTGATTCTTCAGGTATCAGTATATCCTCTGAGTCTGCCGTTAGGTCCTTGACAGGAACCTGTTCCATACTACACAGAGATGGACAATAATCTCTCTCTGGTAAAGGTGGAATTTTAGCGCCTTTCTCTTCTTGGTCCTCGAAGGTTGCTTGCTTAGAAGGACCAGGTGTGCCAGAAGATCCACACAAAGAATTGCTTTCATCTTCATCATTGTTCTGCACTGCAGTGAGTTTCATTGATTCCCCTCTTGACATTCCCAATCTAAATAAAAACACACAAATTAAAAAGGTCTTTTCATCACAGACATGATAAAGGAATAGGATAGTTTTTCTCACCCACATCTTTTATTTACAAAAAGGACATATTATCCAGTTTAAAACAATTGTTTGGTTAAGTGGTGGCTGACTAATTTATAGATGTTTTTATATATTTTGGAAACCTAACTACCCAGATTTTCTTACCAGTGGTAAAAAACCTAAGTATTTTTAAAATAAGTAATCTATTATTCATTATTTAACTATGTGGCACTTCCACGAAACAAAAAAGCAAGCTACACAGGTTTACTCTCTTTAAATTTCTGTCATTTTTGTTTTTGTTTTTTTTTTTAAATACCAGCACAACACTGCAGTACTAATACAGCATGTATTGCAGAGGAAATGCACATCTGTATCTTCTTCCATCAGTAACAGTTCTAAAGGAAATTCCTTTTTTCCTCCTACACCTGTATTTAGGGTCAACACAGATGGTAATATGGCTTAAATGCTGCACTTTAAAGAAAAAGCTGCACCTAAAGCTAGTAAGGCAAAGCATGTGTTTCCATTTTGTAATTTGACAGTAATTTCAAATTTATGATGAAAATCAAAATAACTCCACTTCAGCCTCATTTTACAACTCAAGAGTAAATTACAAAGATCTCAGTTGGCAGCTTGTGTGGTTTTGCTCCATTCTTTCAGCAAACTAAGTACTTCATTTGAGATAAAAACTATTTCTACATAAACAGATTATGTATATACTATTCGTCTGATTTCACTATAATTAAAAAAAGAAGTTTAACATTCTTAAGGAGCTAAAAAGACACATAATCTATGCATTCATTCTCAGGGATGAAGTGCAAAGGAACGATTCTCCTACCTATACTTCTGAAGATTTTCTTACCTTTGGTCCTGAAAATATTAGTTTAAAAAAACTTTTATTACTTCAACAGGATTAAAAAAACACCACCAAACCAACCAAAATTAAACAAAAGCCAAGGGCTGAAAAAAATGTTTATTTTAAAAAATGTCTCTGCTCTGACATCCTCATTTCCTCCTAAGGACAGTGGGAGCACAGGGGTTCAGCATTTTTAGTAAGATTTTGCAAGCAGACTTTGTGCCTCAGTGATTCCATAATAATAGAAAATACACAAAAGCTTGGCTGGAGGCCTTAAAAGAAATTTCATGGTCTTAAGGATCTTCTAATCTAATTAATAGAAGTTTGATCTCTCTTCTCATTTTAATCAGAAAACAAAGAATAATATGGAAATAAGGGAGCATAAAAGATATTCAGAAATCATGGAAGCAAAATAACTTGTCAATGTGCAGCCAGAGGATACAGAGGTCACAAAGGCCCATGTATATGGAAGTACAGAATAAATGCGTAAAACCCCAAAATCTGTGGCTGCGTATTTTAAAAACACTGAACTGATGCATTGCAATGATAGCTGTAAAATGCAAACAAAACCCCTAACCAGCACGGAATTGGTATCCCAAAAAGCACTCTCAGGGTAATTATTAATATTGCCTACCACTAGTAACTTAATATGCACAATATTGTGCCATCAATATGCTGAGGAAGGATCCTCTAGAGGGCAATTCAGAACAGCAAATTTACATCTCCCACACTGAATGCATTTCAGAAAATGTGTCTTTCTTCTACATAGACTATAGGTTCCCTATGTAGTCTAAGTTTAAGTTATAAGTAAAGTTTAGTTTACCTAGGTTTAGGTGAGTAACTTCCTTCCTCTAAAATTCCTTGGGTAAATGAGCAAAAGTTATCGCAGGAAAATGAAGAGGGGAAAGAAATCCACTGCATTACTGAAAACTGAATCTGCAGTCTATTTTGTCTAGCTGGCTTACATCACAAAAAGATATTGTCTGACAGTTATCTTTATGGAATAAAAATCAGCAAAGGAATGAAGGACGGGATAAAGGTGAATGCAACTGTCACACAGACACTACACAAATACACATATTCTAGTAACGTATTGAAGTGGAAGAAGTGTAAGAAAAATGAGATAATGAAGGATTAAGGCCAGCAGAACACATACTGAATCTTAATCAGTTTTTTTTGCAGTATTGGAAATACTATCTTGGAAGAAGATGCTGCAGTGAAGAAGGCGGCTTTCAAAAGGAGAAGGCTCAAAATCAGCGTGTTTATGGCAATCTCAGATTGCAAGATAAACAGCTGATCTGTCTTCTTCCTTAGAGAAAAAGACACCCAAAGTTTGCAAAACAACACAAAAATATGAGGACAGCAGTAAATAGCCACCAGTAAAAGAGCTAAGGACAGGATTGACCTGATAGAAAGTAAGGGCAGTCAGTCATCAAATAAAAAAAACCCTGAACAGCTATTCAAGGATATATGGATGCTGATGTTCTAGCGCTGTAATAAGCAGTACTGGGGAAAATAATAATAACACAAAATTAGGATTAAATCAGCAATAAAATTTAGAGGAGGTCTACCCAAAATTAAGGCTTTGATTCAGTGATCTGGCAGTAGCATCCTGACATGTAACTCTCTCAAGAGCGGGAAAAGAAATAATATATTGAGACAATAGAGTACAACCCTTGCAATCCTGGGGCAACAAGCCAGGAGAAAGTGGATTTCTGGCAACATGCATCAGCTGATCCTAGACAAATGACTGCAGAATGAATTTTTTGTTTTTTAAAGAAAGTCAGAGAGAGGAAAAATGAACAACCATGTGGAAGGGGAAAGTGAACATAAATGGTTGGAAGTAAACTACAACCGACAGTTCCATGGTAAACAGCCTGGGTACAGATAAGAGCAAACACAAGAAACATGATGTGTAGAGCCAACATGGAAGAAGCACTCTAAAGCCCTTGAATGCCATGAACTGGGGAGCGTTTAAAAATGTTTACAAAGATTCTGGATCTATTAATGGTCCTTTGCTAAGTTTAAGGTGAAAACTGAATTTACTTATGGAATATTAAAAGATCAAACTAGCTGATGTCAGAGCAAAAATACCACATTGACTGTAAAGTGAGCAAGCTAGACTGCAAGAGAGTTCCATTTTGCAGGCAGTGCATGGGAGAAACAGCTCGGGAAGCTTTCAAAATCTGCTACTTCAGACAGATCAACATAGTGGAAAAGAGACAAAGCACAGACATACTCAAAGCAAGTTTAAAAACCAAAGTGAAAAAAGGTGAGAGGACTTACACAAGGTGGAAACTATAGCAAAAGCTACCATTCAGTCAGTAAATAATGAGAAAAGAGTAGTTAAATCTGTCCAAGCAGCAAAGAAGTAGAACCTGCCTATGTAACAGCCAGGAAGAAGAATGCAAGTGAAACAACGCAAGCTGGGGAAAGGGCAGGGGGGACCAGATTCAGTACCGTAGTCAAAATGGAAATTATTTGCAATGTGACATTTTGCATAACAAAATTGATGTCAGGAACCTATCAACCCAAATGACATGTATCGCTGCAGACTGAGTAATTATCTGCCAACCATTACAGCGTCCAGCATTCAGCTAGCATGGCAGGACTGCTGGCTCTGTAAAATTGTGAGTATCATTCTCTGAGCATGTGACAGTCATTTGTGACTGAGAAATAGCCTTCAGCTAGAGCGAGGTGCTCATGCTTTGCTGGTACTAAACTTCTACTTCTTGTGGAAAGCCCTGTGCCAGTACCTTACATAGCCCTTTCATGAAAGGTTGGTAACCGACTCTTCTCTTGACATGCATAATGAAAAGCCATTATGTTCCTTATCTAAAAACCTAATTACTATTTTTTGATACTAAAGGGATCAATACCTGGACTACATTGAGGTCTCAAAGCTGTTAAGTAAGAAATTAAGAACTTGACAATAAGAAAGTCTGCCATATTAAGACTCTAGAATTTCCATTACCCTAGAATTTCCATTATATGTAAAGATAAAGTGGTGTAGAAACAGTATTCACACTGGGAGAAAGCACCTAGCAAGGATGTGCAAAACAAAATATTAAAATGGATCTGTCCGTTTGCTGCCTTGTTTTCACTACGTTTCCCACTGGTCCAAGGCAGTGGATGGTGAGAATTAGCCCTGTTACTGCAGAAACACTTCAGTCAATGCCTTAATCTTTAAGTTAATCACTTATATGAAGGGTTCCCTGTGCCCTGGATTTCCTAAGTAAAAACCATCTAACAACAAAACTAAGACATCTCATGTGCTGATGGTTCCCATGGCACATTTTTGTCTCCTAAGTATTATGCAAAAATTCCATAAAAACATACTTGAAAAAAAACCCAGTAACTTTTAAATAATTAGTTTATACTTTATAATAATTAATACTTATAATACTTCATAGTTTTTAAAATAAGGATGCAATTCTAAATATTGATGGATGAACTTTTTAAAGCAATTTTTAAAGGGAAGATTCTTGAATTTTAAAAAGATGTGAATCTCCTTAAACTTTGATTTTAAAAAAAATGAATATAAGAACTGAATTTTCAGCTGCTGCAGAATGCCATCTCTGTATCATCATCAATGAAATTGTGCTGACTCGCTCCAGTTGTGCACCTGGAGTGATACTATCTAATTAATTTTAGTCAGTTAAGGGAATTTATTTATTCTTCGCATCTCACTTCTAAAATTAGACTAGTCATTGTCACTTTCATTTATCTCTAGTCAATATTTATTCTGTGGTGTATATTCTACTCCAGCAAAGGGCCGCCTCAGTCAAACATTTAAAAAATCTATTTGATTTTAGAAACTCTGCAATTAGCTTAGATAAAAACAAACCAAAACATCCTTACTACAGAAATATGTCTACTGGTCTTCTAGACTGTAGAAGCTGTATTTATATTTTGCAGGAGGGGAGAACTGTCCTAATGCTATCTTTTAAAAGATAATTAGAAAATACTCGCATGCTTGGGCCTTGTGTCTTAAGCTCTCCTTGGAATGAATTTTTATGGATGAGTTATAAACCTTTAAAAATGCAATTGTAATGCAAGTGCAGACACATCACTATAATTCTACCCACAACTTCTTATACTGGAGAATGACTGCCTTTGATAACTGCTTTATTAATTTTTACAGCACATGACCGTGGTATGTGAAGCAGAGAATTGTATTTTCATTTCCTCCTAAAAGAAAATAAAAAAATGCTTTTATCTGCTTCAATACTTACTTTTCACCATAAAACCTTTCAAAGAATTTTTCTTTCCAAGGTTCTGTTTTCTTTTCCTTTTCAATCTCTTGTCTGATGCGCAACTGCATTTCTGGTGTAAATTCTCCTAAAAAACAAATACTAACATATTGAATAAAAGTTGTCAAGGATTAGCTTAATATGGGTAATTATAAATTACAGATACAAAGATGACATACAGTGATTTCTGTTACAGTCATCCAACAAGTCCAAATGAAAATAATGAAAAACGAATGTGAGTGTGACATAGAAAGTTTTAATTTACCATATAACATCAGTACTTCGAAAGCATGTTGGTGGGATTTAGTTGCATTCATTTAGGTTTCCAAGGCTGGCAGTGATGAAAATGCTTGGGTTTTTTTTTTTAAACTGTCAAAATAAGCTGCCACAGCAAGCTGTAAAAATGTACACTAAATTCAAAATGGCATCAGCAATTTTTCTTTTGCTGAATTACTGGTGTATTACACTTTCTGTTCTAAAAGTATTTCTCAAATGAAGAAACAGAGACATTCTTCATAAAAACAATTAACCTTTTGTAAATCTGAGAACAAGTAGAGAGTTACCTTCTGCCAATCGCTGTTTCCACCCTTGTGCTGCATATGCGAAGAATTCATTATTTAGAGCAGAACTACTGAGGCGCAAAACTCCATCACTTCCCATCTAGAAAATAAGCCGATGGTAGCAGAAGATAGTGTCAGAAATAGCGTCAGCTATGATTACATAAAAACAGAGTTCCAATTAAGGGAAAGGGGGAGGGATAGGGAGTGGGAATAACAAAGAAAATTACCTACTACTACTAAACCAGCATTTTCATTATAGTCATTACTGTAAATGCAAGTGGGCTAATCCAGCATCAGTATGCTCTCTTCAGTCATCAGTACTACTGATGATAACTCAGTTTACAACTGATTGATGTGTTTTAATCACAGCCCTCTATCTTGAGCCTATGACTGGAGCTATTGTACACAATCAAAAATCAAGATCATTATTGTACTTGTGTATCTGCCTGGAATATGGTACAAACCAAATTAATTAAATGTAACGAAGACAGTAACTTTGCCGTTTCTAAATAAACCTAACACTCATGTTAGCTAATATGCTGTACTGGTGGAAGAGTGGCTGAGAGGTAACCTTAACAAAATAACTGGTGTAAACCCAGCACTAAAACTAAAACCAGCTATACACATAATTTTACAGGCATCAACAGTGAAAACTGTGAAAGAACATTATAATTATTCTCACTTTGTACATCTGTCAAACAATCAAAGACAAAACACCATGAAAAGTCGTAATCACAATATTTTCTACAATAACTTTTAAAAGCAATCCAACTATTGAGCTTTCTTTTACCATAAAACTTAATGCTTATTTTCAGGCTGTGAGGATATGTCTGACTATTGTAGGAATTCCAATAACTGAAAAAAGTAATTATATAAAACAAATTACCAGTGGGTGTCACCTCTAGCGTAATAAGTAAACAGACAATAAAAACAAACTAGCAAATAAAGAGAGAAAGAGAGGAAAACGCAGAAGGGGTAACGCTGCTAGAAAAAACACCCTCACTATTTTACATCCTTTAAGGTAACTAAGAGAGAAATGTTTGGCAACACCCTTTGTGATCTAGCAGTAAAACCCAGCACATTTTCCAGCATATTAACATGTTTTAGCTACGTAATGTGCCCTAATTCTCAGTGCTTGTTTCAAACTGGAGCCAGAAAGAAGCAGACATGTCAGAAACGTTGAATGATATTTAGCTGTATCTCCCTTGCTGAGCTCGATATTTCACTGATAATACTGGCCCTACTTTCAGAACAGTCTTTGCTAATTTACTCATTCCCTAGTTGACATCCTGTCCCACAATAATCTCACAGAAGTAACCCAGAAAGATATGAAGCAGTAAAAACAGAAATAGTGATAAGCATGGACTCTGAAAAATAGGCAATACTAAAGGCATTTGATTACAGCAAGAAAACAGCGTGTGCATGGTACCAGCGTCCCTCAGCAGGATATGAACCTACAGTACTGCTGCCTGTGATTTCCTGCTATACGGCATTGTTTTGCCAACAAGTCATAGGATTTGCATTCAAGTAGGGTGCGTTTATAATACTTCTACGCATCTCATGATGTGGGTTGTGGAACACATGCATATTAATTACAGATAGGCTATGACTAATGCTGAAACCGGAAAGAAACAGTGAGACGTGCAGCAGAAGAAGCAAGAAAATAAAATCAGTGAGACAATAAAGGCCATAAAGAACATGTACTTATTGTATAAATCAAGCTGGTATGACACATTATCTTCTTTCTATACAAACAAACTTTACTAGAAATATTTAAATTCCAGAATTAATATATTAAAGTGAGATTTCTAGATACCAGTGCCTCTTGCACCTGAACAAACAAACCAGTATATGGTCGAAAACAGCACTTACACAATTTCCTAAAAAGCATGAGAAGTTACAAAGAAAAGAATCACAAGTTATGAAATAAACAATTCTCTGTTCCTCAAAGGTGCTGAAGCTTTCTTCAGTTTCAATACAAAAGGAGATGAAATAGTAACGTCCACTTGTGTCAACATAAGTTCTACTCCAAAGTTCAGTAAATTGAAGATTTTACCCCTAAGCCTGACAGCGTTTTGCAGGGAAGAGTAATACAGACAGGAAATTGTTATTATCATATTTAACTTCATTTAACTTCAGGCTGTCTCTAAAAGGCACAGTCCTCCTGAAATTCTATTGCTCAGCTGATGGCAAACAGTGTAGCCATATCACTAGCCAGATCAACAAATCTCATAGGAAAGTAATAATTTTGCAGACAATAATTTTCTGTGAAATCAGCAAGATGATCGCACTTATCCTAAGGTCACACAATCATTAGATCTCATGCAAAGTTGGAATGTACTGCAAGAGGCAGAAAGAGAATGCCACTTTTCAGCGACAATCCACTTTCAGATTGCATTAAACATAATATGAAATGGTAGCCAAGTGTGATTGAGCTATTTCACTAGGCTGCATAAATCAAGAGCATTATGAAGACTGCCAAGTTATATTACCATGTGAATACAAGAAGAACAGTATTAGCTTCGTTGTAACCCTGTTGTTATAAGGACATGAGAAAAGCAAGCTTTGTAGGAAGAGTTACTGCATCTTTTATTTTATTGGCTAATGTACTTGGAAAGAAAGTGCCAAGTTTTCTTATAAGGTGTGAAAAAGAAACTGCAAACCCCAAGCTAAATGCTAGAAAGAGGTTCAACCAAATTCAAATGTTAACTAGTCCACCTGAGAGAAAAGCACAGGCTGGAACAGAAAGCAAATGCTAGCAAGGTCATAGGTAAAGGTCATTAGTTGTTGTGGATCAGAAAAAATGCCAAGTAGTAAGTACCCATGGAAGAAAAAAGGGGTGCGGGGAGAAGAAAAATAGCAGAAGGGGAGAATGAGAAGATTGCAGTGGATTACCTAAGAAGAAAAATTAGTATAGGTCAGCTAGCAATGGAACAACGGACATTTGTGTGGACTGCATCAGAAAACAGATGCACACTGCACTGACCACTTTAGATATTAACTATAACAGCTTACAAGTATTAGGGGATTATGTTCACAAGATTGAAAATACGATGTTAAAGATGCTTAGGTTAAGAAAAGTAAGAAGAACAAACTAAAGAAGTCACTGCTTGACTTCATGCCAGTCATTGCCTTTGATGAAGTGGCAGAGGAGTACCTTTCCTGCGACCTGTGTTCATGGGACCACACAACTCATGGAAGATTTAAGCAGATGGAACAGCCAAAATCTAGACAGAAGAGCATATCATACAGAAGGTGGAAACACACTAATTAATTAGAGTAGAAGCTTCCAGTGATCTATTTTAACATAATATGAAAGAATCATTTCAGGCTAAAACACTATGGAGGGATGCATGAAAGTAGTCATCATTATCTAGACTTGGTAAACAAAACTGAGGCTAAGAGATACCAATGGAAAAAATGCAGGAAACAAAGAGTTGGCCGGCTCGTGACTTTGCCAAACTTGCTCAGAAATTTGAGATCAAAGAAAACCTGAGCTGGGAATGGAACAGGAAGAATCTATTCAGTGAGTTAAAGCTCGAAGAGAAAAGATGAGGACAAAAAGGCTAAATGAACTCACAATGGGCGAAGAGCTCAAGTGAATGAGACACAAATATTCAAAATGTTATAAGAAGAAAAAAGTACTAAGCAGAAAGCAGATCCACTACCAAGTGAGGAAAACAATCCAAACCAAACTAACCTGAAGTTCAATTGTTTAGCTATTTTTGATTCATTTAAAGATTTCTACTCAGGGGAAAAAAAGTTCGAACATGTTAGAACAGAGACAAAACAAGCAATTTTACATCTAGTTGTTCTGAGTGAGTCTATCAGAAACAACAACACTAACAAAGATGTTTTAGTCCTTTTCTCAATACCCTAGTCATGTGAAATCAGGCTGACATTTTTTCTGCTCTGTTAAATTTGAAAGAACTAAGAGGTCTTCCTCCTACAATATTAGCTAACAACCTCTACTGAAATCTTCTTTTCTTACCTCACCCAGAGAACGTATTTTCACCTAAGTCAAAAGTGAAAGTGGAAATGGAAAATTTTGGAGCCAAGGGGTGTATTTACTTCTCTATTCTCTGATGACAGAGACAGCACAATTAACCACTAGGTTTAAATTAGAATTTGAAGAAACATGCCAATAAAGCAGTTCTTAAATACACTATTAATTTTTATGGTATTTAAAAAATGCTGTCCAACAGAGACAGTGTGTTAATGAGCTGGAAAAACAAACATTTCTTGGAAAGTTTATGTTTTATTCTGTTGAGCTTTAAATTTCTGTTTTTCTGATTAAGCACAATGGTAGAATTATGTTTTCTAATTAATACTTCTGTGCAGAATTCACAATGGCTTTTAAAAGTTCCTCTTTTTGTTGATAGCAAACAAAAACCCACCCGACCCCAACACATATCTGCTAAAACCCAACATCTGCTTGCATTACAAAGCAAATGTCAAACACTTATCAAAAGGAACTGAGTAATCTTTCTGTGAACAACCACTTCAATTATTTTCCTCCAGGTTCCACTGAAAATGCTCAGCAAGGCAGGGATTGTTTTTGTAGCTCAACCTGAAGATGCACACTGGTGGTTTAGTAGGAATACAGCGAGTACTGCATAGGTGTGTACTGGTAGGTTAACTGATCTTGGCTAGAAAGTTTGAAGACAAGGAATGCAAATCTATTATTTCTCTCTGTCTTTCCAATTATTCCAAGTTCTCCTAATGTATTTATAAAACTACTAATGATCCACTATATATAGCTCCTGTGTAGTATAACATATTTCTTACACGAAAGCTGACATGTGAACACCATGCCATTTGACCGTAATACCTCACAATACAAAAACAAACAACAAAAAATCAGCCAGAGATGTGAAGATTCATCCAAATTAAGTTTTCAGTACCACTCAAATAATTATACACTTCCTACAAATTGCTACTAGCCCCCAAAATCTCTAAGACTAAGGGGAACTCTCTCCAAGAAACAGAATTGTTTCGAGGCCCAAGTACACATGCCACAATGTCTTTGTTGGCAAAAACCAGATCTCACAGTGCTTAACACCAAGCTTGGTGGCTTATGTTCTAACAGGAATGAACTGCCTTCTCTTTTAAAGTCCCTACATTTTAAAATAGGATACCTATTCAGATTACTTTAGCCACCCAAATACAGACGTAAGCAATAACTATTATAGCTATCAACTATCTTAATAGAAAACCTTAGGCCTGAGACTTTTTCAAGGCTTGTGAAGCAGTATGTGAAATGGAAGACAGAAAGTGCAAAATTAAGTTTGGCCCAATTGTGCTGGTTTTGGCTGCGGTAGAGTTGATTTTCTTCACAGCAGCTAGGATGGGGCTCTGTTTTAGATCTGTGCTAGAAACAGCATTGATAGCACAAGGGTGTTTTAGTTATTGCTGAGCGGGGCTTACACAGAGTCAAGCCCTTTTCTGCTTCTCACCCCACCCCACCAACGAGGAGGCTGGGGGTGAATGAGAAGCTGGGAGGGGGCACAGCTGGGACAGCTGACCCCAACTCACCACAGGGATATCCCACGCCATATGACGTCATGCTCAGCATATAGAGCTGGGGGGAGAAGAAGGGAGGGGGGGACATTCAGAGTGATGGCATTTGTCTTCCCAAGTCACCATTACATGTGATGGAGCCCTGCTTTCCTGGGGATGGCTGAGCACCTGCCTGCCCATGGGAAGTAGGGGATTAATTCCTTGTTCTGCTTTGGTTGCATGCATAGCTTTTTCTTCACCTATTAAACTGTCTTTTATTTAGGCCCATGAGTTTTCTCACTTTAACCCTTCCAATTCTCTCCCCCATTCCACCAGGGGGGAGTGAGTGAGGAGCTCTGTGGGGCTTAGTTGCCAGCTGAGGTTAAACTACAACACTAATTCACAAGTGATACTATCAAATATCTATCTGTGTACACCACCAAAACCGGATGCTTGCCACCTGTGACCAGTGGCTCCAGGTCACCTGCTTTTGGGATTCTTTGAGGGGGTGAATAGAAGGGGTTACTGCTAGCAATCATAATGAAAACAATATCCAAACTCATACTTTACAAACTATTATTTGATGACATAGATTAATATTTGCTATTAATGATTTTTGTAGTGCCAGTGCCAAAGGCATACAACCCTAGACCCTGTAGCTCTATACAAATGTAACTTAAAGAGTACGGAGAGTAGTGCCCTTAATGCAGCTTCAGATTAAAACAACATGTAAATGTCTAGATGTGGCCTAGGTTTCCAATCTTCTATTACAGTCAGTGGAGGTCCAGCTGATGCAGTCAGTGGAGCCTAGAGGACTATTCAGCTGACCGGCAAGTCAGCATCTACTTTACAGTGACACAAACAGCTCTTCAGGCTCTTTGTTTATGTACTGACTCGATCTGCATCGTCTGTAATGGGAGTTTAGACACTCGGCACACTTGCAGACATACAAATTCAGATGTCTTCATCTGGAGGTGAATCCTATCCTCTTCTGTGTCAAACAGCTCAGCAACTGGACACAGGAAAGCTACAGTGAGGTAACACACTGCAACAACAGAAAAGTGTAAGAAGAAAAGCTCTGGCCAAATTAATTCCTGTTAATGCTTAAGAAGCACAACATAAAAGACAAGGCAATGCATTTCTAAAGGCCATCTACCTCATCATTAACTACTGAAAACTTAAAAAAGACACCCTTTGTCACACATAGCAGAACTAGATACAAACTGGATCATTTGGACAAAATATTTGGACAAAATGTTTGAGGTATAAGCAGTTGCAAACACGCTCCCAGGTACTGACACAACAGACTATAATCCCACACCTGCTGCACTGGACACCAACGACTACATTCCTACTCCTCTTGAAACAGTATGTTTAAAATGGACACATGTAAATTTTAAATAGGCAATTTCAGGCAGCAGTAACTAGTTTACTTGTGCAACTGTTTGGCAAGTTTGAATTCAGATATAACAGCACAATGCACCTGAGCATACCACCAGAGAATAAAAGGCTCTCTCTATGCTAAACCCTCTAAAACTTCATATGATGATCTTTATATACAGAGAAAGGTAATCCCAAAATTAGAACCTGCTGTGGAAAAAGACAGAAACCAATCCCAAGAACAGATTAAGAAAAGCCAGTATTTCCTGTGTCCAAGAGGTTCACCACCTCGAAAGGGGATTCCAAGGGGGGAATGAAGGGCAATGAGGATAACAGAAACCATCTCATGAACCTCATGAAGGTCTTGGTGGGTATGATGCCTGCAAAATCTACCCATTTCACTGGTTATTAAACTTTGATATCGATCTACCTTCACTATAACATTACAGCCAGAAATGAGACTGAGCAGATCAGAAGTGACAAGGAGGCTCTAGGACTCATCATGGAACCAAAACATCTGTCGGTATTTTTATCAGCAGCAACAGACATATACTGGTAATGAAGTCATGGTTTAATAGGTGCTATAGGCAGAACGGCTTTGGCATCTTCACCTGTGGGGAGATGCCCCAAGAAGGTTTAGGTATATGGCAATAGGCAAACAATGATGGAAAAGAGCCCTCATAGAGGAAAGGAAAGTGCTGTAAAGACAGACTTGCTAATTTCTCCAAAATTTGAGTGCTGTATTTATATGCATGGCCCAATAGTACGGGCAAAGCAAATAAAGTAAAATACTGTTCTGTGGACCACTGCCAAAACAAGTTTATTTATAAAAGGAGAGGTTAAAGAAGGGGCCAATGAGATGAAAGCATTACATTTATCTCAGTCTTTGATGGTTGAACACCAATGCAAGAACTACAAATGGTAGGCAGAAGGACTTGGAAGATTCAGTTGACAATCAACATCTCGACTTAATTGGCAAAATGGAGATCTGATAATTCATATGACTGGTAGTAATATAAAAGACTAAAGCTTGTTTGGGAAAAAAAAAAGAAATGACAACAGAATAAAACCCCTGTGTTTCAAGTAGGCATATTTTCATAAATGCAAATTAGTTGGAAGAATCCTCAAGAATGTGATGCTAGTGAAAAAGGAGTTAAAGAAACCTCACAGTTCTTTAAATAAACAATACTGACCACACAGAGTGCAAAGCCTCCTGCAAAGGAATAATGGGGATTGTACAATGAGACCACATTGTCTTACTTAGGCCCTCACTGTTGATCTCACAGCATGCGGGGAATGGAAATGAGGTCAACTTACTAAGCAAGAATATCACAGCAGAACATGGTATAATGGGCCAAAATTAGACACAGTTGGCAAGGGACACATCAAACTCCAGAAGAAATAATTCCGTAAGTACATTAGGAACAAGAAGATAATGAAAGAAAAAGTTAGTCCACTGTGCAACACAGGCAAAAAACTACAGGGATACGGAGACAAAGCTCATGTTCATACTGCCTTCTTTGCACCTATCTTCACCATAAATCTGCTGCATTGAGGTGCTTAACACAATTAATACCTGCAACAAAAGGCAAAAGGGTGAGATCTCACCCTTCAGCAAGCAAGGATGTGAATAAATATTGCTCAAATGCATTCAAATCATCAGGCTTGATAGACCAGCCTGTTAAATGCCCAGTTATGAATCTATTTCATAACTGTAAAAAGATGGATCTCGGAGCAGTGAAGAGGATAGCTGCAAAATTATATGTGCTAGCTATATGTATACAGCACGTATGTATCATCTGTGTTTAAAGAAGGGGATAAGCACAGGTAAGGACTTCTAGATGAAGCCAGCTTCAGAAGAACTCTATGGCCTACACACAGACAAATGATTCTTGTTTGAGATGCCCTAGCGTGTCCTAAGATACTCATGTCCTGGTTTCAGCTGGGATAGCTAATTTTCTTCCTAGTAGCTGGCAGAGTGCTGTGTTTTGGATTTAATATGAGAAGAATGTTGATAACACACTGATGGTTTAGTTGGTGCTAAGCAGGGCTTACACCAGTCAAGGACTTTTCCGCCTCCCCTGCTCTGCCAGGTGCACAAGGAACTGGGAGGGGGCACAGCCAGGACAGCTGACCCCAACTGGCCAAAGGGCTATCCCAGACCATAGGACATCATGCTCAGTATATAAGCTGGGGGGAGTTGGCTGGGGGGCAGTGATTGCTGCTCGGGGACTGGCTGGACATCGGTCGGCGGGTGGTGAGCAGTTGCATTGTGCATCACTTACTTTGTATATTATTATTATTAATAGCATTACTGTTACTGTTACTGCTACTGCTATTTTACTTTATTCTATTTCTGTTGTTAAACTGTTCTTATCTTAACCCACGAGTTCTCTTACTTGCACTTTTCAGATTCTCCCCACCATCCCACCAGGGTAGGGGAGGAGTGAGCCAGTGGCTGTGTCATGCTTAGTTGCTGGCTAGGGTTAAACCATGACAGTTCATATGGGCACATTCTGGGCAAATACAATCCAGAACCTACAGGGGACCTACAACCTTTTGAAGAAGTTGGGTACTAGACTACATACCGCAGCGCATCCCAATTGACACAAGAAGCCTATGTTTAAATATCTTGCTTGCTTTCCCTGTCTTCAAGCTCTGGAGAATATGTGCAATGATTAAAGCACAAGATATTACACTATACACAACTGCCTGGAAGTTAACAAGGAGTTGAGCAACAGCCAACATGGATTTGTCAAGAATAGGTCACGTCAAGTCACTCTGTTTTCTTTCTGACAGCATAAAAGGCCTTGTGATAGAAGCAAAACAGCACAAGTTTTATATCTTGATTTTAACAATGCTGTGTCACGTGACATTTTCTTAAGCAAAGCTAGGATACATAAATTGTAATTAGGTGGCTACAGAATTCAGAACTACTCAGAACTCTTTACTGAGGGAACTATAGTTTATTTATTATCAACTGGGAGGCTGTATTTCAGGGGCATGATAAAAAAA
Organism: Egretta garzetta; assembly: GCF_000687185.1. NCBI lineage: Eukaryota > Metazoa > Chordata > Aves > Pelecaniformes > Ardeidae > Egretta > Egretta garzetta. The sequence continues at coordinate 1,485,531 of NW_009259730.1, read as the reverse complement.
AATGGAAGGAATTGGCAAATAATGTCAGTCAGAGAGGGACTGAGTACACTGAAATCTACAGCTGAAATTCAGAATTCTCTTGATGGACTTGAGAATTAGTTTGGAAACAATAGGGATAAGTAGGGCATTGCAATAGTGGCAAATACAATGTTTCAGACTCTTGTAGTAATATAAAACTACAGAAATAAAAAATGAAACTAAGTGGCTATGCAATGCTTCTGCAGAAAAGTATTTGTGGCTTATGAACACATGGGCTGATCACAAACTGAATGTAAGTCAACCTTGCTATAAAGTTGCAAAGAAGGTGAGCACAACACTGGAAGTTATAAATGGGAATACTGTGTAAAAACACAGAAATCACGTCTGCTCTTTGTGGTGTTACTTATCACTTGAGCTGGAGTAGTAAGTTCAATTTTGATTATTGCAATTCAGAACTGGTAAAGTCTGAAGGTGAGAAATGAGGCTGAGCACAGATTTAAGGTCCTAGATCTACAAAGACTGCATTAATAAGGGCTGCTTCTCAAAAAAAAAAAAAAAACAAAACAGAGAGATGGGGAATGGGTTACCACCTTCATGTTGAAGGCTATTGCAAAATGAACACAGTAATCTCCGTGGTCTCCACATAGACGCCTAACTGAACAAAGAATAATAGAATTGCAGCGAGAGAGGTTCAGATTAGACACTGGGGAGAAAACTTTCTAATAGTGGAAACAATGAAGCACTAGACTTATTTGGAGACACTGTGAATTCTCCATCACTGAACAGCCAAAAAACCTTTTAGACAATATCTATCATGAAAAACAGACATTGTTGATTCTGCCTTAGTGTAGAGAAGACGAGATAAATTGTCCTTTCTTTGCATATTTTCTATGTCTAGATATAAAAGATGCTAAAGAAATTTAAAAAGAAATTAGTAACAGAGTGTTTCACAGTTTAAAAGCTAAAGTACAGTACATCAAATTGCCATCTATCACATCATCATTAAAAAGAAAACTAAAAGCGCTCCTGCATGCATTGCTCTTCTGACCAATTGCCAACCTCCTTTTTTTAAAGAAAGGTGCTTAAGTCCGTCCTTGCATTCTGCCTTCAAGGCCTCTGGCCTCTTAATGCCCTTCCAAGGGAGTTACTCTATGCAATGTAGACTAACTGGCCACAGGTCATGATTCATATCTGAAATGACCATGCATTTGGGCAGAATGACCTTCAGAAACGCTGCGATTTCCTAAGATAATGGCTTAGCTTTGCCTGTAGGCGATTTAAACCTTAGACTGCAATTAGTTCCAAAACATCTTGAATGGATGTCATAGCATGGAGCATTGCACTGCCTTCTGGCTCTGCTTGTATTGTGGACACACTCTCTCAGTTTCTGGAACCATCTTTCTCAAACACAAATCCATCATATCAGCCACCACAATTATGCTTCAAAATGACTGGAAGGAGCCTTAGTCACTCATCAACAACTCCTTTGCCAGCCCTTGATAACTTGAGGCATATTAAAAGCCAAGTTAGATACCTTCTGTTCTTGAGGCTGAGCGTGGCATCCCTGTAGAACAGACTTCTCTTTAAGCCCAAGAGCCAGAAATTATCACTTGGAAATACATAGAATGGCTGCAGAGAGTAGTATTATAAGGCCATATACTTTGTCCATACCAATGCTTTCTAGAAAAAAATGCTACCACCTCAAAATAGAGAAGCACTAAAAAGGGGAACAGAACTTATTACTTTATGTGCTCTGGTCAGTCTCTGCACTGTTTCATTTCTGACTTACACAGTCTTCATAAACTCTTAACAAGATCTGCTTGCACTTATATCAGCCTAAATCCTATATAATAGTGCAAACAATGATTCTCCTGTTCATTACTTTGGCTAATGATTTTGGAACCAATTATGTCAAGGAGTTCTCCACAGCTAGAGCTCTCCCCATCAAGTAATAGCTGGCAATTATAAAACTTAACTTTATCCATCTGTAAAATACTTCCAAGTGAACTTGCATGTATCTCTAGTATGAAAATCATTGAGGAAGTTTCTCCTTTTCCTCTAGAATACTGCTGACTGTTCAAGTATGCCATTACCTACCTAAAAGTCATTTTACCACTCATACAACTACCATTCAAAGATATTGTGATAAATGGGAGCAAACTAAAAGGATGCTCTAACAGTTGGCAAGTCTATAATAGAGAATTAGTGTGAATGTGCTTGGGTAAGAGAGGAGAAGCAGCTGTAGTTGTCACAAAAATTCTGTAAGTTCTGTTAAACAATGGCTGCATTTCTGAAGACAGCGTTTCTGCTACAGAACTCAATGTTAAGCAAAGACGTATTTTTCAGCAGTTAGAAATATGTGAGTGGTAACAGTATCAGATAAAATCAGAGGTTGAACTAACCCTTGGTAATTGCAAGGAATGGATCATATTGATACAGCCTATGAAAGATCACATAATAGCCAATTACTAGGAAAGCTGTCAAAAAAATTCTATTTCTGTTTAGCTTAGCTGGCATAAGACTGAAAAAGGGGATTTTTATTTTCCACAAATATTTCAATCCATTTGATATAACCGTGGCTACTACTCATATATATTCATCCACCATCTTCTATTTATATCAGTTAAACTCTGCCAGCAATCAATGCTAACTTCTAGTATGCAAAAGACTTCCATGGGTTAGTTGCCTACTGTATGAAATACAGCACTTGATTGTTATTAAAGTTGCCGCTCTTCACATTTAATTTTGTTCTGGTAGATTAAAAAGCTCAAATCCAGTAATTTTTCTTTAGAATTTTTTTTTTATGGCTCATGTAAATTTTGGTGCCCTTCTCTGGATTCTTTCCCCAGCTTCTGAATTGAACTGGCCATGCTTGATATCCAAGATGATGTCTTAATACAATTTATTTAATGAAAGAGTATTTTCTCTAGTGCGGCCTCCCTGTTGTTATTGCTTAAAGGTTGACTGAACAGATGTTTCTGCTGAGCTGTCTATAATCATGACCGTATCTTCTTTTTGAATCTGATTTGGAAATTAGCAATGGAATAACCCACATAATTATTTCTAGTGCAAAACAGTGTATGCTTTCTGACACTAATGCCCCGCTGCCACCATTACACTTCAGTGTCTAGCTTAAACTGCTTTACTATAGAACTCCTTAATATTGGATTATGTCTGAAGTTTTGGGTAAACCTCACATGGTAAGGGAAACAGCCACAAAAAGACAGAGCTCAAAAGTCCACAGGAAGTACCTGTAGGTGTGATAGATAATTCGTATTTCCCTCCAAACTGGCAGGGAAGCAGAGCCTGGAGATACAGAGAAAGGAACTATATGGGGATAAAGCAATATCACTACCAGGCCCTGAAAAAAAAACGTGTGAGGGGCCTCAACAGGGAGGTTGAGAACAGCAAAACAAAAACATCGTGAATGCAAACTGCCACACAGCGAATAGAAAAATAAAACCACTGGACTCCTATGCATTATTAGATTAGTAGCTGCACAAGCTTCATTCAAGAAATTAAGAATTCTGTAAATTCGCACAAGCTTTTCATTAATCTCCAAGACAAGAAAGAACCATATTGAAAGTACTAACCTGGCTGTGTTATTAAACTATAATAATACACTTCAGATGGGGATAAAAATCAAAGGCCAGGCAAAAAAATGAGATATACTTACAAAGGAAAACAAGAACACTAACAAATAATTTTAAATCACATTGAAGAGCTAGCCCATTACTGAACAGCTAACATGCTGTGTTTGTACCTTCTCCAGCTTTTCACACATACAGATTTCAAATCCTGGGGAAAAAAAAAGGGAGATAATGCAACAAAGAACCCAGAAGATTACAAAGAAATGAGCACCAGCCAGGATGGAGCCTTCAAGAAGAAATGATGACATCCATCTAAATGCTTTCTCTGATAGGTCTGAGGAAAAAGCAGTAGATACCACCTACAGATTCATGCATAGAATCATCTGGGTTGGGCCTGAACTCCAGAGGTCATGAAGTTTTCAAAGCCATTCCACTTAACAGCAGCTTGTTTAGGGCCTTGCCCACTGGAGTTCAGAGTATCTCCCAGAAGAGAGCTTCCACAGCCGCTCTGGACAACCTCTTCCAGTGCTTAACCATTCTTGCTGTGAAAATATTTTTCCTGATAATCAAATCAGAATTTCACATGTTCCAGCTAGTTTCCATCGCCTCTAATGCTATTACTGTGTGCCTCCAAGAAGAGCTTTGTCTTCTCTACAACCTCTCATTAGCTAGCTGCGAACTGCCATGAGATCCCGTCACAGCCTCCTCTTCTGTATGAACAAATCCAGCTCTCCTGTGCTACAGCCCCTTAACCATCTTGGTAGTCCTCGACTGGACTTGCTCCAGTGTGTCAACGTCTTTCTGGAAAGAAAGGGTATGTGATCACTTTTCTTGATCTGCTGGCTGTGGTCATGCTCATTCAGCCCAGGATACTGTCAGCCTTCTTTACTGACAGGGTGCAATGCTGGCTCTTATTTAAATTCCTGCCTACCAAGACTCCAGGGTTCTCTTGGCCTTTTTTGAAGATGGGTGCAATATTTTCTTTCTCAAGTCACTGGGGGACCTTCCCTGATCTCCAGGACCTTTCAGAGATGATAGATAGTGGCCTTGCAAAGACATTACCCAGCCCTCCCAGCACTCTTGGAGGCAGTCTGTTGTGTCCCATGGATTTCTATGGATCAAGTTCTTGCAAGTGATCTTGACTTTGTCCTTATCTGCTGCTGACAGTTCTCCTCTTTGAATGCTTTTGCAAAGCTCAGAGGCCTGGGAGATTTTGTTGGTGAAAATGGAGGCAAAGAAGGCATTATGTCAGCTGTGTATGTGTTCATAGTCATTAAATCACACACCCCATTCAGCAACAGTCCCAAATTTTCTTTGTTCAGTCTACTACTACTTGTTCTTCGCTCCCCTCAGGATCTTGAACTCCACTTCATACTATAGCTACGGCTAGCATGGTCATTTATTATTATAGCCCCAACCAGCTGTTCTATGCTACTGAACAGCAAATCCACCTGTGCATCACCCTCGGTTACCTACTCCATTACTGGAGTCAAGAAGTATCTTGACACCCTCCAGAAATCCTCCTGTTTGAATTCCATTGTGTTGCCCTTCTAGGGATGACAGGGAGGTTAAAGTCCCCATAAGAACCAGTTCTGTGATACAGACTTCCTCAGGTTATTTAAAGAAGAGTTTATCCAGTTCCTTACCCTATTGAAGAATAGCTGAGGTTAGAAGGGATGTCTGGAGGTGATCATCTTGTCCAAACCCCCTGGTCAAGCAGGGTCACCTAGAGCCAATTGCCAAAAACCATCTCCAGATGGCTTCTGAGTATCTCCAAGGATGGAGAATCTACACCTGTCTAGGCAACCTGTGCCCTCACTAAACAAAGTTTTACTTTATGTTCATACTGAACCTCCTGTCTCTTGGTTTGTGCCCATTGCCTCTGGTCCCATCACACCCTTCCTTCAGGTATTTATATACATTGGTAAGACTCCCCCCGACCCTTCTCTTCTCTAGGTTCTCAAAGGCCTTTCCTCATATGAGAGATGCTCCAGTCCATTAATCCTCTCAGTGGCCCTTCACTGTAGTCTCCATTAACTCCATCTCTCTCTACTGGGGAGCCTAGAACTGGACAAAGTATTCTAGGTGTGACCTTATCAGTGCTGATAAGGATGTTAGTGTGGATGGTCTAGCAAAATCCCATCACGATAATGTCCATGCCACTTGCCTCTACTCTGACCCTGACCCCTAAGAGCTGAACCAGACTGTAATCTACCCTGCAGAAGAGCTCCATACACATATGCTGCTCCCCTTCAGACTGTCTTTTCTCAAGAGAAGCAAATTTTCATTAATGGTTTTGATACACATAAAAAAATGAAAGAGAAACATGGAAAGGCACAGTATAATATTGGAGGGGAGCAAAAAAAAAGGAGGGGCATGAATAGTAAAGGAGTTGGTGATTACCAAGTTTAATACAAAACATTGATGATTTCAGGTCTTGAGGACACAGATGGTAGGAATATGGAAGAAGAAATGCAGTTGGAAGCTACAGAACACTTACAAAAACAGACAGGGCTTGCCAAAAAACACAGACAAAAGGATAGCAACTGTTTCTTTGCCTGAAGATAAGGAACACTTAGAGGCTCATCTCAAACACAAAAATAGATGTACGCATTTGCACACAGTGCTATGACTTTGAAGAAAAATCTATCCTTTCTTAAAACGGTTTCCATGTATTTAAAGCCAACAATGGAAGAGGTTCTGAGTTTACAGGTGAACAAGAGTATAAGAAAATTACTTCTGACAAGATGCAACTGTCAGGACCTTTTTGCTGTTGTGACCACAAAACAGTTGTAGTAAAGCTGAGAAGCATATGAATGATAAGACAGATATATCCAAGACAAAGGAATACAGCAGACAGCAATACATGGATCTGACTTAAGAGCTGCTCCCAGAACAACTCAGCCACCCCAACTTCATGTTTTAGGTAGGCGACATGGAAAGACAGCAGCTTACACTATGTCTCTCTCAGCAGTTCTGATGTAATACAACTTGAGTGCTAACATTCACTCCATGTAATCTCTCTTCCATTGGTCTCACCTTTTCACAATAGAGTATAACCTGGTCCAGAATACAGCTAAATTTTATTTAGTCCTGATTATGAAGTTATCAATCCTTGTAAGAAAAACTCTCATCATTCCCAACTGATCATTGACATAAGTTTGTCCTCGAATACAAATTGAAAAGACAGATTCTGAAGACAGATGGTGAAAGTAATTCTGAATATTACTTTAGTCCCTTAAAAAATAACCAGACTAAACTTAGAAGTAAAACATCAAAGGACAAAAAAGAAAACATCTCCTAGTATAGCAATATAGGAATTGTTTCAGACAAGAGGAGAAAAGGAAGAACAGTCTTTTAAAGAAAGAAACAAAGACCTTTTCCATCTTCACAAAAATGGGAAATATGCCGAGTAAGACTGAAGAATTGCAAACATATGTTTTCAAAATGAAATGTGACTTGTTAATTTAGACCTTGTCTAAATCAAGAAGACAAGTGGGATAGCTATATTCATTCCAATACACTGTAGTGTCAAAAAAGACAATAGAATCCAATCTGGTTGAGCTCAGATGCAAGAAATTAAATGAAGAATTTAAGGAGAATAATAAATCTGGCAAAATGAAAAGATAAAGTATGTTTTAAAATGAAGCAAACCCCAAGTAAAATATAAGGAAAACCAGCATATGCAGCAAACAGTACCTTCTAACTGCATTCAAAATTCAAATTATAGAAATGACAATTAAAATTTATTTTTCTATTACATCCATCATACAAGTTCCAATCCCAAGCATGTCAGAACATGCAACAAACAGCAAGCATTTATAAAGGTACTAGAAGAGGCACATCAGCTTGGAAAAAAAAGGTAAAATAGAAAAACATATATAGATTGTAATCAAGGCAAGCATGTATGAAACTTGTTTAAGAAAAGATACTTGGAGACTTTGAGAATGTAGAACATTATTAAATTATCCAACAATGCTCATATGTTGGGGAAGGTGCAGAAAAAGAGATGTAAACAGCCAGCATCTATTAATCTAGCTTTTGATAAAAATAAAAAGATACATGCCTTTGACCCCGAGAAGCAGAAGGTGGGGGATGTTACACGTAAACATCTAAAATTAGTAATTTTTGATGAGTGTCATAAATGAAAACCCTGCATCCAATCCCTTTTTTCTAGGCATTAGAGAACATTGCCCTTCTATGCAAAAAAATTGGCTCCATGTCCTTAACATAAGAGGGAACAAGCTAAAGGAAATCTGAGTTAAAATCATTCAAAGACAAAGAATAGCAATGTTACGAAATAATTAGGAAAAAACCCCTCAACCTCTTTTTCCCTTTTTCATTTAAGCAAAACAAATATATTGAAAAGGGGCAGGGGAAGAGGGGGAAATAGAAGGGGGGGAGGGAGGAAGGAGAGAGGTAGAAGGGAGAGGGGTAGAGGGAGAAAGGAAGCGTGAAGAGAGGGAGAGAGACTGTGGCAGAAGTATGGATGGATCACTTCTGCTTGCTCTTCTTTTCACTGCACCTGCATGCAATACCCTGTTTCAAGTCCTTGGCTGTCTTCAAATTCAGAACTGCAAGGAACGTTCTGTTCTCCATTTAATTCCAGTGCAGTCCTACAGTGGCAACACTGGAGGCACTGCAGACCAACTCATATCACTTAATTATTAGCACTTTGCAAGGAAGGAACAGTTGAAACATTACACACTGAAGTAGTGCAAATGCATCCTTAATAGCCACGTAATGCCAGTTCCTTGTGTCCATATATGTTACCATTTATGTCCACATATTAGTTATACTCTCATAACAGAGCTCCTAGCGCAAAGTCTTTTAAAAAGGCACTTGTACAAACACTTTCCCACTGGAAGGGAGGTGTTTTATCAATTCTTTTCTCTTCTTAAAATACTAATAATTCTGTCAAATGGGAATGGAACTGGTACTGCATACAAGGTCCTCTTTTTTTTTTTTTCTAAGCACTAACAGCTGTGCACTGTACTTTACAAAATTTGTTTGGAGGGAAGGAGATACACTAGTTTGCATCAGGAGAACAACCATGAGTGCAGGGCCCCTCACATGCCAGAAGGACTTACGGAAAAGGATGCTGCAGACACAGCTGTGGCTCTTGTATTTTCTGCTTTCAGCAGGCACAGCACCACTGCTGTGTCCTAACAGATGTTCTAATTGAGTTGAGCCTTGCTACAGACAAGCAACTACAATAGTTCTGCTAACACCTCTGCAAAGCTTGTTCGTAAAGGCGAGACGTGCTGTAAGTGTGGCAAGAGCTTGTAGCTAGGGCTTTAGAAATGAAATAAGAACTTCCACAACATGGATGCAGCATGGTGGAAAACACTGAATCACACTTCTGAAATACAGTGACCAAGCCTGCAGAAATGCAAAAACATGACACTTAATAAAAAATGTAAAGCTTCCTATTCACATATGTAGAAGTACTGATATTGAGGAGGACCTCTAAGGATTGCAAGCAAGCAAGCAAGCAAACACAAATTCCACTACCACTCCAATCAGAGCAGCCAAACTGCAATGCAATTGCATTGAGCCTTACTGGACTGCACTAAGGAAGCTAAAACAGTATTCCTGTAGCTCAGCCCAACAGGGATTTTGAAGTAAAATCCTTCAGCCTTCAACTCATGTAAAGTGAAACTGGTGGTTTTTGTTAATATATGACTGTGAAATATGCAGATACACCATCCATACAGCTGCGTTTGGTAAAAAAGGTATTAACGTGCAGCACAAGGACAGAGGGGCCAGCCGGGGGTAGTAACCTCTCTGAACACCCCTGGCTAGCTGAGCTCAGGAATCAGAGACCCAGAATCGTATTGAAAAGGCAGCTTAAATGCTTTGGAATTTCTTCATCCATCTGGTATATTGGATACCTACATTAAAACTACCCTAATAAAGCTGTACAAATAAAGCGCATTACAACAACACCATGCTATGCACATTAACCAATAAAACAAAAGAAAAAATGTCAGTTAAAGGGAGAAATGTGACATAAAACGACCTTCAATTACTACACACACAGGGGTGCCAATTTAACAGCTTTTTAAATATGCTTAGGTGCAGAAGACATGTTACATTTAACCTTCTATCACAAATGTTGTCCTCTGAATTAAGTGCTTCTGTCATAACCCTAAAACTACTTCAGTGTAAAACTCAAACATTTAACAGAACATAATAATAAATATTTGAAAGCTACTGATGATAGAGAATTGAAAAGGACAGCTAAAAGGTTGCAGTGTTAGCAGAAAAGGCAGCTAAGTAAGATAAGGTAACCATTTAGCTACTACTACACAGTAACTCTATGGAAAGAAATGTAAACCAAACCTGGCAGCAAATAATACACACAGGACTAATTTCTGCAGTTTGATGTCTTACAAAGAGAATGCTGGAAAAGTCCAATGGCAAAGATAATCCTCAAGTACTGATGAAGAAAGCAAACAGGAAGATGGTTACACTGCTACAAAGAAGGAACTGTGAAAATAAAGCTTTGCCTACTCTCTTTTAATATAAAGTTAATATATGGTAAAATATATACTGAACAGTATTTAGATTATTCTTTTGATTGCAAAGACTAAGATAAACACTAAGTGTCAGAATGGCAGATGCCAGACCATTCTCCATGTCTTTTACAAGTGTAAGAATTTTGTGTATTATTCGTTACCCACTCTCCACTGCAGAACTCAAACTGATGCGCTTGGGAGTAGGAGTAATTTGTGCACATCAAAACCAACGGTTTCCTTTTGTTATCTTTGCTCAGATGGTAGGAACAGATAATAAGCTGATTCATACTATATGAAAGCAAAGAGGTTTTGAAATGGAATTCTGTAGATAACCTCCCCAAAATTACTTCTAACTGTTTCAAACAGAACATAGAAAATCACTAACTGACATCAACCCATGCCTTTTTTCAATGCAAGGTGGGAGGGAATCTTTGCAAGGTGATACAATCAGCCTGGAAGTGCCAGCATCAACCTGTATTGAGCAGGCCAAGACAGAAAGACAGAAACCTCCACTGACCTTAAAATGACAGGATGCTGTAATGTTATTACATAGCAACACTGCTGGCACTGACCCAAGAGGCAATTATTATTTCGGGATTCACTGATTTAGAAATTAAAAGAAAGAGATTAAGGTGGGTTTCGACCCATTTTAGAATCTTTTGATTTGTATTTTGTCATGTTTTTCTTTTTAGTAGATTGGCTTACTATAAACCTGAAATATTCACATGCAATACTACATGGCTTAAGTATTTCCTTAAAAAAAAAAAAGTTTAGAATTCTGAATTTAAGTAACTACCTTGACTATCTATAAACTGTAGATTTGATTCAGAAAATAAAAGATTGCTAAATTTCTTTCATAAAACGAGTAAAGCTAAGACAAGATGTAATTTTTACTGGGATATTCTCTACTGCTTTAAGTGCTCTTTGTGAGGAGGTTTGGTCAGATGAAAAGGCACTGCAACCTAACACACAGTTCTGAGGGGGCTTTGAGATACTTTGTGGGTGTTTTTGCAAGAGAAAATTCCCATCCTATGTGAAAGGGCAGGGCAGGTGCAAACCACAAGAGGCTCAGAAGAACTCAGTATTACCAGAAGAGAAAATACAGGACAAGGATTTAAATTCTCAAAGATCAGAAAGTTGTTAAGCATTTGTAGAGTCTGGAAAGACATGTTTTTTCAGAGCATTCAGGAAAGAACATTTTGTTTAGCTCTCTAAGGATGAGTAAAATCTCTTAAGCTTTCTGCTACTATTCAGATGAGGCAGCACTTCTCTTCTTGGAAGCTTACATGGGCATATTTCCCTTTCTTTTTCTCATACCCCAGTGTTAATAGCAGGAATTTGACTCCCCAGTAGCAGCAACAAGGAAAGCTAGTGTAGACAAGATATTGCCAGCTGCCATTCCTTTTCAGCAACCTGTCATGCAGACCTGTTACTCATCCTTGCACAACACACGTTGTTTAATTAATATTTAAAGAGGCACTGATGCAGTATAGCAATCTAGATACAGAGAGAAACTTCCTGCTTTGAAGATGAGTATTTGCTGAGAGGTGGTCAGGAAAGCTTCTGTTACATGTAATTATCAGCTTGATGTATTAATATTAGAAGCAGGCATTTCTTTGATGAAAATTCCATTGTTCTCCAGCTGTAGAATGTTCTAATTAGAGCTGAAAAGGAAAATACTTTGCTGGGATTTGTGACAACTGAAATCTTTTATGCAGAGACTTTGTTTTCCATACAGTTTCTATACCTACATGTTTTCTTTATTGCCAGCTCAGCCATCTAGGTCTCCTGGGGGATCACCCAACAGGCTTATCTATCAGCTGAGCTTTACGGTTTTTTGAGCCTTTGAGTCCATATAGATTAACAAAGAGCTGAAAATATGGATGTTTAAATTTCAGACATGAGGTTCCCAGTATCCAGCGATGCAACATTTTGGAGCAGTCTGATAAAGAGACAAGTCTGGGTCATGGCTGCTTCTTTGAACAATTTCCACATACTATTTCACTCTGAACCTGAATGAAAGCAAATAAAATCCTTGATAAAACATATCTACCATAACTGCTAACTTGCTCCAATTTCTTTTACAGGCATTTTGAATACAGAAAATTACACACAGGCCTCATTGCCACTGAAATAGAATTTAAACTAACATACAAAAGCGTGAATAACTGATGATACAATTTATTTTTTCCTAAGGGGAAAAAAAAGGCAATGATCCTACATTTCTGCTTTGTCGAAAGTCTAGCTGGAGTAGCAAAAAAGACAGCACCAACATCAGCAGATTTGTTCTCAACTTCTTCCATTCTGGGACATCTTTCCTAAGGCCCTTTGTTCCATGGGCTCCCATGGCTCCCTGATAGCAACCGTGAAACTTGAAAATAAAGAGAAAAATCAGGAAACACATCCCATGAAGCTCTTGACTTAGCCCTGAACTTTTTTTGAACATATTAGACTAACCAGGGTTAAAAGAGAAGTCATTTATTTATAATAAACACTTGCACAGAAAAAAAGAAAACCTCAACTCCCTTAACTAATGGTTTCTAAAAATGCTTATTCAAACTGACATATGCATGACAAGTTTCAGCTCAGTACGACTTAAGGAGGAGGAGTTATGCCGCCCAGAAAAATGGTGTTTATGACAGAAATGACAAAGGATCATTCATCATAGGGTTTTTCTATGTGGAGCAGTAATAAAGCCTAAATGAGACTGCACTTCATTAGTAATTTATTTCACAGATCACTATATATACACAAATAGCATAACTCTATTACATTTTTATAGTGCCATTCATTATAGTACTTCACATACTATATCCACATGACAACACAGAAATGCAGCTTTCTCTGGGGAAGACAGCGGCAGCCAACTGCAGCGCGGCACACAGGCAGGAAACACTTCAGAACCAGAAGAGCAGGAGTAGGAATTCAGGCGAAACAAGAACAGAACAATATAAAACCATGAAACTGAACCCTCAGAGTTGGGCAGCTAGCTCAAAGAACAGTTTTACACCGTCTTTGCTCGCCTGATGCCCCATTTGATTTAGACAGTAGAAATAAAAGAGGAAGACTGAATGCCCTTGCCTTGTCCAGTTGGAGTGAGAGACTCCTGCCAGAGCTCCCTGGCTGGAATTCTCTCTCCCTCTCACTTGATCCTTGAATGCTACACTCATGTTTTCAACTTGCCATGGAAAGGAAAAGAAAATCAGTTGAATTGCTTTCATCAGTCTGTATCTGGGATGCTACTCTTTAGGCATAGCAAAGGAGATATTCTCAGATATCAAGCAAAGGGATGCAATTCTTTCTCTACTACGACCTCTGCAAAGTGAGGATTCTGCACTATTTCCCTCCCCGCCAGAAGACAATTTTCAAAATATCACACTTAGAGGCCAAACATTTCCATTAATCTTCCAGAGGTGAATGGACACTCCTGCCTTCCCAACGCAGGCTAAAACATGGTATGCTACACAAACCCACAGAACACTGTGAGAAGATGACAGACAGAAGGACACCTGTAAATGTCTCATGAAAACTGCTTTTTTGTGATTAGTTCGCTTTTGAAGTAACAGTGTTGGTCCTTTGAAATAACACCTGCAATGTATGCATTATGTGAACACTTTCTGAAATAAAAATTAAAAAGAAATGTGTTGCTTTTAACCAGTAAGGCATGATTAAATTCAATAAATATTCTCTTGATTTTCTTGCCAAAACCTCTGTTGTAAGAACCCTGATAAGAAGGTAAATGGCTTGTCAGTTCTAGAGCTTCCATTTTTAAAAATAAATTTTAAAGTAAGAAACTTCTAAATAAGGTCCCTGCACTTGCAATGTAATTCATGAACACTAGGATCTTTGATGGTGAGAGAGAATACATGATTTTACCTAGCAGATTTTTTTTTAATCTGTTCTGGTAAAATAACCAGAAAGAGAAAAAAAAATAAAAACTATCAGGAAAATATTTGCTGGGCACTAAGTTAAAATCCATTTTACAGCAGGGAAAAAGGTTCTTTTAAAATTTGTCAATACTGACTTTGACTGCCTTGTGGGAGCTTGAGACTAAATACATTTACACTGTTTCTCCTATGGCTCTGGTTTTAATGTTCTTTTTCAAATATTCCATTATCAAAGTGCATAATTTTAGTCTATAACATAATCTAATTTGGTAAGAGCCTGAGTAAATGTACATCAATACAATTTTTCTTTTTCTTTTCACCTCATATTGCACTGCTTTCCCCTGTGGTACTGTGGTAGACACTAACTACTAACAGTTTAAGAAATGAAACCATGGCATCTAACATACTGATTTAAGACACAGGTTTTAATCGCTCATTTAAGTGACCTACATTCTCTAGTTATTACATAAAAAGAGGGATACTGACCATCTGCAAAAAATATAATACCCTATTTGGGTAAGTTAATGGGTCTGAATTAAGTACATGAGTATTCCCCATTGAAACTGGTAAAACTGTTTAAATCTGGAAGTGAGGCAAGTACGTAAATGAAATTGTTTTGGGCTCTCTTTGCTGTTTTAACTGCAAGACATGCTGGAAAGATTTTTTCCTTGCTCTAAGAGGCCTACAATCTGACCAACAACTGCAGGAAAGACCAAACATTGTAGGAAACAACATGAAATTAAACTTTTATTTCCACCCTGTTACTCCCCAAATCATTCTCCTCAACAGAACTGATTAACAACCTATATGAACCTACAGCTGTGAGCTCCGAAGAAGAACTTCCTGCAAAAGGTGTGAATGAATGGATTCAGTGCACTGGAGCTGAGCAGATGCATATGTAGGCATGTGTAAAAGGAGAGAAGGGGAAGAAACTAACAAAACGAATATTGACCTGGACACTGCTGGCAGAGGGCCCAGGAAGATCACAGATGAAAAGAGACTCAACGCAAATAAAGTCTTGAAGATGAGAAGTTTATCTTCAACACCATAGGTAGAAAAGCTAATTAAGAGATTTGGCAAGTTTGGAAGACCTGCTGGCCAGTTTCCATTTAGACAAATCAGGGAGCTGCACCGTTTTCAGAAAGAAGGGAAGCAGGAGCTGGTTGACGCTTAGACAAATGTTACAGTCATTCTACATCTAACAGTTTTACCTAAGGAAGTGTGGAAATGTTCTTCTTATTCGTTCCTGGAACAATTCCTAGTCAATCAAATCAGCCTATGCAAACACACTGTAAAAAAGTCTCATTAAAGAAAGAAATATTGCACGATACTACTTACCTGCCTGTCTACTTCTGGAAGCAAAAGCAGGAGGTATTGTTGAAAATGCTGAGGTAAAGAAGCAAAGGTGTGTTTATTTATTAAAGCCCTCAGGTTAGTGTTCACTAGAATAGATCCTGGTGTTTCTATGTCAATATCCTCAGCTTTGGTCCATTTCAAATGTCCTGGAGTAAATAAACAGAAATAACTTTAAACATAAATAAAGGAAGAGAGCAAGAACAATTCTGCTTTTTAAGTTTTTAGCTTTTATTGTATAATACAGTAAGCTCCAGAGAAATGGTACTCTGAGAAGGGTAACACAGACTTTTCTAGGTGTCTTAACAGCTTCTTTTATATTCCCTGAATTTGTCTCTTGAGCTCTTACAAGGATCCATGTCCCAGCCAACATCACAGCTGACATATTCTTGCTTCCAGCTCAAGAGACCAACTCAACTCAGCAGCAGCAGAAAATTTTCCTGTCATGTCATCAACATAATTACAAGCATCTATTTCCAAGCAAAAGGCCGCTTGACGAGGCTGATGTGAATCAATCATTATGGAGAGCTTCTCTTTCGCCGTGCTCCACATCTGCAGTGCACTACAGCCTACATAACTTGTCCCATAGCACCTGCTAAAAACTACCTCTGTGAATAGACAGTGATCGGAGAGATGGGAATATTTGATGTGTTAAACTACTGTCTGAAAACATGCATTTTTCCGAATTTCCCTAAGAACTTATGATCTAAAAGGATCAACACACAGAAGGCAGCAGCAGGAA
>NW_009259730.1:1433049-1469363 GCF_000687185.1 Egretta garzetta | reverse complement strand
AGGAATTATCAGAGGTTTAGAAAACAGGGTCTGTGAGGAAAAATACAAACCCAGGAATGAGTAAGATAAAGACTCAGCAGAGGGAAGGGGAAATACATAAATGGCTGATGCACAGGAGTAAAGAACAATGTCTTCTTACTGTCCACAGTGGATAGCAAAGGTTAACGAGCTTAAATTCTTGCACAGTAAGAAATATTTCTGTTAAGCTACTGGGAAAAGAGAGCTTTCAGCCACCAAGGACAAGGAGACACTGGATTAGATCCATAGGGAGGCATTACAGTCTCCATCAGCGGAAATCTTTAAGAATATGCTGGACACATACCTGTCAGGTATAACTGATTTTGCCCTATGACTGTCAGACAAATTAGATGACCACTGGAGGTCCTGTCTGGTCTCATTCTGTTGTTATTTCTAGGATAATATTTAAAAGATACTTTTTAAAGCTCCTTAAAGAGCAATTACTGCTGCCTGCTTCAGGGTATACGCATACTGCTACAATCCTTTTTTCCTCTCAGTCTTAACATATTATGATACTCAATACAGAAATGGAAGAAGTGGGGAGTTCAGGTGGCTGGAAAAACTCAACAGCTTCTAACCCCTTCAAGGGAACTCTGTCAGGTTTTGGTATGTTGTACTTCCAAATATTTCAAAGATGCTACAAAAGGAGTCTTAACTAAATCACACACAAACTCCAGCAGAATCTCTGAAAAAGCAATTGAAAAGAATATTCCACTGCTATGAGCAATGATGGCATTTGGCATTCACACAGCACATCTCAGCAAGGATTACAGCTGACACGTTAAGAAGAATAAATATATTTTACAAATGGGGGAATTTGGGCATACTGATTATTAGGAACTTCTCAAATGCTACAAACTACATTAATAATCTTCTTGGAAGGCCTACAGTCGTCTCCCCTGAAAGGCTGTAACATCACCCACAAAATGTATAAATGAAAGAAAATGCAGCAGGTTTGTAAATTCTAAAAGCTCCCCTTCAGCTACAGCCTCCCACAAACATTCTTGCAATTTCCTTTTACTTTTCAGCAGACAATACTAACTGAATGAGACAAGGATTACTTTGCACTCAGCCCAAGATAACCTTTTCCAAGACATATTTCCAACACACTGTATTTCAGTACAGTAAAGACTCCATTACAAACAAATGAATGCCCTGTTATAAAGGACAATTGCATGGAAGAAGTGCTCATTTTCATGAATGCATCACAATAAACTGTCCTCACCATCTGTTCCACCCACTAAATATAAACGCAAAAAGAACACAGTCCCCAAGTGTAACACAAGTAGGATGATGTATCCGATTTTAATGCCTGTATGTATACTCTTTTATTTAATCAATACAGAATACATATCCCCATCTTCTAAGTGGCTCCAAATTGGAGTAACATTTTCTCCAGCTAAGGAAAGACATACACATAGAGATGATCCAAACTAAAACAAGATGTATGACTCCAAAGTCAGTAACATCCTTCAGTGGCAGATATTTTAATAGCATGGAAAGCCTAAGACAGTATCAGAAAGTCAAACTTAATTCTGTGTGCCTGGGTCACACATTTTCTGATTTATTTGACCTGCCAGTGCTTACAGGCTACTATGGAGGTTTTATTAACTTGTGGAAGGAATATGTGTATTATTCCTAGGATGATAGGCCAGTAGCTCACTGTGAATGCCCAGCACACCCATACTTTAAAAAAAAAAAAAAAAAAAAAAAAAAAAAAAAAAAAAAAAAAAAATTGTTCAGAAGAACAACAAATTCTCTCCCCTGCACCCTCCCTATGGCTAATTTAGACCTTTACTGCAGGTCTCAAGTTTGTAATCAGATTTAGTAAAGCGTTTGGGAGTAGCATGGAAAGTAGTAGTTCTGTGGAATACGACAACAGTATACCTCTACTCCATATCTAATTGTAACTCTGAGAGGAGTTGATGACAAAACATATGCTAATGGCTTTTATACTGTTTTCTGCAGACAGACATTTTGAATCCTTATATAGCTGCTACCAGTGTTTGGGGATATCACTGCCCAGATCAGAAATAGAACCTGGAAGATGAGAGAGAAACTCAAGCTTACAGCCTTGGAAAATAAGAGATTCGTCTCCAACATAGAGAATTAACAACAAAAAGGACGGGAGCACCATGGTTCTGCATCAAAGTATAAAAATCAAAATAGGAAAAAGCTAGAAATCACGTAGTCGGCAGAATCAGTTAACAAAAAGGGGAAAAAGTCATCATATTTAACGGGAGCTCAGCAAGTCTACCGAATACAACATGTGGTGAATGTTGGGCAGATCAGCAGAGTTTCAGATAATCAAACAACGTCTGGAACTGAATCGTGTACTATATATGACACCAGACCTATTCTCAAAGATGCTCAACAACTGTTTTATTCATATCCCAAGAAATATTATGTCATAAGAGAAACATTTCAGCAGGTACAAGAATAGAATCCCTTAAATCTTACACATAGTCCACCACATTCCAAGTGTGGTCTCCCAAAAGACCAGCGGATTTTTTTCTGAAATCCACAAAAAATCTAAAGAATTCACTCTACATTTGGTATCACCAGCCAACAGCTGATTAAATATCTGGGGATGGGGAGGAATGTATACATCAAATTATATATCTCAGTCTTAGATGTAGAGAAAAGTTACAGGAAATCATCTAAAATTGATCATATCATTGCATAGCAAAAGTTGTAATACTGAAGTAGTATTTCCAGTTTTGAATAATGCCATTTGATCAACATAGAGAACTAGCTATCCACCTGAGACTGATGAATAATCTGCAGAAAAATCATATATGAAACCAAAGTACACTTTCATGGGAGGCTGTGATACATTAAGGCTTGCAGGAAACAATTTGCCAGGAACTGGCAATAACATATTTAACAACCGAATTATTATATTTAGGAAGTAAAGCACCTTCAAGCTATTTTACAGAATTGTTATATATAAAAATAGGACTAGGCAGGACCATTAATAAAGAATAACAATCTTATCACCACAAAGACAGACATTAAATAATTTTTAGGATGATCCAGCCACTACAAAAATCTTGTTTGCTAACTTTTCCAATATGACCACATTGCAAAATACTTCTCTAAATGATTCAGCAGTCTGCCGAATGCAAAAAGTCCTTTGTAAAGGTAAAGAAACAGTTATGTAATTATTCTACTTTACTTTGGCCGACAGAAGAGTCTTAGTGAACACTACATTTTCTGCTCCTTGGGGAACATTTCCAATTATATTTCATGCAGAGCAGGAAAATCTGACTATCACATGGTGCTACTGAGAATTTACTCTTAGCATCTCTTCAGAGAAAATTCTTCATTAATTACAGATCATGATCCATGAATCTTGCTAAAAAACACAGAAAATAAAACCAGAAACTGTATCTACCACCTCAAGAGATGTAGCTTCAAAATAATTAAGGATCCAACTGAAGAAACATATCAACCAAAGAAAGAATCACCCAGAAATTATATGCCAAATCTCTATATGACATGGAATAATGCAAATGAAGAAAAGAGGGTTAACTTTGAAGAGGGCAGGCATGTAAGCAAATATGCTATTATCTTTGGGAATAAATTAATATTTGACTGCAAGCAAATTTACCAGGAAGAAAGAATATTTGCTACACCCCACCCCCATCCCCCAAAAATCATAATGCAGCAATCAGAAGTAATTGCTAAATGACCTCTGTGCCTGCAGTTGCTTAGGTCTGTCAAACTTTAAAAAGCAACTACAGAAAAGATTCTGGAGGAAAAAAAATTGCCCATATATTTTTCAGGTGGCCAGAAAGAAAGATGCCTTCTTGAGAAGGGTCAGCTGCTGAGTTTGAAAAAGCAACAGATAAATCAGAAAAATAAAACTTTTAAAGAGAACACAGCGTTTGGAAAAATACCAGTATTACAATACCAAGTAAGATATTTATTTTACACCTACTCACCTAAACCAGATTTTTTTAACCTCTTTAAGTGCTGGCTTGTTTGTTTTCCAGTTGGAGACTTTTGCCCATGTTTCATCTCTTTATCAGAACCATCTGCTTCACCATTTTTAGATTCAGATCCTTCGGAAAAAATAAAACCCCCCAAACATGATACTGATGCATTTGTACCAACAATCCCCCCAGCTCCCCCTACACTGTAAACAAAACAAAAATAGGATTTTAAAAAAATTGACATCTACTTGCTGAAAGGCAATAGACCTTTCTGGTCACAATACGATTCCTCATCATCAGAGGAAATGGAAGTAAAAGCTCAATAAATCAATTAAGTGTTGAAAACTAAAGTTTACTGAACACTGCAGTCAATAAAAATGTTCACTAATCTAATAAAAATAACATTTTCCTATAATGCCCAAGAGATATCTTTAAGAATATTTTAACCTCAAGTTATGGGGCAGTAAAGCAATCTAAAGGCGAAAAAAGATCATTTCTTTGTGAAGAAACATTTATAGAGATACGCCTGGAAATACAATTGTCAGGTTGTGTAAAACGTAGACATAGAAATATCTTAAAATGAAGCAACTTAACCATCAGAACTAAAGGTCAAGGTTATGCTGCAGTGATAAGCATGGTACCAGAAAAAAAAAGCTAACAAAAGCATCCGAGTATTGCAGTGCAGAACTGAGACACAAATTCACATTCACAAAGAAGCTTGCTTTTTTTCCCCCCTCCCCTTTTTATGGCATTGAATACCAGCATGTGGCCCTCCATTAGAGTTCCAGAGCCAAATAAAATGTTACTTTGCATTCCTTTAAAGCTGCTGCTATTACCAATTGTCATTTTACAGTGTGCCTTCAGTTCTTTATTAAAGAAAAATCTCCATCCTTGAGACACCAGATTTGATAAGGAAATAAAGACATTAAACAAAGCCACCAAGCGGAAATATTATTTCAGCAGTTCCAAATTCTGTATGCTACACAGCTGATTCAGAGGAAGGCTCTGTGACTAGAGCTGATCTTGCAAATGGTCCTTTAGCTATTTACCTGAAGGTGAATCCGACTGCTCATCAGACACCTTTAATGGTGTCAAAACAACACGAGGAACAGTCTTGTTTACCATCATTGAGACTCCATTTCTTCTTTTCTGCTGTTGTCTTAAAGCCTACAAAAACGATAACAAAACATAAAAATGTAGCAAAAATAATGCTTGTAAGTGAATTACACGAGACATTTCTCTACCATTAAACTGAATCTCTTAAAATAAGCATAATCTACATAGCTACTGACTTGCCAGACTTCACACTCGTCCCCTTTATGTCATTTTCCTTTAAAATATAAAATCAGGCTTTTGGTTATAAAGAGAAAGAAGATGCACCTTAGATCATTTTCCAATACAGTTTTGACAACAAAGAAGCACGTAACTGTTTGCTCTACCTTAACAGCACAACATGATAACGCATGGAATGTGAAACTAAGACTTCCAGGTAAAAAAAATGTAAAAGAAATGTTTCAAAACCAGAATAAAAATATATGTCTGCACATCTCTCGCAGGTGCATCCTCTCCAGTATACTGCTCAGTCAATCAAGTTAACACAGAGTGTCATCAGTATGTACAGCATGTAAGGACTACAGTATTGATGCACTCACTCAGCCGTGAGTAGTGCTGCACAAAATCACTGAACATGGCAGGAATCATTTATTTTTGTGAAGGGAATCAGTCCTAATCTTGGAAACCTTGCAGCACTTGGCTTCTGTCTGCTTGACTTTGGGCATTAACCTTCAGAACACGAACATGATGGTGTTCTGGCAAATCTGGGGAAAAATGATACAAGAATAAATCCCTACAAATGGGAGTGCTTTGTGTTTCATAAATGGATCGAATACAGGGTTGATAATGTAATACAATATATTTAAAGATTAGAAATAGAAAATACCTGTCAGACTGTTTTATATGGAAAATGATATCTGATTTGAAAGATCAACTTAAAACATACAAATATGAACACTTGCCAATTAATACATTGCAAGCATTACAATTCTGGCATTAATCAGAATGGGCTGGGCTTAATACAGATCTCTCCTACCCTCCTGTCTATTTTTCTCCAATCTTACTCTGCACTCTCTTCTTATAACTGTGATTTGTGTTATGATCTTGGGGAGGATTTATTGAAGTAATACTGTATCAACACGGAACATATCTGATATGAATTATCCCTGTAGGTTTATGAGCATGAATGACTGATCCCTTATAAGGTTTAAGTCTGTAACTCCAATTAATCTGTAATATCTTTCCAAAATGTTCACATAGCTAAATAAAAAAAATCTCTGGAAAAAAAAAAATCGATATCACTCTATTCCTCTAAATAACACACTACAGAACATAAAATACACTAAGCCACACAAAAGCTATTTCATCGATTAACCCCTTTTATAGTACACTTCTTAAAAGACACATAAGGACTGTGCAATGAAAAGCAAATTAGAACACTTGAAATCAAACAAAGAGAGGAAGCTGGTCAGATCTGCACTGAACCAAAGAAGCAAGCAGAAAGCCATGATGAACAGCCTATACTTCACACATTTTTGAGACAGAAAATTCATATTGGTATTGAGCAAGCACAGGCAGACTTGTGGACAGAAAATTCCCAAGTGTTAACGTTTCTCAAAAACTCTCCCAAATTCCAAAAATGACCCTCAGTGCACAGTTCTGGCAAGCTGCATGTCAAACCAGGTGGTCCTTATTTAACAGTAATACCACTGAGACAGTAACAAAATAGTCCACTAAAAATTAACTGAAAAGACAGCCAACTTCTGTGCTAATGGCATACCAATATAACCACAACCCAAACTTTGTACTCTTGTGCCCCACAGCCTGATTTGCCTGATGAAGAGCAAAGAGAAGAAATATCCATCCTCAGTGTCATCCTCCCTAGACAAATAAGTAAGAGTCCAAACCATGCCCCATGTTCCCCTCCAGCCTCCTCCTGACCTTTCAAGACAACTTCCACCTCTACCAGGGACCATAGCCTTGTTGCCAGCATCCACAAGGAAATACCATTTTAATGATTGTTACAGCCACTGTGACAAAGGTAGATTGTTCGTAAAGCCTCGCAGTTGATTTTCAATGCTGTAGACTCAACTCCCACGAATGAGAGAAAGTAAACAGCGGTGTATCCTCCATCAAGGACAGGTAGTCAGCGTTTGTACATCTTAGGTGACACAGGCGCCGCGCATGCGAGGGCAGGGGGTACCCAATCTTTGTCACTTACCTTCTTTTGTGTTACAGGAAGCCACCTGCGGACCTTAAGCACACATTTATGCAACTGATCTGGCACTTCCAAGGAGCACAGGCCACCCCGTGCTCACAGAGCACCAATGCAAGACAGCACAGCTCATCCCAGCACTCCCTGGACACTCAGAGCCACGAGAGTGGGGAACAGAGCTGGCACCAGGCAAACGTTGCTCCCAGAACTATTTACTTTTTTACTATTTACTTTATACCGAGTATTACTTTACTCAGCCAACTTCTGAGCTACAGGCTAAGCACCTCAACATGTGAGGATCAAGCACAAACCCTGAAGACACCATTTCCCTTTGACACATGTTTGCTTTTCAGGGTTCTTTTTCCCTAACTTTCGTTGTTTCACTGCCAGTCCCTCCCCCATCTCCTCCAGTTTCCCAACACGAGGAACCCATCACCATGCAGGGCCCACAGTTAAGTTTGGAAATCGGTCTGTACAGGATGACTCAAGCTGACAGCAAAGCTAGAAACATGTGGACACCTGCAAGACAGGTTGTAGAATGGGAAAAAAATTACAACCGTGTGGACATTAAAAATCTAAGACAAAGTTTTAACATGAAGTGCCGATGAATTACGCTGTGCCCAGAGAACAGATGAATAATCTTTCCTATGCCTCTCTATCTTTTCATTTGTCAAAGGAAAGATATGAGACAGGGGAGAAGGGTACAAAAGCTAACTTCTGATTTGCAGGGTAAAGAGATGGCTGAGATTTTGCTCAGTCAACCCATTTAGTGGGACATATTATTCCCAGCTAATCACAACAATTTTGTGTTAAATCCTCCTTTGAATTTAAAGCTTTGGGGTCTGAAATTTTGGATAGACAAGTCTTTGCAAGACGACACTAGAAGCAACGCAGCAGAGGGTGAAATTGCCGCCTGACGCCTAGTTACCAGTAAAGCCAAACACGGGAAGGAGTTAAGTATAAACCAAGGACACTCTGTGCAGTCTCTGCTAAGGACGAATATATAACTTCTCCACACTTAGCCTGAGGGATATTAATTTTAGGATACAAGACTACTGTAGGATAAGACAAGAATCTCATATCCCAAGATTAATTCTACTTAGCTGGGAAGTCAATGGGATTACTCAGAGTGAAACATTCACCAAACGCTTTGCTATATTGAGCTTTTAGTACAACAAGCTAATTTAGTGCTTTCCTAGTGACCATGACCAAATAAATCTCTAGTTTTGGCTCTTCTGGTGAAGGGAATAAAAATAAGGAGATGGGTCAAATTTGTAACTAGCACTGAATAAAATGAAAAAATTTATAACTTATTTAAAAAAAAATGGTTCCAGATCTCACTGTAGATACAGAAACAGTAACTAACACAAACTACACTGGCATCTTTTAGCGACGCAGCCTTTTGCATCTCATCCATATTTAGAGATATATCACCTCCTAGCTGGGCTTCCTACAGATCTGCAAGAAAGAGCCGATGATTCTACTAAATGATAAGGTGTCATTTTTACTGTGGAAAGTAAGAGAGAAACACATATAGCACATATGATAGCTTACATAAAGTATATTTTTCTTTAATGAGACTCTATGTTTACACTTAAAATGTATTCACTCACTTTGTGCTAAATGCTTGTGTTAAAAAAGCTGCAAGTTGTAAATTCCTAGAACTGATCACTGTTGAAGTATTCTGTAAAACACTACTACCATCCTATCTGTACGGCACATCGACAAAAAAGGAGAGAAAGAAAATGAAAGTTCATGTGGTATACAAGTTAAACATTAAAAGCTCTCTTAAAATCACCACCAAAATATAGTACTTACATCCAGCCTTTCACAAGCAGATTTGCAAAGGACATCTGTGAATCTTTCGCACATAATGAGTATGGAGAATTCCCAATATTCCCATTCATAAAAATGAACCTGTGACCATCTGTTGAATAACACTGCCATGGTCATTATACAAGGCTTGGCGTAATGAATTTGTTTAATGCAATTATTTTTATTGCCAAAATCTTTAAGTAACCTATCAAACCATTTTCATTCAAAGAACTTGAAAAAAAAAAAAGATGAGTGTTAAGAGAACACAAACTCTGAAGATAGACAGCAAAAGAAAAACACCATGCAATTAATAGTGATCTTCTAATTCGAAGCAGTTTTTTATAAAGAGGTGACAAGAGCAAGTCTCTTTCTCTTTTTCGGGGAGTTTATGCCCCTGCTGGATTATAGCAGTTTGTTGGAGGTCTCATGAATGCCACTATCTGTTCTTAAGAATACTCATTTCATATTTAGTTGATCTTAACACAGGGAAGACTTCTTCAGCCATGTGACAAAATGGTTGATTCTCTTTAGTAAAAACTAATAAAGTCATCTTTGAAGTCGGAATGAAAGGGAACAACACAAATGAAAAAGTAACTGGAGAAAGGGGGAAAATACATCCCCAAAAGAGCACCAGAAGCAAAATGTCAAGCTCTGTGCTCTGATTTTACTGTCACTTGGGATATTTTTTATTATTTTTCTTTCCCACATCTTTTCAACTCAGAATGAAAAAATGAAGCATACAGATAAACCATTAATGCAGAAAACCACTTTCATTTGAGCTTAAATGCATGACATGCTGAGAATGTTAAAAATTAAGTTATTAACAACAAAGATATGTAACACTTGGTTGCATTAAGCAACATCGTCCCAAGATTTCTATTTGTTCCATAAATGTCAAGTCTACATTCTGAAACTCGTATCATGAAACATAACCTTTGAAATTTCACACATTATGGATCAGAAATGTAAAGCTATGGAATCCTTCCATTCTGCCATGTGAAAAACACAAGCTATGATACACTGAGAAAAGTCTACTGCACAAAATAAGTAACAACTCTGCATCATGGTCACGGTTCCCAAATTGGCAAAGATGAAACAGATTTATAGTTTATCACTGATTCACTTAACACCACCATAAAATTCAGTCTTTGTTCTCTCTCTCACCCTCATTTTGTTAGCAAAATTAAGACAGCCTTTAATTCCCATGTATCTAATAAATTAAAATTTCTCAGTGGCAAACTGTTTCATGGATACACAGTGCAGTTAAAATAAAACAGTAAGCACCATAAATCGTGAAGAATAAACACATTATTATTTTCAGGATGCCACTACTTCTTATATTAAACATACATTAAAAGTACTCAGTTATAAGCATGCAAACATAAGATTAAAACAACAATAAAAATGTCTTGTGGAAACAGCTACAAAGTACAAAGTGCTATTTCCAAAGCATAAAGCAAATTAATTTACTTCCAACCAGACCTGTACACCAAACATAACAGTATTGGTGCCAAGTGTACACAACCGATCATTTGGAGATGAAGAGTAGTGGTAGAACACCAGGCTGGAAGTTTGAAGACCTGGGGTTTATTTTCAAACTCTGCTAATAACTTCTCGAATAAGCATCTATTTTTGTCCCATGTCATCCTCCTACCCTGTGACACTTATATCTGTAATTGGAACAAAAATAGTTTCTTGCTGTGTATTTGTTCTTTAGGTCCCAGTAGTGGTCAGGGTCTTTCTGTACAACTACAGTGTACATTAACAACTGAATATTTATCTGTATATTAACCAACATTGAACTAAAGTGCTTGGACATTCATGGTGCAGAAACAGAGAGATGTGTGTATTTATGTGCATGTCTGTACAGATGCAAGCCAGCACTGTCTTCTATAGGATTACAATAATGCATTCACGGCGTTGCTGCGGATCATGATAGACTGCAAAGTAAACATTTTTGTTGCTTTCCAACCACAGAAACAAGAGAAGGACAAAACCTCATGTGATGCATTCAACGTCTGTTCTGACTTGCATGTGAATGGGAATGATGATGACATATGCATTGACTCAGTGACACTTTTTTTCCGAAGAGTGTTGGGTTTTCTTTAAATTGTTTGTGTAGTATTAAACTAATAATATCTATCAGCTGAAAACTGCTTTATGGGGAAATTTGTTTCTTGACACAACAAAGCACATACAGGTAAGGAAACAGTTTGTAGAAAACAGTTTAAAAACAAACTCATATAAAGATAGCAATGTCAATACAAAATCTTAAAACAGGAATCAACATTTTCCATTAGGTCAAATTTGCAAACAAATGCACTCTGCGCAGGGTCAAAGCATACAGTGGGGGATTCAAGGCTAGGCTACCATTCCCCAGAGAAAACATCTTGTCACAGAATCAAAGAATCTTTTAGGCTGGAAAAGACCTTTAAGATCATCCAGTCCAACCGTTAACCTAACCCTGCCATCCCTCCACTAAACCATGTCCCTTGTCATATTACCTCTCCGAGAAACAGGTGCACCAGCTTACACTGTACCAAGGTAAGGTAATAATAATTACCTTGCACCAAGGTAAGCAGTCTGCCTTTCTGCCAGATGTCCTGTTTCAGCTTTGGTTCTGCCACATGCCCACACCCCCTGAGCACACAGCCTTCTGGGGACCTACCCAACAGCTCCTGGAACAGCATCTGTAGATAACTGCTTGTCAGCATTTTGTAGGAGGCTTCCTAGAGCTCTGAAGAGTTGTGAGCTGTTCCAACGCCTGTCTTTCCCTGAAAAGGCCAACCATTTCTAGGATGCACTTCAAAATCAAGGCATGATTCATTTTAACCTGGGTATAATTTCACGTTATAAACTACTCAAATCAAAAGCTGTTCTTTTCATATGGGCCAGAAGAAGATATTAAGACATCTACTGCCACTATATGGAAAAATCATGTAACATCATTGGAAAAGCTTGACCGGGACTCTCATCTCCAGTGGTGATATTTGTCATTAATACAGTAGCAATGACCAATCCATCTTAAATAGTTCCCCAGCTTACTTGAAGAAAAACCGTATCAGATAAATGCAATGCTTAGAACTAAGCCACTACCATCAGCTTGATTGACACTTTGGACAAGCAACTGCATCTACAGAACAGAACAAAGAATGCACTTTTAACCTGTATTTGGGAAGCAGGTTCCACTATGTAGCAGTGGTAGATTTAACCAAAGGCAACGTTCATGCCAGGATATATTTTAAGCGAGGGACACTGTCCTACAGTGAGGTAGAGGGGCAACTACAATTCAATATGGTACTGTTCTAAAGTTGCTTTAAAATTCTTCTTAGTTATTCCTCAGAGTAAGACATTCTGGAAAATACATTTATTAAAAAAGAAAACATGCAGTAGCACTGCAAAGAGCATGCTATGCATACAACCCCAGAGGAAAAACAAGCACAATGCCCCACCAACTGGGAGCTAGTTATTAAAAAGCAGTACAAAAAGAATACAGGGTTTGTGTGGATTCCTGTCCCTTTCTTTCCATCACAGGTAAGGGCTGAGGATCATGGGGATGACCCAGAAGAAAGTCTCATTAACATTGTCTTGCGTCTTACCAAAGCACTGTGTTGAGCAGCCAGTACATGCTGCCCATGCATAGGGACCTTTAGAGGGACATACCGTGCAGCCTGCCTTCGGGCAATGCATGTACTCCCTGAAGAGCTCCTGCTGGAACTCTTGCTCTTCCAGCTTCTTTTCCCCATTATGCAGTCTCCCTGCCATAGTTTCTCTGTCCTCTTCCCTAGACTTCTCTTGGCAATCAGAAAATCAGTTTAGTTTATCATCTTCGAGCTTCCATTTTCCTGAATGCATTTTGTAAATTCCACTGTCCCTTCCCATGTCTCTCTAGAAGTCAAAAATCAACATGTTTTCCTTGTTTTCCATTTGTTGACAGGAAAATTTGTCAAGAATCATCACTTATGTTGCCAGACATCCGATCAAATGCTTCAGCTAGGGAGCCAGAATTCTCCAACTGTGGCCTGGGTAAATTTGTAGCATCTGAAATGAAACATAGGAAAATGGTTAGCAGACACACTGAGAAATTGCAGCAAACTCTCTATACCGAGGAATTCAGTACAAAAAATACCTCTCAGTTCATAGCGGATTTTCAGAGCCTTTCAGGAAGACACCCTGTGCTCAAATTCTAAGTGATGATGACATAATCATAATGATTTCCTCTGTCACCTTTGTTCTTTGGGGGCGAGGAAGGGAAAGGAGGGCAGGCAAATATATCAAGCTTTTATCAGAACATGTGAGTGAGTAGTTGCTCAAATGAGTCAAAGGACAGACACCACAGACAGACTCATACTGGATTACTTTCTATGGACAGTAAAATGCTCCATGATAACCTGCATCTGGCTGTAGTCAAGGAAAGAAGTCCTAACAGAATGAGTGTGGAGGGAGCAAGACTGGTGAGTTTGCTCTTGTTCTTCTCTCAAAGCAAGATAAGCAGTGTGCCTGAGCTGAAGACAGGAAAGCAAATCCACACCAGCATCAAGGGAGATAGGGATTCTACCTTCAGTGCCAACCTGGGCACTTGGACACCTGTGTCCTTAAAGAACAAACCAACAAACAAACAAATCTTGATAAACTAGTCCTGTGAATTTGGGTAAATCAGGGCTAATTTACACTGCTCACCATTCTGCTCTGAAATTTAGTCTCTTGGTGCTTCAGGCTGTAGGTTGGTTTCTAATAATACTTACAGTTGTGCTAGAAAAGTCAGCCCGAAATGTTATTTTGAGCTGTACAGGTCTAATGTCCTAAAATTCAGAAGCAACACATGAGCCAAACTGTAACTTCCCCATAGCTCTCTTACTGCTTGGGGCCTGACAGCATCCACTGGAAGAAAAGGGGTGTGGAGTTACCACTTCTACTATAAGAACAAATCATATGGATGGGTGCCTTCCTTCTCCATAAAAAACTGCATCTACCCATGTTATGAATAAAATAGTGGCACATATATGAACCCAGCCACCAAGCATGCAGACAAAGCCCAAAGTTAAGAAAAACAAAACAAACCATGGCAGTAACATACCTTGTGTAGATTCCCTTATTTCCTGAGCTTCTCTCCTCCCAAACCCACTTGGCTGCTGTCTCTGGAGTTTCTGTCTCTACAAAGAGATCTGGATGCCCAGCACAGTCTCAGACATGTCCTGGTCTGTATTCAGATCCTGAGTCTGAATGGAGTATCCTTCTCTTCTCCCAACAGAAAATTTATGGGTACCCTTCTTGGTGCTGATTCCAAAGTGCCAAAAGTGAGGCAGGATTTTCTTCCATGTCTGGGAGGTTTACTATCATCCCAAACATCGTTACAGTGCATCTTCAAGTTCTTTATCCTCTCTTGGTACTGCCCCAGGAAACAACTGGTACACTGATGGACAAGGCGATCTTATACTTGGCTATCAGAGTCCAACAGACACTAATGCCAACTCAATGTCTTGGATATTCACACAAGCTCAGTGTTACCTACATCAGGCCAGTTAGCAGGTATGATCGTTTCTTCTGAGAAATGTTCCAAGAACATCTTGATAGATACAGACAAATCTGTACATAGCGAAGACTTCCAAAAAAATGTATCACCTCAAGTCAATGGAACAGAAACTGGACCAGAGAGGAGCATGGTGGATACTACGCCATGACTTGATGTCCGTGCTTGAGTTAGCCTTGTCCAGAGCAAGAATAATTCACACAGTAGTGTGACTGTGTACCACTGCTAGCAGATGCAGATGTAGTTCAGTACTTTCCCAGGAAGAGGTCCTTACATGGGTCTGCATGCCAATCTCTCGAGTGTGAAAATGAGGCAAATCAGTATGGAACTGATCAGTTCGGAACTGATCAGTACTGATAGGAAATCAGCATATGACAGCATGCCATAAACCTTCTTTTCAAAGGTACTAGATCAGCAACAGCTGGGCACACACACCCAAGCACTTCCAACAGCAAAAGGGAAACAGAAATCTGTAAAATCTGCCATCAGAAAGCCAAGCATAAAAGGCAGCTCTACACCATCGACTTTTGTCTAAACCCTCATGAATAGGAACTATTTTTTTCGACGTTACACTCAGATACTATACAAGAGCAAAACTGAAACTCCCTCAAAACCGAAAAAGCAGCATGAAACACACTCAGTGGTAAAACACTCAAAACCTTTCTCCTAACAAGGACACTATGGAAGGTGGTGAAGCTAGAAAGTTTCCAGACCAAAATGGCAGCCCAGCCTTCGAAAGCTGAGGAGATAAGGTCTGAACTGTGGCACAGACCTTGTGAGAGTCCACTGTAACTGCAAACCTCCTTAGCCCCTGTACAGTATCCCAGATCCACTTCTACTGGAGAGAAATCAAGACCAAGAACCAGGGCTCAGAAAATGCCCTTTCCTCCAAGCTCCTAGCACAGCCCAAGAAATGCATTGTTGTGACTAATGTGATTCATGAGAACACCCTAAAATGCAGGCTGTTACAGGGAGATGTGAGCTTGCTCTCTGCAAATCTAAACCCAGGAATACACCTCTAGAATTCATTAAAAAACAAATCATGTGTAAATCTAGCATGTAAGACTTTAAAGAGAATTGCATATGACTAGAGTGGTTAATAAGTAGATAAATAGTGGAGAAAATCTTCTAGCTCAGACCTTCAAGCAGTACTGCACACTATCAACTTGCCTCTCACTTTAATTTTAATGTATTACAAAGCAAATACACACAAGATCAAGTTAATGTGAAGAACCCACTGCTTTCAAATAAATTGAGTAGGAAACTGAAAGGCTACCTTGTAGGTTTTCATTCTGTAAAGGCTGTTTAGTAATAGATAAAAAGCAATAGGTAGGGAAGACCCCATTATGACATATATAGTCTCTCTCTATACATGTCTATATAGTATAAGCACTTGCTGAGAGCACGATGATGCCTCATCTTCTGTTACTTTATCATGGAACCACTAAGTTAGTATCAGTTGCAGGAGCATTTAAAGTTTCCTATGTATTCAAAGGTACTACAGGTTCTTCTTTGTACAAATTTTAGGTATTATGTATCCATAAAAGCAATAGAAAGACTGGAAAGTTAAAGAATAAATTTCCAACAGCAATTTTATTAATAAAATAACTGGTAAAGTTTATTCACCTCTACTACAGCATCAAATTAAATCAAATCTGCAGCTTGTATATGGCAGGAGCCAACACCTGAAACTTTAGAGAAAATAAAGCAAAAATCCTCTACTATTCCACAACCCAAATGTTCATTTGTCTAATACTGTACACAGAGAAAACATTTTACTGATAGCTGTAATAATACTCTCATACTCTGAAGTACAGGATCTAATTACCATCAACTTAATTAAAACTAATTTCTTTTTATCGATTACTTAACTTTCTGATGTTGCTCTAACCCTACTGCCTTAGGGAACATTTTCAAAGATTTCCGTCAATGCTATGACTTTTTATATTAATTAAGCTAATCTGATTAGTTTGCCCTTTTAAAAATTGTTCTCAATGCTATACATCTGCTAAGTGACAAATGGAGTTTAAACAGTTATATGAGTTCAAGCATTTGTGGCTTTGCAAGTTTTTTCCCCTCCTTTCCCTTTGCCCACTCCCTCCACCCCTAAGAAAGTTCATGTATTGCAAAAGATCTGTATAGAAGAGTTTCCAAAAAGTGTCTTTTTCACAACTACCCACACAGTTAGTGAGCTGCTTTGTGCCCACTGCTGAATTTTCCTGACCAACCAGAGGACCCCAATCTAGCAATCCTTTCCAGTCCTCAAAGCCTCCAAGTACAAGATAACCTTATGTGAATGATAAAGGTCTATTAATTTTAGTGGATTTAAAATCAAACTGCATGAAAAACTAAGCAGAAATATTGAAGTGTTTCAAGGAGATGTGGACAGGCTTTGCTTAACTTAAGCCTTAATGAACAACTTGGCAATCAACTATCCCATGAAATACTAGACCTACATTAACCATAAATAAGAGAGCAGTTATGAGAAAAATTAAAACATCATCTCATTATGCTACCACTTTAGAAAAGTTGTATTTCTTTTTTTTAGTCTTCACAAGACTAAACCAATTCCTAAATACTCAAAATTGAGAAGATACAGATAATTTTTTTTCTTATAATTTTTTAGTTTTTCTTTTTCATTTGCTTGGCTGTAAGATGAACTAATTTGGCACTGTTGGAAAATAATTTTCACATTGTTACGCTTTCAGTTAATATCTGACTTTCAATAATCAGCTACTTTTGCCAAGCTTTACTACGTATCATGCAATCTAAATCATCCAAATAAGTTATTCAAAAACCAAAAACTACCCCACTTTTATACACTGTACTGTCAAATACAGTATGAAAGAAAAATCACTTAACAGGCCATAAAGAAAAACTGAACGGCAAATATATGCAGATCCTTGCCTATCTGCAGAACTTCTTTCAAAAATCTTTTTTTTTATTTTAAGCCTCACACAAATTTCCAATACAAATGCTTACATAGGAAAAGCAGGGATGTGATAATATAAACAATTCTGCTTACTTGAAAAGCAGTTAAAACCCCATCAAACTCACAATAAATAGCAGGACTGCACCACCAGTAAAAAAAAAAAAGAAAAAGAAGACGACCCCAGCAATACACCACTAAACAAAGCACTAAAAATCCTCAGAAACACCTTGAAATTCTGCTGAGATCTTATTCGTAGACTGACACACATGCTAAAGGGAAGCCAATTGATTATCAGTCAATACAAGCTTACCTGCTTAAGTGCTTTCTTTGTGTGCTGCTGGAAGGAAGATACTAGCTTGCTTTGCACCGGTGCATTAGTAAGGCTTGAATCACGATTGGAAGACATTTCTTCAGATGTCTGCTTTGGGCAAACTTTGTAAAAAAAAAAAAAAAAAAAAAAAAAAAAAAAAATCAGAATACTGTTATGGAGGTTACCTTCCCTATATCTTGGAAAGTCCTGAGGACAGGAAAAAAAAAATGGCAAGTGTCTGGGAAAACAAAGCTCTCTAAGAAATTCAACTAATCTTGAGGTCCAGATGAGCAGAAAATCCAGCCATATTCTAAATAAATGCATTGTTTCCCAAATATTTGTACCTCATCATCCCATTTCTATGCAGTTCTGGAGGCCTTGCATATTTTGCCTTTCAGGTCCTGAGAGGTAACTGAAATAGTTTAACTGTGGTCTTCATACAGAAGCTAGACAAAAATTGTCTTCCTCACCAAGGCATTTTAATGAATTATTATGTGTCTAAACGTGTATTTATACCAGAGACACCGATGACCCTGTGTTCTAGAAATATTTATAAATATGTAAGTTCATGCCAGATTGTAATGGCTTCTTAGGAGCCAGACTCATCTATTTTATAAGTACTTCTTGGTAAAGCTAAGAACACACACCTTCCTGTTTAATGGGTAGACTGGAATATCCCGCAAAGAGGAATTCTGGTCTCTCAGGTAGTAGACGCTGCTATTTGTCAGCCTTCTAAATAATACATGTTCTAATGAACAAATATTACAGCACTTGCATTAAACAGCCTCTTGAATGCATGTTGCGTGAGACATAGAAGAAGTCTCCTGGTTAAAAAAAAGTGATTAATTGTTTTAAAAAAACAGCTTTATTAAACAGATATGAAAGCTGTGAAAGTAGCTGGGGTATCCTATTAGTCTTGGTAGTCAGCGAGCTTGACTAAAAGGGCAGTAAAAACCTTTCCACTCTTAATGCCTTGCATTACTGTTACTCTCACTAGCGTCCTAAGACAGCCCAGCTAAAACAGCATTAGCGTGGATCCAGAAGTTAAGCAGCTTTTTTTCCATTCTCCTCTGCTGACTCAATTCAAGTCTGTCTTCCAGTGCTGCTCAAAGCTGGCTTGCATGTTGACATACCTTCTTTATAATGCTCTGCAGCTGCATATGGTTTTCCGACGTTTGCCATACTTTGTGCACCTACCAGAATAGTTTGAAGACACTCAAAGCAGCTGCACAGACACGTGCCAGAAATAATTTTAGCCCAGTGTTTCTGTTTGCCTATGGTTTTCTCCTCCCATCCTTCAGTGGGATGAACAGACACATGAAGTAGCATTCTAACTCCCTTGCCTTTAGCAATGTTTCATAGAAGAAATATTGTAATGATTTTTTCTTTGTGTTTGTAAGAAAAACAGACAGAGACAATCCAGTTATCAGTAATTAATGGCCACCATAAGATGCATCCGATATTAAACATTTGTTTTCACACTGAAAGAAAAAATAATTAATACTTACCTCATAAACAGTGTTTCATGGTACTGGCATTATGTCAAGATATTTTTCAGATTAAAAATTTTCATTAGCAGATAAGACAAATCCTATTTTGTCACAAGATTTATTAACTGATATTTGTCACTTTTTCCCCTTTTACTTAAAGGATTTGTTGAAATATACAAAGAAGCTGCAACATAAAAAAGGTTCTGAGTTTGCAGCATCACCTGGTTTGGATCTATTTTTTCCACATGATGAGCAAAGCTTACTATCAAAAAAGACAACTTAAAGGAGCAGCAAAGTGTCAGCAGAAAACAAACAATAGCTGGTTTATATAATCTAAATCACTGCAATAGCTAAGCTTCTGAGATAAAGAACACCTACACCAAAATAAAAACCTGACATTTCAAATTACCCAGCTTTTGTCTTTTCTTTCAAAGAGAATTTATTTACTGTTTTCTGGCAAAGTCCAAGTGTCGAAGAACTGAAGAAAAAACCAGAAATAGTCTGAACACACAAACCCCAGAGTTAAGGAGAGGAGAACAGAACAATATTTAAAATGCCTAAAGAATGGAAACTGTTATACACTTAACTGTCCCTTCTAAGAGAGGATACAACGTGACCTGCCATGAAAAACCTGTTCCTGTTCTCCGTGATGACTGCGACTCCTATGACCTTCTTGTTCAAGTGGGAAATTCTGATTTTCATTACTCTAATTTAGGACATTATCCAAGAGTCTCCCCTATTTATTTTCGTGATGAAGTTCATTCTGGAGAGGTTTGGCAACACTAACTGATGATGCTCAACACTAGAACCATTAATGTCAAAGTCACAATACAGCACGGGAATAAAAATAAACATAGCTCTGTATTAATTCTGTGCTTTCATTCATTTTTCTTTTAACAATAACCCCTGAAATTGTGACAGGGTCTATTAGAGGCCATATTTCCTACTTATATCATTATTTCAGTTCCACATAAAAATATTATCAGTTTATTGGGGTTTTTTTGCTTCTGTTTCTTTAAAGCTTTGACAACAAAGTTAAACTAAGGAACAGGGATTGTTCTCATGGTTGAAGCAACTGGAACTGAAACCCTCTGAAACAATAAATTGCTTTCCATTGCTGTAATCTCTTCTGCAGGTACAGAAGAAGTACCTCACTCTCTAGACTGGTTTGGTTTAGTACAACCCAACCCTCGTACCTTCAGAGTTTTTAAAAACAAACTTTTTCCTGTAGTCTATGATTAAAGAAATAGACACATGAGGCTGAAATCCATTGCTCAACAATTTTAAAATGACATGTTGATTAGAGAAAGTAAGCTTAATTTACTAACAACAAATTATACTTCTTTCTATTTTGTATATTATAAATATTTTCCTTCATACATCTAGTAGTTTAAAATAGTAAGAAGCTATTTTAAATATTGTTTTCCGTCTTTTAATTAGATTTCCATTTCCATTTCAAACCAGCTTGATACAAATCATGGCTACAAACCTAACCATCTAGTAAATAAGAGCTGTCATTGCCTATTTTCCAAAAGTAGAAAACACAAACACTAAAAATCTAAATACATTATGCTAATTTATATAATTGCTTAATAACTTATACAGTCTATTTACCTTATTAGCAAAAAATAATACTAAAATTGATATACAGGCTTCATTTAGACGATAATCAAGGTATTAATTGTTTATAAAACAATATGAATTGACTTTTCTGTATGAAATTCAAATATGAGACAATGAATAAATTTATTGTTTAAAAATGTTCTGCTACTGATGATTTAACTCAATCTGTGCCAAAATCTCACTATACTACAATGCCTGTGACCACAGAAAATGGTATTTATTTATTTGTTCATTTATATGGATGAAGTCCAACTTCTTTTCTCTGAATGGGTCACAAGTGAAAAAAAGGAAAAATATGACAGAAAAATATGTAAGTGTTTGAAATGAACATTGATGAACCTAGTGAAAAAACACAATGCATTAAGAACCAAGCAGGCTTTTCTGCTATGGAAACCAAAGAACAGAGTAAAAGAAAAACAAATCCAAAAAGAAGCAGTGGTCTTTGTACATACGTACATCTTCGGAAAGTTGCAACTACTTTGTCTATAAGCACTGAAGACGCATGAATATCAGATCCATGTTCACTTGAAAAGCTTTATCAGAAAAGATTGCTAAAAATAAACTGGATGCTGGGGAGGAAAAAAAGAATCCTGAAAGAATGTGACAGATGAAGGAAAAATATTTGGGTAGCAAATAAAGAGAATTCACCATTATTGCTACAGTAGAAAAAGAGAACAAGAGCAGTTTTAAGCCTACAGGAGGCATTTCCATTTAGTGGAGAATAATTAGGCTCCATTCTTTAAATTGGCTTCTTCAAGGGCCAGGACTGACTGAAGGAATAAAGCAAAAAGCAACTATTAAGCCATAAACTGTTAGTTTATGAGCTGGAAGAGCAGCTGGGTTTCTGAAGATAAGACCTCCTTAGTGAGTGTTCAGAGAGTGTTAACACGAATGATAGAATTAGAATTACTTAGCAAAAAGAGCATGTTAAAAATGTTTTTGACAACCTCCATTTAAAATAACTTCCTCTCTTCCATTTTCCCAAGACCAGCTAAGTATTATGAAAGACTATCATTTATAAAAATCAGCAATGCTACCCTTTAATTTCAAATTTTATAGGCTATCTCTAATTTTTTATTACCTTTTACCTTCCACGCCCAGGAAATATAGCACCTACATAAAATATACTAGAAGATGTGTTTCTTCAAAGAAACAATTTTTATAGGAATACAACTTAAAATTATTCTGTCTTGCTGCCACTGAAAGTTATTAGGAATAATTATAAACAGATTTATGTGACTAGATGGACAGAAAAATTCCTGGAGAGCTTTAAAGGGCTTATTTTCCCAAAATAAATAGGACAATTAATTCTGATTTCAGACAGAACATACTGATTTAAAATCAAACCAGTAAAATCTACAGCAGTTCACTTCCTTCTTTGTTACAGAAACCACAGCAGATGAGAAGGATTGTTTACTAATGGCCACATTACAAAACACAAATTAATATTGCTACCATATGCTAAAGAGTCTAGAGTCTACCTCAAGCATAAAATATATGCACACACTCTGGAGATACGAAATTTCACCGAGAACTCCCTTAGGAAAACATACGCACAAAATCTCTCTCTAAAATATCCATAAAATTCAATATTTTCTTTGGGTGACACAGATCTATACTTGTATTGACATAAATGGTCACGCTTTGCCAACACAGATGTATCAAGTAATTCACCTCCACCACTCTTTGATCTCTAGAGCCCAACTTGCAAAATCTGAACAATTCAGAACTCGACTGTTGCCATCAGCTCTTGAAAATGAAAACCAGTTTGGGAGTTAGTTAATTGTACAAGTTTGCCAAAGCAAGCAAAACCAGATGCGTGTATCAAGGGCACTACTGAGACTGTAATATTCTTTTTGAAAAGCACTACTAGCACTATGAAGTGATAAATAATATTGAATAGTATTTTTTGGAAAAAGACATTAAATATCACATCAGCTTGGTAGCTTGCACTGAATCACATTATATTCTCGGCATGCTTTTGAGCCCAAACATTTCACAAAGCTTTGAAAACTGTGAATCCTTATTCCAAAGGAAGTCAACATTTTCCACTAAAAATATACAGCCTGTCATCACTAAGCCACCGATATCTTAGGCCTCATTAACTCTACTGTACAGCAAAAAAAGCAGATGAGAAAGATCTCTCCCTCAAGCTCCACAGTATCTTTCTTCTCTCATTCTTACGACTCCCCTCCAGTGGCAATGAAACCAACAGAAGTTAAATTCAATCCTGGGTACAGTTTTTTTATTTTTTAGCTACTTGCGGGGAGACAAAAAAAAACCCCACCAAAACAGAAAAAAAGTGAAAAACTGTCTCTTTCTGATGCGTCATCCAAAACTCTGTATGTTCGAGCTGCTATTCCATTACTGACCTTCTGCTTTTAGAAGAGCCTATCCCACATCCAGATGTTGCCATGAGCAACCGACATATTCAGCAGAATCATCCAATATGATTCCCAAGAGACAAGATGCTAAGGATAACAGGTTTCCCTGAACTGCCAGAAATTCCATTCCCAGAAAGGAACTGAACATCTAAATGTGGAGTCAGGTTTCAAACAATGCTGAATATTCATTCCTCACTACAGGAGTTATCCTAGTGGCTTCCTAGTCCAAAAAGCACAAGGTGTTCAAGAGCACAGTAGCTACAAAGACAAAATTTCAGGATTCAGCATGAATCTGGTCCTCTGTCATCCATCATTTCATCTACTATCTCTAAGAAAACTGCCTAAGAAATTAATTCTGCCGTTTCATGTTCACAACTGAAGAACTTACAGTTTTAGGAAGTGCTCCAAACCAAAGTGTCTCAAGAGGAGAGGTATATTGCTCATATTTGGCAATTATCAGAACCTATGTTTGGGTTGGGTTGGGGAGGGAAGTCACGCTACCGTAGGAATTGCTACCTCCTCCACAGTTACATCATTGTGTATTTTATTGGCTTGGGTGAAGACAATTTTTAATCAACTGCACTCTGTGGCTGATGGATTAGCCCTTGCTTCAGAAACCCTAGGGACAAATGCTTTTTGAGAACAGAACATCCTATTGACGGGCAAAAGGATATTATAGTCATCAACTTCCCAGGCAACAGTAATTGGGATTTTAATTCTTTTACTGACTGCCTCTTTACATACTGCCCCTGTATTTGAGGGAAATGGAATTTATAAAAAGATATGAGACTGCTAGAGAGCTTCTACAGAAATCCCATTCCAAAATCAGTTGTAGCATAAACAGTTTCTTTAACATATGTCTTTGGAGAAGGTGGGGAAAGGAAGATTTCTCCACAGCATCTGAAAAATGCTGAGGTGCAACCATTCCAGTTGTCAGTTTAGCAACACTGATGCGGAGTAACAGCTTTCGCCAAGTCATGTGTTTATAACTGTGAGGAATTTTTATATTATTATTTTAATAAAACTGTTCAGTAGCCTGCATTTATACTGGGAAAAATGTGCCTCCTGGGGAATAATGTAATTCTTTTCTGTTTGAGTGTCAGCTGGCACTTTTTACTCCAAAAGCTGAAGCCTATCATCTAAAAGCCCACAAATGGACTGAGGCTGTTGCTTACGGTTTCATCCTCGCTTCCAGATAACTTTAAAGCGGTACTTTTTAAACTCTCGCTAAACAACTTCTGATCACTCTGTCAGCACTGGGGCTTCTGGACTCTACCACAGTGGAAACAAGAACAAATAAAAATGTAATCAATTGGGCAATTAAGAATACAATGTGCAAACAATATCCATCCTCATATGTATCACACATACTAAGGCTGAAAGGAGACATTATATCTACTGACCTTTTCTAAAACACAAGTCAGAGAATTTCATAAAGCGTTTTTTGTACTGAATCAAATGTTATTTTTATGCCACAGAATAGCTTCCTGGAAAGAAAAAAAAATCCCAGCTTGAGTATGAAAAGTTTAATTGATAGACATCTTGTTAGATTCTGCTAGACCAAATCTTTTCTGTAGAAATACCTTTTCTCAAATATTTACAAACTGATCAAGTCACCACTTCATCTTTGATAAATGAGCTAGACTATTATATTTCCCAGAGCAAAGGAGGTATTTGTTCACTCAGGACTTCTTATATGTCCCTTCTAAATCCTTTCCTATTTCTCTTAACACTTTCTTACAGCTATAATGAATGCAATACACTAGTAATCATTTAACTAGTGTTATACCCAAAGGAAACACTGCCTATACTCTTTAATCAGTACTACCAGAATTATAGTCCAAGAACTACATTGGACTAATTAGCAAAAGTATCTCATTCATGTTCAATTCATTTTCTATTGTGATCCTTAAATGCTTTTCAGATTTACTGATTTATTGAATTTATGCTTCCACTGCACAAATGCAACCTTTTTTCTTCACTTTAAAGTCTAAAAAAATTCATGCTGTTCAACTGTAATCATTTACAAGGCAATTAAGAGGTGTCTCAAGATCATTATTTATTATCAATAAATTTAATCAAGAAGGATTTTATACTCTTCAAAAAGTATTGACAACGATATTGAATGAAGAGTGGTCAAATTGCATCCTCAAGAGAATGGCAAAAATACCTACTGTGGATGGTGATTCCTAGGCCTTAGCAGATCTAATAATTTTTAATTTTCAATCCACTTAAAACTGGCTGCATTTCTTGGGCGTGGTCTTGTTTTTAAGCCAAGCATTCTATACTGTAAATAAAATCACTTATAGAATTCTACATATATATCAAGATACCTTTAACACCAAAACTTTCAGTCTGAAGAAAAGCTATTATCAAACATGTTTGACAAAATTACGTTCTGTATTGGCTGACTGATACAAGATACACTCTTCAATTCCTTATTGATCACATACATCATAAGCCTTTCTATATGCAATATAGACTTACTATTGCTATCCCGTTTACTCTTTTTAAACATATTCACTGCATGACATCAAAAAAATTTAAAATGTCTTGCTTTCAAAAAGTTAAATATATCACAGTTTTCCAAGATTTCTTAAAGATGAAATATGAGGGAAAGTTCTCTGCATTAAAAACAATCTAGGTGTAATTTACTGCTCTACCCCAAATATTTTAAAATGTTTAATTTTAGCAGCTGCTCTTTATGTCACCACAAGTGCTAGAATTATTTTTATTACTGTAAACTGTGAAAATAGTATGCAGCCTCCTCCCAGTCAAAACCCATCAATTTTCTACTTCTGGCATTCTGGCATCCTTATTTACATCCTACCACTCCTAAATAATTGCCAGGTTTTTGCCATGATTTTTATTTGTTTATAACCAGTAACATCAACTTTTGCTTTCCTATCTGTAACTGTATTTACGCTGCTTTTCGCAGCTGTATTCCTCCTGCAACTTAGGGAAGTGTACATCAACAAATTGTCTGAGTATCAGACAGGAATTTTTGAAGATCTACAGATACGTATGTTCACTTATACATGCAGTATATAGTACATAAGCATAACACAACTGCACATGCAGAGTCTGTCAACTTACAGACATAATATATCAAAGCAAATGAAGAAGCAGAGACAGTAATTCTTGACTTTTGTTTTTCCACTGAGCTTCAAAACTTCACCACTAGATCCACAACAGCCTGTCTTAGGTAGTTCTGTTACTCCTATCACTGAGCATTTTCTGATTTTTCAATGCTGCTAGCAAGCAATACTGAAATGTACAGGTGTAGCACGGAAGCTAAGCAAGTTGCTCAAGATTGAAAAGGAAGTCTGTAGCAGACCAACACCATGAGCCAAGCCTTTTCATGTCCTAGTTGTAAACAGGACACCCTCTCGCCATATATGAAGTGAGCCAGACCAGCAGGCTGCAGTCCAGCAGCAGGACAGGTTGTGAGAGGGCAGCAGAAGAGAAGAACTGATCAAGGAAAGGTGTATTTCAAAGGTCCTGAGAAGCTTGATTTTTGTATAAAGCATTCACTTTGTAAGCATTACATGAGTATAGTTTTAATAAGAAGAATATTCATTTCTATTACTTGCAAGGAATTTTAGGTGACTGAAGAACTGTGTTTTCTTTATGAGCAATTATTACCTCTCAAACAGAAAAAATATTTCTAAGGTTGTCATTTTCAAGTTCTTGCAATGTTTCAGTTTGTCACTACCTCAGAGAAAAAAAATGCACAGGATTTGATCCTTCAACATGTCTTTATGTCAACATGGCACCCAGAAGATTCTCTGCCTGAAACAAAAAAATACAAACCTTTGTCCTGTGCCCAGAACTCGACTGAGGGACCAACCTCACATGCCACAATGAATGCAGTGAGATGTCTGTCTGACAACTGCAAGTCTGAAGCCCGGTAAGGCAAATTACTCTTTAGCTGTGGGGCCTAAAACAAAAATATTGTAAGCCAAAAAATTGTCTACTCAAAACACACCCAACAGCACTGCTCACTGTCTTTTACAAATCTAACTCAAATAAAGGCACTTAGTGTTCCTGATTTCTTTATAAGGCCAAAACCGAGAGGGAGTGACTCAAAAATAGTTCCACTGAGCACAAAACATTACGTATACTGTTTAGAAATCACACAGTTAAAATCTTAAGTAAACAATACTTTTTCTTTTCCCAAAATATGCCCTCTAATATTGAAATTAAAACACCTACCACCATTTTCTTCTCCATTATTATTGTTTGTCTCAGCCATTTCAGTGCCATCTAACTCGGATTCACATCCTAAATCCAATGTTCCATCAGTAGGGCATGTTGATTCTTCTTTCTACAGTTAAAAAAAAAACCCAAACTAAAATTAACAGGAAAAAAAATCAATCATGATCCTGCTGCATCTCCGAAAATAGATTACTGCAGTGTACTCTCATGCTTACATTTCAAAAAACAGAATAAAATAAAATATGCTTGTGAGTTACTTCAGAGAAAGACATAAAAACAGACCTTCATGAAACAACTTGCAAAGCAAAAGCAAAAAAGCTATTTTGTGAAGTCATAACATACTCTTTTTTAAAAAATGTCAAATAAAATGCAAGATCTTCCACTTTTTTTTTTTTTTTTAAACACAGACAGACTTGTTTGGCTGTTAAAAATCCTAGTTTTCCAGTTGAGTGTCCACAACGCTGCAGCAAAACACAAATCCCTTAATGTTTCTTTTCTGCCTTTGCCTGTTTCCTGAATTCAAATAGCTGAAGCAACCTGGAGCTCACAAGCATGGGAGTGATTGTGAATACCTGGATTTGTGCCAAGAATATCTCCCGATTTAAAGAAAAACAACAGCATTTGTTTTAGTAAATTAGGAAATCGAGATTCTGAAAAATATTAATTCAACCTCAGATACAGAATTTTTAGTTATCAGGAGCAGGCAAATCTATATAGTTTTATACCTTTTAAACCCTTACATCAAATAAGTCTGTCATAAATTACAAAGGATCCTTCCTCCAGCCCCAAATTTTAATTGACTACATTTAGACTGCCAAACATATAATCTCACTTTCTTGTTTTGCACCTCTGCCTCACATTCCTCCATTCCTGTTGTGAAGCCCCCCTAAGTTTGATCACGTTCACCAAGAAAAAATTTCCACCCACAGAAACCATCATATACATACCAAAAAAGAAAAATAAAGAGGAAAAGGAATAGAAATAGCATAAAGGCAAAATTCTATCACAGTAATTATATTGCTTCTCAAAAGAAATGATGCAACCTGTAAATTAAAAGCTGATTTATATTAGACTTGCAAATAATTTTGCACTATTCAAAAATCAAACACTAATACAATTCCTTAATGAGAAAGTCAGTGATCCTCTTGAGCTCAGTGCTCATAAAACAAAGACCTTTCTGTGAACAACTCTGAAAAAGCAGCATTTTAGCTAAGCTGCATGTTTTTTATACCAT
Organism: Egretta garzetta; assembly: GCF_000687185.1. Classification (NCBI taxonomy): domain Eukaryota; kingdom Metazoa; phylum Chordata; class Aves; order Pelecaniformes; family Ardeidae; genus Egretta; species Egretta garzetta. The sequence continues at coordinate 1,440,603 of NW_009259730.1, read as the reverse complement.
ATGCCAAATTCAAGAACATGTATATGCTTTCTAGGATAAAACATTCAATGTTTACTTTCATTATAAATCCTTTTAAAAGACATCTGAAAGCAGTTAGAAGGACTATCAGGTCATTTCCTCTCCAAAGAATCTAATCTGTTTACCTTTATATCTATTGAGACATTCATAAAATGGATTAATAGCGCTATGTACTTTCCATATACAAAATTTAAACTTACTTTAAGAGCGTAGAGTCCCGACTTCCCAGGGATTTTGAAGAATGTTCCATCACCTACACGAGTGTTAGTATGAAGCATTGCATTCAGGCAAGCTAATGGAGAGGTTCCACTGAAAAATAAAATTGTGCAGTTCAAGATTGAGTGTCTCTTGTAAAACTAATCCCTCGGTCTATTTTTTTTAAAACTCATGCTTGCCTGGCTTTTTTTTGCCTTTTTTTTTTTTTTTTTTTTTTTTAATTCTCTCAACCCTGAAAACATCTACATTACAATAACAGGCCAGTTTCAAACTTAATCATATGCATCTGTCCCCTAGGCTCGAGGCAAAAAGTCTGTGAATTGTAATTATGCTTTTCTTCATACAGCAACCAGCTCCACATTCTAAGAGAACGGAAGTCCAAATATTTATGTGAAATTACTTTGTAAATAACACCATGAAGCCTCATTTTTAAAATGTTACAGACAATGTGGCTGCTGCACATGAATGATCAAAACAGTACCAAGTTCAAGGGCAGCTGCATCCCATAGGATGAAAGGCAACAAAAGAATAATAAAAAGCCAAGGAAGAACACATTTAAAATTAAAAGTGATACATAGTTAAGCCTTCTTTTGGCTTAACATGGTCAGCACGCATTACTATACATAAATACAAGCAAATTTGTACCTTCTATGAAGCACTATCTTTTCTAATTAGAGTTGTTTTAGAGATTAAGAGATTGACCTACTCAAGGTAGTAATTGTAATACCACTGTGGAATGCGTGTTAAGGGACTATTTAAAAAGAAACACAACGCATTAAGAGAAAAAGAGTACTTGTACAGAGAAGCCTTTGTAATATATGTATGTTTACAACGGAAAAAGAAAGCAAATGTCTCTACCCTAGCTACGCTTACACTATTCTGAAATGTTGATCTAAGAAATGGTGGGGAAGAAGGTAGTCATAAATTGTTTTATTTAATTTTAATTTAAAAATTGAAGTACAAGATTTATAGATGTACTATCACATCTTTGTCCCCATTTACTGACTAATGTACATGGTGTACTTAGGGACTGAATCTGAAACTGTGCTTCTTCCCTGGGGTCCCTAGCCTGCACACACGCTTATCTTTAGCCACGTAAATATATTCCACTTGGTTAAGTGGAACAATGCCTGGGCATTAAATTAAGTGTGTTGCTAAGTATTTCAGGATTAATTATATACTCAGCTATAAATGAGGAACAGAGCTTCAGAAGTCCATCAGAAACTACTGTTCTTTATTATGCAATTTTCTAACAAAACATCCCATCTTTGTTGAAAATTGCATGACTGATCTTTTTTTATAAATTAAACTGCACTGAAATTGTCATCTTTCATATGATGACGCCTTCTGTTGATTTCCATGGCTCTGTTACAACAAAATTCATTCTTACTGTACACATATTAATTTAATGGCAAGTAGGTAGTGTGGCAATTGCTCTTCCAGTAAAAATTAAACTATAAAGTGTCCTCCGGACAGGAAGTCCTGTCAAGTATAATTTATTTACTATTGATCACCTAATGTATCACAATACTGCACCTAAAATCAAAAAGTACAGGTAAAAATGCTGCTTGTTGATAAAAACAAGAGATATTTAGCAGATATCTGGTTTATGAGTATTCTAACTATAATCATGCAATATGAAAATTCTGACAAGTTTTTATTGTTTTTTTTCCTCCCCCTACAAATAAAGCTTAGCCCACATCTGGTGTTGATATAATACTATAACAGAATACAGAACTAAATATGGTAGAAATATAACGATACTGCTAGCAGTAGCACAGAAAACATCAAGAGATTTCATTGAGCTTAACGATTTCTTAAAACAGTTTTGGAGTAAGTAGAATACTTCTCTTTACACATTTTCCTTATTGTATTAATGTTTGACAAGCAAAGACACAAAACGTTTAATAGAGCAGTTCTAGTTGCATAATTTCTTCCATATGTTAACATACATAACGTGAAGCAATTTCAATTCTCACAGTCTTGGATCTTTTTAGTGAAACGTTATAACAGATTAAGACTTTCTCTGCAAGATAGAAGGAACTTGATGACTCTGCAGTGAAAGACAAACTCAATGTATCAGTAAGAAACAAAACTGTGTGTGCATGTATGCACAATTGGTATCCTTCTCCTATTCCGATGTAGATACATTCTGAACTCCACATTTATTTTTAGGTATCATTAACCAATTAAAATGATACAAGATGAATGAACCCAAAATAGAGGATTTGGCAATATCTCATGACCACTACTGTGCTCACAGCAGATATCTTAATCTTCAAAGTCTAGCCAACTGGCAAGTGGACAATAGAAACTACTCTCTGACTTACAAAGAAATCCGTATCAGCTACTGAGCCAAGAAGTACTTTAACTACTGTTATGCTTGTTTCGTTCAGATATCTGCAATTCCTAAATAATTTGGCATGCAACCAAAGGGCCATATCCACCCTTCCTGAAAATTGGACTTGGGTATGTCTATAACAAGCACAAAACAAACCACACATGCTTAACTTGCGTATGAAATAAAAATCTGGACACTGTGGGGTGCAACTTATTTTGAGCTAGCAGCTCAAAATGAAATGCCATGGTGTCCTTTATCACTGCTATTTTGACCCATGTTAACCAATGACTTGCCTATTCATCTGTCAGCACATGGAACCCTTAAAACACTATATTAAAATTCCCAAATGTTATCCGCAAGGAATGCTGGAAAAGCTTGCAACACATGCTATCGCAGCACATGGGACTGTGGTTAGAAAAGCCAGCAATCAAAGATCCCGTGATGCACACTAATGTCTGAATCACAGAGCAGTTTCTGAGGGATCCATACTACTTATCGCATGCTTTCTAAATTCTCCTACAGCCTGAGGACATATTCGTTCTGCTCAGAGCTGCTGGCGTGTATTAATCCAGCAGCCAAAGACTGCCAAATAAAAAGCTGACTATCTTTGAATGTCAAAAATGGCACAGTTTGACCTATGTTCTTGAAACACGCCAAATCAGTTCGACTTTGACTCAGTTAAATCAAATCGGATACAATAATGTTCTACTTTGTAACTTCAGACCTGTGAATTTTTAGAGCCATAACATATTTTAAACCAATATGCTGCAAGTTTTGTTGCCACAGTCTGTGCACCAGGAATATGTTTAACATTTACAGCCTTCACATGCTTTCGTACCAGTTACGATCTTTTGGGCAAGACTGCTTTAAACCACTGTGGTATTCTAGAAGTCATTCACACATGGGAGTCACCCTCTGTAGCAGTATGTCTTTAAGATTGATCATTTTCTGCTCCTATGTTTATTTTATATACATATACACCTATGCATACATAGAAGCAGTACACCCACACCCGCACACTTTCAAATAGATTTAAACAATGAAAAGTTACTTACTTTCTGTAAAGGTGGTATGAAGTTACAACAACCAGCAACATAGGAAAGAGAAAAAAAATTACTGATTAGCCTTCCAGTATTAAAGTTGTTAATACAATTTGATAATTTAAAAGACAGCGGGCATTTCAACATTTCATAAATGCTCCCAGAACCACTGTAAGTTGGTAGTATCCAGTGCATCCTTCCAAATACAATCACAAAATTCCTGTATAGTATCAAAGCGAGCTTCTCACTCCAACCTCCCCAGTCAAAAATATCTCCAATATTTTGTGATTCTGGGCTCCCTCTACTGGTCATGCAGCCGGTGTTACCCAAATCAGCTTCTAGTCTCTAAACACAAAGCTCTGCAAAAACATGTAGGGGAAGTACAGATTTCAGTTACTTTCCCACCTGTCACCCTTCCCAAAACCCTACCAAAATCTGTAAAAACACCAGTAAAGACACTACTTATTTTTATATTGTAAACTTCTCAAACACACAGTTTTCACAGAAAAACCCTGAAAACTTCTATGGTTATACTTTTAATTCTAATGGTCTTTGCTAGACTGCTTGCCAAGTGGGAAAAAAAAAAAATTATGTTCTTGGCAAAAAAAAAAAAAAAAAAAAAAAAAATTAAATATGGAAAACAAATTGACTAAAGCCAACCTGCCCAGACAATATAGTGTGGCAGACAGTGAAAGTTTCCGGATGCTACACAGACAAGGCACCTCGGGTCCTGCCCCCCTGCATGCAGCGTAGCCCCCTCCCAGAGCTTACAAGGGTTCCCAATACATTCCCAAATTGAACGACGACTGCTGTAAGGGAACACTTAGCTATCGTAAATGTGATGAGTATTTATTTGTTTGAAATCATCTGCTCATCCGTACATAGTCACAAGGGAGCAACAATTTTTACTCACTGCTGGAAACAAAGTAAAATTGAAAGGCTTCAGAACTAATTTCTAGACCTGATATTAAGTCACACAGAATAAAATACGTTTATGATGCATGCAAGTTACACCAGTTTTGGAGTACACAAGACTGATAACAGATAAGGAAAATAAAAATTATGAGGGAAGGTTGTAGAAAACACATTTGTGTGGTCCAGAAAGCAGAAAAGTAAAAAAAAGACATGATTGTAATTTTTCAGAAAAACGTAAAAGGCTGTTGAAGTCAATGAAGATAAATATTCTTCGTGGCCACTGGGGGAAGAAAAAGAAAGCTCACAGATAGTCTGAAAGTGTGAAGGTAGCTGTTGATGTTTTAATCAACACCAGAACAGAGCAGGGAGGTTTGTAAAATGACCTTCATCAGAAGATCAAATACACACCAGTCCTGGCTGGTATAGATACTGGAACCTGTCCCAGTGTTAGCATGTGTATTGAATGATCTCTTGAGCAGGCGTCCAGCACTGTATCCTAGGATTCTTTATCTCATTAATAAATCAAAATTTTGTTTAAGCCTGAGGTTAACCACATACCCTAAGTATGCTTTTTCCAACATACACAGCAGCCAGAAATGCTGAAGAATTGACTAGATGTCTAGATGTGCACTGCTTGCTGAAGCCTTTCATAGAGCAATGCCTGCAGTACTGGCTACCCAGTGTGATGAAGCCAAAGAAGCAGCTTTCCCATGTAGCCATGACCTAGCTTGGGAGTGACATACAAGATCTCCAGGAATCTGAGCAGCAACACAAACACAAGTAGATAGCTGCCCTATACATCAAGAAGAGAGGCAAAGTGCCTCTGACCACTCCAGACTGCTCCTCCTCCACAGCCATGCTTGACTGAGCTGGCAGTGCTGCAGCAGCCGTTAGCGCTGGGGCCGAGGCAAGATCTTCCAGCCCGGGCTCAGGAGGAAGAACCAGGAGAGGTCCAGTGAACAGAAGACTGAAAAAAACTCCAGACATTTTACTGTATTCAAATGGTACAGGCACAGGATCCTTCCCTTGGCACAGAGGGAAGTAGAGAGCACAGAGTAAATGGCTGAAAACAATGCTGATGAGCACAAGATTTCCTGCCAGCCATCTAAAAACTTTTCAGCAATAAAAGCTTCAAGTTAGTCTAAACAAATCAAATCATACGATGATGAAGTCTCCACTGCCTTCCATGGTTATTTTGTAGATCCCCACACAGGAAGACCGCAAGCAGCATGTTTGCTTTCTCATCCAATGTTAAATACAGACTACGTGTTCCAGGTAAAATTTCATTCAGAGTCATCCTTCTTTCAACAGACAGCAAAATCATGAACTAAACACGTTAATGCAAACTAAACCAATTTAAATTATCAAACAGAAAACTTGATTTGAACAATCAATTTAAACCTTGCTTTTCAGTTTTTTCCATTTATTTTCCTATTGCAAGGCTAATTCGTTCATTGCTTATGCTTGAAATGATTAAAATACCCCAATCAGCAAATAAATAGAGCCCTAATGTAATACTATTTTTTGCTAATCGGGAGACTATAAATGCATTCAGCAATTACCTAAACTTACAAAAATTAATCTAAGTCATATTTCCTGATGTTAAAATAGCAGTGACATCTTATTGACTAAATTACTACAAGTGTACTTATTTCTGTTAAGTCATTTTTGGAAAGAAACTGGAGTTTGATTAAAAGATTGGCTTTTAAATGCTGAATGAAAACACACTAGATGTGTTGGATATAAAAGGAGACTTTTCAAAATATTACATATCCAACAATTTATTAAACATTCAAACCATTATTTTTTAGTATGTGGGTAGTACGTAGCTAGGGAACCATCTACTAGTGAAACTGTAGAGCTGGAAGATCTCATCCTCTCACACAAAGTTTTTATTCATAAATTGGAACAAAAAAGCATTTTACTTTTTGAACTTCTAATCAGCTCCTTAATTTTAAAGGGACTACTGATGAGAACTAAGAAAATACTCTTGATACCTACAGTTGGTGTGACTGTCAAAACTATTTATGTTCTTAAGTCTTAACCACTTAAATAATAAATAAAGTCATAATAAGTAAAGTCTTAAGCCTTAAACAGTTGTTTGCTGAAGTCTTATAGGAACTGAAGTGCAGACAGGTAGAATACTATTTGTATAGTTTGAATAAACTATACTTAAGGTTTATTCCTAATATAAGCTCTCCCAATGGGACCTTTATTTTAAAGGATTAAAAGAGAATTCTTAAAATAAATACATATTTTTAAAAGTTTATTTTTAATCCATTTTATCCATGTTAGCCAAAATTAACAGTGGTTTTGTTCTCACTTGGGCAGCACCCTAAAGAAAATCTTTACAACTCTGGTCCTAGTTATGCTTCACACGTGGCACCTGACTTTCAGCCGTTGAGTATCAGAAACACGGCTACTATTCCTGAGCAGAGCCAGTAAGCCAGAAAGCTCGCAGCTATCAGGCAACAAGACAGACTAGTACAGCTGATTTGACCGTAGTCTCACAGACTGCAATCAAATCCCAGAAGATGATATGGAAAAAGACCCATTATATATACTACTGACATGGCTTCATACTCAAGCCTCGTATCGATTTCTTATTTTTCTAAACCAGATGAAGACAGAGACAAAAATATAATTAGTATGATGGAAAAAACAAGGACCAGTACAGACATGCTAAAATGTAACACATCCATCACAGATGCCTTGCGTCTGTCTCACCAGCTAGCAGAACCTACCTATCAGACTTCACTGAGGTTAACCAAAGTAGAGTCCCAAATACCTAGAGCAGAACAATGTAGCGATGAACTTGAACCTTGCCCTTTGTAGCTTGCAAAGGAGTTACAAGCAGCTGGAATCACAGTTGACCTAAGTGCCTGATATATCACCAAGAAACTGAATCTTTTCACTGTCCTTCAAATGTGAAATAATCTGGAGCAATACCGGAGAGAAATTCAACATGGATACTAAATTCAAGCCAGGTATCATGAAAGAGTATTTTTTGCGTTCCTCAGCAGG
>NW_009259730.1:1421271-1432909 GCF_000687185.1 Egretta garzetta | reverse complement strand
GAAACTCATTTACTCTGGTTTTACATTTTTAATTCTGAATTCGCTGAACCTGGAATCAGGGAAGGAGTCAGGACTGAAGCTGCTTTCACAGAACTAAATAGGTGTCCTCTATCTCTTACCAGACCACCTCTGAAGCATTAAACAACGCTGTCTGTCCTTGCAGGAGTGGCAACCAGCCACCCAGAGAGACATGCAAAGATTATTCAAGTCTTCTGTGAAAGGATATACATAATAAACAGATGTTGGAGATCATGCCACTACCCTTAAGACCTATTTCTACCACTTCTAGGATCCCCCTACACAAACCACTCTCCCTCCGGGCCTTTTGTGCATCTACATACAGCCATTGCATGCAGTGATTACGTGACATTAGCACAAACAATAAAGCACAAACGTAATAAACCTCTAGCCATACGTCATCACGTAAGAACCAAGGTGGACAAGTGAATGAAACTGCTAGCTGAAGGCAAACATGACAAAAAGACGGGGGATGCTAGTAAGAAAAGGTTGGTTTGTGTCTGCCTTTAAGAGTTTGCCAGACTAGCTGCATTCCCCCAGAGCCAGTCACAAGTGACTAACTGACCACACAGTTTAATGTGAGGCTGAGGTTTCCTGGTAAAGCAAAGCTCTCATGCATGCCTACCCATAAATTTTCGTTCTAATTCCCTGTCAGTAGCTAAGAGTTTGGCTCACTTTTGCAAATGATGGCATAGAACTTAGGTTTTTTTCACCTCTTAGCTGTATCGCAGCACTATGGTTTACCTGATCTCTTTTTTTTCCCTCAAAGGTAAGGACTGCTGAAAACACATCAGATCCACCCTCCGCTCTGTACAGTGGCCTTTGACAGACATTTCAACCCAGTTCAGCATTCCCACCCTTACCTATAGAGCGCTCTGTGGTCTGAGGCCAGGCTATATGAAGTTCTGGTACCTTACAACACTGACAATGAATCTTTTTGGTATCTAGAGCAAAGTGTATTGTATCTCCTGGTGCTGATGGTGTCAAACCTGGTGACAATAGTCACAGTAATGTTCCAGGGGGGGAAAAAAAAAAAAAAAAAAAAGAGTTAATCTGTGGTGAAACCAGAGCTTTATTATGACTCAGCTAAAACAATAAAATGAAAAGCACTGGGAACAAAAGTTCATCACAAAACTCAGTACTCCTTAAGCCAGCGAGGCTTTTTCTCTTTTTTTTAAACCATTTTCTCTTGAAAGAAAGCCTTACACACAGAAGTTCCAGAACCTGTGTAAAATTTAAAAGTGTTCCTGAACAGAATTTTGCAGTCATTGCCATGGATTTTCCCCTGAAAATATTTTCTGTTAAAAAAAAAGTTTTATGAAGGAAAATTTTCCTATGGAGATATAAATTTACTCTAGGTTTGTAATGTGTTTGAAAACAAGATGCTAGCAGTATAGAAGGTAAATTTGAGAAGAAAAAGCATACAATAAAAAGCATACAAACATATCATACTGTTATATACCAATGCCACATTATACACTGCAGACAGAAAGATACAAACGTGCTTTCCTGAAATTTAAATATCCCTACCCATTATTTTTGCTGATGACCCTTGCCCCTTGTCAGCCATGCCTCTGAGTAGATCTCTGAGTATCTTCACTGTTCTGAAAAGTAGGCTTGAAACACCAGGACACCTCTTCAAATGATATTCACATATGGCAACAAGCATTCCTCGACCAGAAAGGAAATGAGAATACAAGTTTTATAGAGAATGTTTACACTTTTCTGTGTTCCCTAACACCTGGGAAAACCCCAGGTTTTTCTTCTTTGTGAAGAAAATATGCTCGTAGAAAGGATATATAGTAAATGCATCTCTGTACTTTGATTCCTTTTGTTAGATGTCGTACAAATAATACAAAAAAAAAGCAATGCTAACAAAAAAAAGGCATTTTGAACGTGTTTTTGAAAGACAGAGGCAAAGATTAAAGAGTACCTTTTGAAATCGCCCTAAAAGAAAAATGTTTCAGAAAGAAAATTATCCCAAAAGAACACGAAATCAGCGTGCGTCAGAGATGGTCATGACAGCTAAAGTGTCCTCTGGACTGAGAACACCCTCCTCATTCAACAGCACTTGAAAGAAACTATTTGATTTCTTTGTGTAACAAATTCTTATACTGGTCAAATAATACAGTTCTCCCTGATAGCCACCTTCTATTTGAGAATACACGTTTCTTCTTTTCGCTTTTAATAAAATATTTCCTTTTAATATTTTTAACTGATTTCATTAAAAAGCAGTAGTACATTTTTCATTTTCTACTCTAACACCAATGATCACCATGAAGAACAAAATTATAAAGAAAGAAAAAAAATGAATTCCTGCCACATAAAAGGAACTCTGGAATAGAGGTTAAAAAATGGCTTTTTTAAAGAAACCATGTTTTTGATATATATGATGTCTTATTTTAGTATCAGATTTCACAGGCCTTTGTGGGTTTTAAATACATATGTTTAGAAAAATGAAGTAATGACTGTGCTACAATCAAAAATGTACTAAACCCAAGAAAAACATTGCCACAAAATGTGCAATGTACAAAATGAAAAAAAAACCACCCCACCCTTTGAAATATTCTTGGCTTCAAGTTGAGTGAAGGTTACTCCTCAAAAAAAAAAAAAAAAAATTAAGGTGGAAAGTAAAGTGATTATGCTGAACAAGACATAGTTAGTAATCACCGAATGCCTTTTGGCCTTCAATATTTAATCATCCTACACAAGGGACCTCTATGAAGTTATCCTAAGTTCTCTTGTTTAATTTGACTTTTTAATTGGCCAGTCTCCACAACTTTCTCTGTAATGCTTTCATAATATCTTGTGTGCGTTACTGAGATGTAACTGGTTAGTCAAACACAAAATAAAAAATACACTCCCCCCCCCCAAAAAAAAAAAAAAAGTTGCAGCTATTTTTAAGAACATTCTGCCTCACCAAGGTTCACACTCTCTTATAATCGTAGCCTAATTTACATTGGAAGGAACTTCCAGAAGTCATCTGGTCCAACCTCCTGCTCAAAGCAGGGCCACTTGGATCTGGGCCTTGTCCAGTCAAGTTTTGTCCAATCTCCAAGAAGAGACTTCACAGCCTCTCTGGACAACCTCCTCCCGCGCTTAATTGCTCTCCCTGGGAAAATATTTTTCTTAGTATCAAATCAGAATTCTCTACGTGCCAATTTGTGTCTGTTGCCTCTCATTCTTTGCTTCTCATGCTGTCACTGTGCAACCTCCAAGAAAACCCTGGCTCTGGTTTTGAGCTGTGGACTGACATGGGATCCCCCTGAGCTTTCTCTTCTCCTGTGTGAACAAACCCAGCTCTCGCAGCCTTTCCTCACATATCATATGCTCTAGCCTCCAGCCATCTTGGTGAACTTCCACTGGACTTACTCTGGTATATCAATCTCTTCCTTGCACTAGGGGCCTCAAAACTGGACATGGTTCTCCAGATGTGGTCTCACAAGTGCTGAACAGAGGGGAAGGATCAGTTCACTTGACCTGCTGGCCACACTCCTGCTAACACAGCCCAATATGGGCTTGGCCTTCTTTACTGCAAGGGCACATTGCTGAACTAACATCTGGTTTGTTGACTGTCAGGACTCCCAGGTAATTTTCTCTAAAGCTGATTTCTAGCCTGTTAGCCCCCAACCTGTACTGCTGCATGGGTTACTGTGTCCTAGATGAAGGAGTTTGCTCTTGTCTTTGTTGAATTTCATGAGGTTCCTGTTAGCACAATTCTCTGCTATCTTGATCCCTCTGAACAACAGCCCAGTCTTCCAGCATACCAACCACTCCCTACAGTTGGGGATCATCTCCAAACTTGCTGAATGTGCACTCTGTCCCATTGCCCAGGTGTTTAATAGCAACATTCAACAATAACAGCCTCAGTATCAATGCCTGAGCCATTTACTAACTGGGCATCAACTGGAGTTAACACCTTTAATGAGAACACTTTGGGTCCTGCAGGCCAGGCAAATTTCCATGCACCTTATTGTCCAATTATTGAGTTCCCATCTCACCAATTTGACCGTGAAGATACTATGGGAAATGATGCCAAAGTTCTTCCTGAAGTCAATGTAAACAACATCCACTGCTCTCCTCTCACGTACTGAACCTGTCATCTGATCAGAGAAGGTAAAGAGGCTGGTCAGGCACGATTTGCCCTTGTTCGTTCATATTGGCTTTCTGCCACACTTGCTTGACTTTCTATTGGAACGGGCCATTTTTATTCACCAAGGAAGATAAAACAGCCATGCAGCTACACTTTAACTTGAGGGATGTGCCCTCTGCCACCTGAGCATTTCTACCTCACTTACAGGATTGAGGAAAACACCACCTGGGCATTTGTGCTCTTCACCCTTGCCCCCAGGGCTCTGCAGTAATTTTTTATGTACTTGGGCTCACCCCAGTAGTATCATGGTGGCCACATGGATGAACAGCAAGGGGTGAAGTCTGAGGGCTGGACAAGCCTCAGATATGTCCATCTGCAATATCTGTGATTCAAGTACCCAAAAAGAAGTAAACCTCCAGCTATAGCATGTACACAAGGTTGGCAGATGGGTGCCTCGGTCTCTGTCAGGATATGGTCTCAAATAACTGTCACCCTCCTTTTCTTTGTCATGTACACACTTGGCTTCAGCTGGCTCTGACGTCTCCCCTGACAATCTTGCTCACCTCCTTCCAGGGCACTACACCTATCCTTCTCCGCAGGCAGAGAATCTTCCTTCTATTGCCGGAAGTCATAGATTTCCAACCTCCCAATCTTAGGAGTCTCTATCCACAGCTTGTTTGAATATAATCTCTAGCTGCCTCTACTTCACATTGCAGAGCTTGGGTTCTTGCCTCTGTAAAGATCCTGTTGATCTCCTGTTTGTCCCCTCTCATGCTACACAGTCTACTCACCTCCTCTACTCATGTCCTCCCAGAGCTCCTTCCCCTGGCAACTCAGCACCTTGACCAGAGTGCACTTTCCATGGGTGAGGCCACAGCCCTCCCCAGTGCGAGTCCTAGACCCGGGAGGGCAGCCCAAGACCTGGAGCTCTCTCTGGGCCAAGGCTTCTGATGTGCCAGGAACAGTGGCTAATGACCATGCCTTACAGCACATCAGTACCATCACTGCATGTTCCTACGCCATCCCACACTGTCCTGAGTTAATGTTCCACACCCCATCATGGCCCTGTTGTACTAACTGCTGTGACAACCACTAGGTCTCTTAGCTCCCTCTGTTTCCTGGGCTCTGGGAGCTGCGCTCTTGCCCACCAGTTATACACCTACTTCTCAAGCATTCATCAAACAGGTGCTTGACACTGCTTGATCAACAGTCAGCTGAAGGCAAAATACATAGGTAGTCCATGACCAGCAAGTGGCCAACAAAAGCTGTCTGTCAGAGCTGACAGAGATGAATGCCTCCGTAGGCTGGCCTTGACTTGCAGCAGCAAGCCACCAAAGTTCCCAGATTTTCCCTGAAGCTTCCTGAAGAAGCCTGGAATCTGCTGATTAGTTGCCCCTCCTGGAGATCTGCAACAGAGTGACAAAATACACTGTGAAAGAACAACAGGACTTCCAAGCTGCTGCACCACCCACAGAGGAAGCCCATGCAGCATCTGACAGTGGCTTCATTAACTCTGTTGCACGGTGAAAAAGGGAAAAGGCGGCAGAGCAAAGCGCTGCCAGAAAACCACTGTGGGCCAGGTCTAGTTCCGAAGACTGAGTAGGGCTCCTACTTTACCATGCTACAGTAGGAACATAATCCTGATGCAGTCACAGCTTCCAGCCACGCTCCTCCCCTGATCGCAAGAATCTCCAGCCTTTAGCATCTTCTCATCAGCAGGGGCTTTTGTTACCACAGCTGTGTCAGTGACAAGACACCACCTTGCAGTTATGCCGGCGATAACGCATCTCTGTACCTGTATGTAAGGCAACAGAGTAGTCTCTGCTCTCACCAATGAGGTCTGCGCCAAGATTAATACCGGGCTTATGTTGCTTTCAGCCAGCTCTGCCACTCCAAGCAGCAGCTTGAGAGGCTTCCCTCTAAGGCAGACCACATGTTCCTGCCTCCAAGACATGTGGTACCGGCTCCCCCTCCCCCTTTTTTTTTTTCTTTAAATCTTGATTATTTCCCCAAACGGCCATGCGAATGCTCGTGCCAGCACCCAGGGAGGTGGGCAGCCCAGAACAGGAAAAGCAGCTCGGAGAGAGCGGGATTAAGTCTTTCGGCTGCAATATTGGTTTACAGTAACTGGAGAAGGATGGCCTCAGACTGACACAACTGGTTCCCATTTCAGACTCCTCAGAGCAAGGCCTGTGTTTCACCTTTTGTCAGTAATGCAACAGGCTCCCTCCAGCCGCTCCCGAACCTACATGCCAGATGCAGCTGGCTCGCCTGAGCTGTAACCCCTTGGGTTGCTGCATCTGGCACAAGAAGATGCAGAGGAGGGGAGAGGCGGAGGTACCACCCTGCTGAGGGAAAACTGAGTTACCAAGCTTCAAGGAGCCCCCCCCACCCCCCACGTTCTTCCACTCGAGCCTAACGTCATGTCCCTGCTCTCTCATGCGATTTTGATGCAGTTTTCCAGTCATTGCCATTAAAACCAATTGCAAGTAAATTTATGAGATTAGAATGGGTGCTTACGTACAGACATCTCCTTCCACCTTCTCCCAGTAACAAAAAGAAAACACAAGAGGCAAAGCACAACATGCTAAGACCTACCAGAATTAAATTTTAAAAGGTAAGTGTATTTCAGAGAAAAGGCTTAAACTGTGGTAATATTAACCCATTTAAAGGAAGTAATCAGCAAGCATTGGTAAGCAAAGTTCACTAACTACTGTACAGTTTAAAACTGTTGTTTATATTTTATGAGAATTATGGATTTCTTTTTTCACTTGAGAAATCTTTAAATCTTGACTAAGTTACTCAATGTTGAGCTACCAGACTGTAATATGAGAATACTTTATTAAATAATATTTCTCCCTGAAAGGACAACATTAAAGCAAATTGCTATGATGAACTTAAAAGTGATTTATATTTCTTTCTCTACTTTCACTAGCAAAAATCTTATTAAGTTTGAGTGATCCTAATTGAATTGTTTCACTAACATGGCCCATTCTTAAAAATTGACGCATGCCAACAATGCTGGCCTGCTGGAGTTTGTTATGTTGCGCCATTTCAGCCACACCATTCATCTGCCTAAGTAATCAATTTTCCAAATCAGTAAGAAAGTTTTTAATGCTTATTACAATTTCTATGGAAATTTTTACCTGCAGAGAATGTATCTATTCATTGAATGGCAATGCTGACAATGCCAAAGCCGAGTTATTTTAATACAGGATTTTACAGTTTTTACTTGATGGAAAGTAATTTCCAGGGTCTTGGTTACCACATACCAGTACCACATACAGGCTCTTCCAGTGAGTTAAAAATTCTAATTTAACTGCTGACAGCATTCAGTTACAGATTCCTCAACCACAGTGGACTTGCTTGGACTTGTTTCCTTTTTGTTCTTTTTTTCCTCTCATTTTCCTTTCTGTCTCCTTTTCTTCTCTTCTTTCCTTTTTCTTTTCCTTCTTTCTCTTTTCATCTTTTTCTCGTCCTCTCCTTTTCTCCTATCCTTTTCTCTCTCCTGCCCTTCTCTCTTTCTCACTTTTCTCTCTTCTTTGCTTCTCTCCCTCTCTCTGTTCTCCTCTCCTTTTCCTCTCCCTTCTCTCATGTTCTCTGTTCTTTCCCTTCTGCTTTTTCTCATTTGTTTTTATTCTTTTCTTTCCTTAAACTTGTTCTCTGTTCTTTCTGCTTTCTTTTTTCTTCTCTTCTCTTTCCATTCTTTCATCTTTTTCCTTTTGTTTTCTCTTTTCTCCCTTTTCAGTCCTCTTCTCTTCTTTTTCTTCTTTCTTTCCTCTTTTCCTTCTCACTTTTTTCAGTCTATCTTCTCTTTCTTTTCTTTCTCTCTCTCTCCCCCCTGGCCTTGCTCTCTCTTTCTTTCCCCCTGCAGTGGGTTAGCCTGGGCCAGCAGCTAAATGCTCACCCAGCCACACTCTCTTTTTTTACCCTCCTCTTCCACCCGAGTGCTGGTTTTGCCCTATCTTAAATATGTTACCGCAGAGGCACTGCCAGCTCGGTTCGAGCCATCTGGAACCAGCTGTGTCCAGCCCAGGGCCACCCCAGCCTCTCCTCACAGAGGCTGCCCCTGCAGCCCCCTACTGCCAGCACCTCGTCACATACACCTCTTCTTTTCCTTCTCTCTTTTCCTTTTATTTCTCTTTAATTTCCTTTTCCTCTCTCCGTTCTCTTTCTACTCCTCAGTCTTCTATCTTCTCTCCCTATTTATTCTCCTCTCTGCCTCGTCTCCATCTCCCGTTCTTCTTTCTTGCTCTCCTCTCATTCTCTTCCCTGTCATTCTTTCTTTCCCTCCCCTTTCTCTCCATTCTATAATATCCTACTCCAATAAAAGAATCATACTTTTTTTAAAGCAGAAGTATAAAATAATAATAAACTTTTTTATGAAACAAGAACAACTGAAATCAATAAATTTCATTTTATTTTTGTTCATTTCAAAGAAAGTGTATCATATCTTATTCCTTCTCACTCACAAAAATTCAGGGAAATCTCCAGAGTTTTCTTCTTTGTTTCTTCTCCCCAGTTTTCAATTAGTGCATGACGTCCAGCTGAAGGAATTTAGAATTTTGAAACTAAATGTCAAATTCCGAAATAATTATGCAAAAGTATCATGTTGATTTTTAGCATCCAAAACTTTGTATCCAATCCAAAAAAGAGGAAAAGTAAATTAGAACATATGAGAACGACCTATTCCTACATCTTCAGTTCACACTCAATTGACAAAAAAAAATTTCTAAAATATATTGTATCGTGTCAAAGAATGAATGAATAAAAATAAATGTTCCTTCCCTTACAAAACATTTTTCTCTATATTCTTGCATTTGTAGAATAATTCAGCACTTGAGAATGTTTTACACAACCACCAATACAAGCAGAAAAATCAAACCAATGTAAAGAATAAGGAAGCAGGGAGTAATCACAAATTAAAAAAGATTAGATCCAAAAGCAAATTACTGTTTTCTAGTTATATTCATTCCTACCAAAATAATTCTGTAAGCAAGATGATACTTTCACACTTTACATTAAAATAAATGTAACTACAACTTTGCTGACTAACAAGTGTCAATTACATCCTTAAAATACTTTTGTTAAGAGCTCTTTCCTGTAAGGAAAGCCTGAAAATAAATATAGAACAGGCAATCACAGTACATCCTGTACCTTTAAAAATATAGCAACATATGATTTATTGTATTGGGTCAAATTAAAATATTTGGGTGGATGTGAAATGTTTAAGTTTTACTTGTTGTACATAAGGGAGTTTAACTTGGCAAAACAGCATAGCAAAAGGTTCTTTCCTTCCCTCAAAGGACCGAGCAGATACTTTTATTTTTGTGTTTTAACTTAATCCAGCTGTTGCAATTCATACTATTAGTAGATCTCCTTATTCCTTTTTGACTTACAACAGCTCATTAAGTCTGGAATGGAGAGACTTAACTTTCTATTTAACTTATAACTAAAAGTTAATCTGATTTCAACGTCACAACGTTTTAAAATTATAACAATAGTAACCATCAAATAATTTGTAAAAACAAAGCACCGATAACTAAAATAGAAGTTTTAGACTGGCAATTCTTGATAGGCACACCATTCCATCTGAAAGGAAGCTTGATTCTGCTGAAGTCATTAAAATTAAGTCCCTTTGAATGTAGGGGCTGAGACACACACAGAGAAAGAAAGAGCCAAAGAAACCTAACATAACATCACAAGTAAAATCCAGTCTTAACCAGAAATTGTTTTCTGTTAGTCATCTCAATCACTGTGTCTAAATATTTTTTAATAGATAATTAAATGGTAAGTATAAATCAATTGACGGTACCAATCATGTAATTAATTAGCCTGGGCACAGATAATCTTGTATTACTACTACTTCAGTTTATACAGTTCAGTACATCATCTGACCGAACGATATTTTGATGTAATTCTTTACATTAGCATCCTTAAGCTGCTATTACAGAGAACGGTTAATGGTTGGATTGGGTTTGGTGGTGTTGGTTTTGGATACAGGGGACAGACAGCTAAGAGCATACATACAGTTTGAAACTGCCTAATTTTCACTGTCCAAGAAAAGATTCCCTGACCGAAAGCAAGCAGTCTTTAAAAAACAAAACAAAACTTTCTGCTTGTCATATATTCATAAAGATTTCTTCTCAAAAAGTTCCTTGCTGTCCTTTATAGGTCATAGTATTTTTTCCTTTGTGATGACTGTAGGGGACACGTATTATTTTTGACACACGGATTCCATGTTTGATAATGGCTACCTAAAGTATTTAGTAGTCTGTAAACCAAAAACTCCAGGTGTATTGGTAACATAAGAAAAAGAAAGCAAGCAAGAACAATTAATGGGGGCCATCTGCAAGAGAAAATAGTAATTGTCTAGATCCCACACTTATTTTATTTATAAATTAAATATAAAAGCATGCAAGTGAACCTTCTTCAGGAAAAAAGGTACAGAATGGTATATATAGATTCCTGACAGCAGATAGATATATCTTAAGCAAGCTTACTGAAACATGTAAAAGATACAGCACTAGCTACGGATGCTGTAAGATGCTAAATAAGGTGACTTGGTTAGCTATTTCTGCTTCTTTTTTCTTTAGGAAGTACTACCCCCCAGCAAACAAGCTACTAGATCCCATTTTCCTTTTCTCATATTACATGAGAACCAAAATGAAAACCAAAAGAAATGGGGGGGAAAAAAAAATCAATTTGTCATCTCTTTTAGCTATTGAGGGCAAGCAGCAAAATAGTTTTTTTTTTGAGCTCTTTCCCATAGTCTTTGTATCGGAACAACTGAGCGAAGGATGTATTTGAGTATAGTTTTGTGATTTACAACTTTATATGCATGTAAGTGCATATATATGCATACAGACGTGAATTTGTGTCTGTAGATATATTTACACACTCAAGCACATAAACACAGTTTCACACATATAGTATTTAAGTTCTTTTATTTATAATTTCATTTGATAGGTATGTTTTGGTTCTCAGTTCTCTGTTGATACTGTAAATATTTGCCAGCCACACAATTACTGGTTCTATCATACAGCTACCATAAAAAAGCCTCACTGACAAATACAGAGTTTATTCGGATTACAAGCAGAAGATGGGAGCTTTCTATACAATTGGAAGAAATCAGATCTTACATAAAACCTATTTTTCCTTCACATGATAGTATGTAAGCAAGCAAAAGATGGTTAAGCACTTTTTAAATTGTTTTGAAATGAAGAGTATATACATAATTTAATTTCACAGTAATTAAGACAACTACCTATGAGACTCAAAATAAATAAAATTAAATTGCTATCAGCTAGCCTTAGATAGGAAAGAAATTCAGGTATGTAACAAATTTTCTGAACTGTTATACCTGATCTTTTCCATAGTCCTCAGACAGTGAAATTCTGAGGCTTTTTTTGGTCTTGATTCTATAAAAACATACTTCACAATTTTAAATGAAATATGCCAGTGCATGACTGTAAGAGAACTGGTAAATTTTTCAGCTCATGCAATATGAAGGGGAAAAAAAAAAGG
>NW_009259730.1:1387898-1421260 GCF_000687185.1 Egretta garzetta | reverse complement strand
TTATTTCCATGTTTTTTTCCCTTTCAGTTAAGAAATGGTTTAATTACAGGTAGACTGAAACACATACACATATCTTTATAGAAACATAAAGACATCCACAGTGAACTGTTCCAGAGAATAAATTATTACTAGAAAATGATGCTTTCATAGAAAGCCTGACAATGTTTTCTTCTTTCACATTCAAGTAAAACACATCTAATTCAGTCTGCCAGAAATGGCTATGCTTCTGCTCTGTGAAAAATATGCTAATGAAGAAAATAAGGACTTGACAATTTACTGAATAGTAAGCGGAAAATCTGTAATGAATTGCCTGTGTTGTAGCGTTCAGTTTAGGCTCTTATGTTTTTTCCCCCCAGTTGCTATGGAATACTAGAAATAGCATTAAAAAAAAAGATTATACCATTTTTTGGGATGTTGTGCATGTCCCTTAAGACAGAGTGCTTAGAAATAAAAGACAAAAGTCAGCTATGGGATAAATGAAATTCAAAGCAGTAATAAGTAATAGGCTTAAATACTAACTTTTCAGTGCAAAAGAGAAATACAGAGAACAAAACAGAAATGCCAAAAAAATCCAACCCCAAGAAATAAATCTCAATCAGCAACTAGAGAATTGAAACCTAGAGTAATTCATTTTACACCTGCAAGAAAAAGCTGCTTCTTAGGTTACCCGGATGTTGCAACAAAAGCTCATAAATCCATTAACCCAGGCTTGTCTTCAAGTTCCCAGCCAGACTTCAATTTTCACTGCAGCTTTTAAGTCTTCAACAGATTAAACTGTTTTCCTGAGAATATTTTACCAGAGTGTTCAATCAAAAGGTAACTCCTCCTAGCTAAAGTCTCCATATCATTCTGTGTTTGAAAGTTTGTTACACATGGCTGCTCCTGATGTGCTGCATCGCATTCACCCAAACACTTCCTAAAGGAAAAACAGTAGATTATTCTTGCCTTTTTCTAAGCACAAGAGAGCTGAACAAGGTTGCTGGCTACTCAGCAACAGTTCTCGCATTTTGCCTCTAACTAGCATACACTGATATTAAGCTCTCTTCCAAGTCTTGTTTCTGACTTTTAAGATACTAGTCTATTACCTATGTACTTTAATGTTAGTATGTGACAGATATTCACTTCAAAACAATGATGGAAAGAGAGCACATTCTGTCAATTCTCAGTTTCCCCAAAGATACTTTTTAAAGTTTTGGCTCTGGACAAGGGTGGACAACTATTACTGGAAAGCTCTTCTGTGTCCTTACTCCTCTTAGAAAGATGCTGGCAAAGCAGGCTGATAAAGGTAGTAAAATCAAAGAACATACATATCTACCTACCTTCCACATAGTCATGGTTTATAGAACTGCAGGCAGACTTTGGATAAAAGAACAGGAAAACACTCTGTAGACTGTGGAAGGTCTCATCTCTTCAGTCATTTAAAAAAAGAAATCAGGCTTAAAGCACTACACTCATAAGAACATATTATACACACACACACACACACAAAACCCCAACCCCAACCACCAAAACAAACAAAAAAACCACCCCAAACAAGCAAACCAAAACCTTGCACTGCTGGGAGGACGGATTAAAGATCGGGTGAAACTTTCCTAACGTAACTTCTCTGACTATCTGATTGATTTGAATGTGTTTAGATCTCTTGGCTATCCCTATTTAATTTCTCTTCCTGAAAGAGAGACACAAACTTTAACGCAGAATTACTCTTTAAAATACAGAACCATTAAAGAAAAAAGATACGTAGCACACTTACTTAAATATTGCTAAAAGAGAAGTTACACTTTCTAGGAGAAATGTGGGAAGACATAACACTATTCTACACTTCAGGATAATGCTATGCATGTGGTAACACCAATTTATAATGCAGGAGGTTTCTCTTTTCACCAGCCTGAATTACATTACTCTATTTTTCAGTCTCTTTCCATAATAGTTTACACTGAGAGACACAACATAGGAACAAAAAAACACAAATTCTTGCATTAAACATCAAAATATATTGATAAAGGAATTATTACACTGTGCAAAAAAAAGCCAACACTGAATTTGTTGACAAATTTACACTATTTAGTCACAGCTGATGTCCATCTCCTACTTCAAAATAAAATGTCCTTTAATACAAAATGTTGTCATTACCGCACAAAGTAACTAGTAAAACCTAAGAGATCATCAGCACCTGCACCGCTATCAAAGTTGTTGGATTTCCTCTTGTGTTAAAAAAGGAGTATCTTTCATATGGTCTTAACATATTATGGGGGTCTTAATTTCAGCAAATTAGGCTGTGATAAAGAAGACTTGTGCATGCATTCAAAGATAAAATATTTTTGCAATACAGACCTTTAGAAGTTGAAACATGTTTATCACATCACAAAATTTAACAGCCATAATTTTTGCTATTACAGCTAAATAAATTAACTTTTAAAATTTTCACATTTCCACTGAATTACTGTAACTTGGATTATCTAATGATCATATGATCCACTCTCCCTTACCAGCAAAGCATCAAATAAAAAAGCTTTAAACACTGCACATAACCTTCTTTGAGAAAATACAGATTAGGCTTGGGTGGGTGGAGCAGAAACCTAAGCAAAGTGAAGTAAAACCTAAGCACAAGTAAAATAAAGATATTTTAATAGTACCAAGGAAGCAAGTGTGTCTCACAGACTGTTTTTCCAGTCTTGGGATTCACATTTTGCACAGCTGCAAATAGATTTAAAGCAAACAACTTTATGGCAGATATTTTAAAAAATTTAAAAGAAAAAAAAATAAATCAAGCAGATACTTCCTATCACTTCTATGAAAGGTGGAAAGGTGTTTACCATATATGTTTTAGCACCCAGACTCAAAGAACTGTTGTACCAAATGGAAAAGCAAAGTACTGAAGACTATATGAGCAAAAATTTATATGGAAAAGTAACAGTAACATAATCTTTAAAAAAATGAGAATCAACTGTTCTGGAATCTCAGTTCACCTGAGCATAAAGGAATAGACTTCAACATGTTGACAAATCAGGGGCAAATTATAAAAGGGGAACCCATATGAACCAAACTGTTGTAAATCATCTATTGAAGGTCCCAGACATGATAAAATGATGGAATTGGGGTTTTATTTCCTCATAAGTGGTCCTGGAACCAAACTAAAGAAGAAAGCTTAGTTGGTCCTGAGCCATAATGTGAAATAAATACTGAAATCTGAAATGTCCACGTTGTATTACTTAAGAAAATTTCAGGCACATAGAATGGTCAAAGGATGGAGTTTCAGTCCTCATATGGGAAGGGAAAAAGGATGACAGCAGACTAAGGTAACTGGAGACCATGGGATTGGTGACCCAATTTGAGAAAGAGGGAAGATTCACGTAGCAGCAACTCTTGGGACAAGGGATTGCATGTGGATGGGAACTAGCAGAGATAGTGCAACACCAATATAATGGACAGGCTATTGGGAGTGGAGGAGCAGAGGAATCACAGAATACCAGATTGGAAGGGACCTCAAGGATCATCTGGTCAAGGACCAGGCTATATTCTCAGCTCTGCATTTAGTTTTGAAAAATACTAGTTTGCTTCTGTCTCCATTCTCTTTTCACATATACTCAATTAATATTCTTAACAGTAAGAACAGTATCCTCCAGAGTATTCTGTCATACTCAAAAGATTTTTACTATTTACATTGTGCCATTTCTCATCTGAAACATTTCCAAAATTAAATCCACACCTTAATAAAACTAACAAAGGAATTTGCATCTGTGACACATGCATGATTTTTAGCCTGTCTGTAACAGCTGGGGCACCTGTTACTACACGCATCATGAAAAACAAAAAAAAAACACCAACCAAACTAAACAAAGAGGTAATTTCATAAAACACCTCACATGCAGACTGATTTTACTAGGCTGTTTACTGAAGTCCCTAGACAGAGACTTTGCTGTCCTGTGAAAGGAAGAGAAGCAGCATTAAAACAAAAAAGTACCACAGATAATTTCTAAAAACTGACATACAGAGAAAAAAAAAATCAAGGTAGTTAAATGTCTTATATTGAAATACTTCTTTTATAGTTATACACAATGGAAGAAGCACCATCACTAATAAATAAAAATTCTGTTGTCTTTTCAGTTAGCCTAGAGAAAACATTTGAGGTTTTATTATTTTACATCTGTTTCATTAGCACCCAAAACCAGTTTTCCAAATCAATACAAAGATGGGATTATCACTGTACAGACACAAGCAAGCTAGCTTTAAACTAATGGTAGGCTAATCACAATGCAGCAACATGGAATCAGGAATTAACAACCCTGTTCTTAGGCTCAAGTTAATTCCATAGTTGTTTTAGATCTACATCACTATCAAAACTGAAATTATTATCACAGAGGTAACATGAGTATGATTATGCAAGTTACAGTTCCAACATTGGAATGCAATAACGTAGGAAAGCCACCATTTTTTACCATGTTAGACTGCACTGTGGCATAACAATGCCGGGAATGCCTAGGCAAGAAGGAGCAAGCCCGAGATTTTCAGCTGGTGAATTGCTGCTATCAGAACTGCCTACCAAATTAGGCAGTTTGTTGTTACACTGGGAAGAACAGCATTTCAAAGAGGTGTCTGAAGTGAAGTGTCTGAATCTTTTATGCAGAAAGACAGGTTGTACTGAAAGTTTGTTTCTTTCACTGCTCTACAGCCAAAAGCCACATCTGTAGAGGCATAAAAATCAACCTAATAATGCCAGGCAAAAGAATGGAAGTAGCTTTCTCTCTCTCCTCCCATCAAGGCTTCCTTTCAGTCCATTGCAGGGAATAACTACCTTCAAGACAAAGCAATGCACTCTTTCAGCTGTTGAGGCTCCCAAATAAATTCTATCAGACATATGCAACCACAGAAGCCTCTTAACTGTCTGTGCTCTTCCATTAAGTCAGAGCCTTAAGACAAAAGCTGTGGTTCTTCCAGTGAAATTTTTTAAAGCTTTTGATTATTGGAGGGCATTTGCTTTTTTTTTTTTTAATTGGAAGACAGAAAATATGGCTTGTTAATAATTATGAATCACAATGGCATCTTGGAATTACTTTATAGAGAAAGGAAGTAAAAATTTCTCTGTCTACATGCATACACAGTAAAACAAGGAACTTGAAAATGATAAACAACAGGAGACAGTTGCCAGCTCATTTAGCCTATTTACAGAAACAGCAGCACTCAGAACGGGTTTTATTTTTAAGTCAATAGCTCTAAGGATGAAGTATGCAAAGGCTTAAAGAGGCACTGTCAAAAAGATCAAAGGATTCAGAATTGACGGTAATATTTTCAGGAGTACCATCTCACTTCAGAGCTAAAGACAGACCCTGCACGGATCATGTGTTTTATTGCATTGATGACTCCGCTCAGCAGTTCAAAGTGGGTTCAGTTCTAGCTAACCCACTAGTTTAATATTTCTGCACAAAGAGTGTAAATCTAGTAAGAGTGTCTTGAGATTTATTAGGATCATACTTTGCTGCTTTCCTAGGCTCAGAAGACTTAATAAGTTATGGTATCATTTGTGATAGATACTGTAACACTGTGGAGTGCAGAAGAAACAGCACTACTGCCAGTGCCAGTGGCAAGAATCTTTTCCTAGTCTTCTGAAAGACTACTGTCACAACAATAAATCAATAGATAGCTTAATCTTGCGTAGCAAAGACAAAATATGCAGAGAAAGAAAGGAGGAGGAGTTAGGACTGATGCCATGATTCTCACGGTTAAAATGAAGATCAACAAAGAAACATCAAGAGAAAGAAGTTTAAAATTCCTATTGGAAAATGAAAAACAGAATCAGAGGAAGGATTTTGTTTTAACCTCTTCTGTGAATTACCTGAACAGAACAATCAAAGTCACTTGACAATATAAAGGTCAGTTACCCTAGCTGAACAGCAAAAATACTACAAAATTATCCTATTCCAGGGTTCACAGTCCTGAGTTTAATGGAGAAGGAAAGTAAATAGCTAGCATAGCTGTGGGCTAAAGTTGCACTCCAAAAAATTAAACATTGCTTGTCCCATTTTGAAAGCTTATTGGCTTTTAACTTGTACTGAGAATCTCTGGCTTTAATCTTATCCAGACAAGTCAATTTCCCAGCCTCACCAAGCAAAGGAGAAAGGGAACTACAGAAAGCCAAGACATAATCTAAGGTTATTAGGATCAAACATTTATCAGAATTTGGCTGGATATTCTCCCCTAGGACTCAAACAATATGTACGGTCAACTACTGCCAAACTGATCTAAAAAAATTCAAAGAAAAATATGGATGTTATGGTTTAGCCCCAGTCAGCAACCAAGCACCACACAGCCACTTGCTCACCCTTCCCACCCTGGTGGGACTGGGGAGAGAATCAGAAGAGCAAAAGCAAGAAAACTTGTGGGTTGAGATAAGAACAGTTTAATAATTGAAATAAAATAATAATAATAATAAATTGAAATGAAACAACAAAAGAGAGAGAGAAACAAAACCCAGGAAAAAGTAAGTGATACAATGCAAACCACCCACCAACCAGCCCAGCCAGTCCCCAAGCAGCAATCACTGCCCCCCAGCCAACTCCTCCCAGTTTACATACTGAGCATGATGTCATATGGTCTGGCATAGCCCTTTGGCCAGTTGGGGGCAGCTGTCCTGGCTGTGTCCCCTCCCAGCTTCTTGTGCATCTGGCGGAGCAGGGGAAGCTGAAAAGTCCTTAGCTAGTGTAAGCCCTGCTCAGCAACAACTAAACCATCAGTGTGTTATCAACATTCTTCTCACACTGTAATCCAAATCACAGCACTATGCCAGCTACTAGGAAGAAAAGTAACTCTGTCCCAGCCAAAACCAGGACAATGGATCAAGGGATATGCTAGTTCATTCCCCTAGTTCAAGGCAGGATCCAGCAAATCTACATCATTCCTGACAGACACATATCTAAATTGTTTTTAGAGAGAGCTAGAGATCTCCACATCTCCCCCACAGCTCATGATAGAAATCAACTATACCTGTTAGGAGAGGAAAGAAAGAAAGGGAAAAAAAAAAAAAAAAAAAAAAATCTTTGTACTCTCTAATCAGAATCTTTTCTCGCTACAATTTGAAGGCCCTATTTCTTGTCCTGTCCATATGAGACACACCAGGTAAATTATTCCCTTACTTTTTTCCTATCTTTTATGTATTGGAAGACTTACTACAGCTAAACGCAGACTTCTTTCCTTAATCCAAACACCTAATTCATACCAACTTCTATCTTATTTTTATCTCCCTGATAATTTTAAGCAGTCTTCAATTACTCCTATCCACCATGAAGGTGCAGTGCCCCACACAGAAGAGAACAGATAGGTTATTGCTGGTGGTCCTACAATCATTTTCCAAGTAATGACAAAAGAGGGCAAAACCAAGGCTGGTACTAGAGTCAGAGTTTAATATAGCGAGTAACCAGGAGAAGTTTTTTTCTGTGAGAATCAGCAAAAATTTTTAAAACACATGACCTATTTAAATATCCCCATTACAATCATGCAGGCACCTCTAGGGAAAAGAAAGACACAAGGACAGAGGAGCATCTGGCAAGTTCCTAGGACCTGTGCTAGGAACAAAAATCCTTGAACAGAAGACGTAAAAAGCAGTTAGGAAGGAAGGCAGTACTAGGTTTGACTTGAACCAGTGGGGAAGAAGCAACTGAGAACATCGAGCTTTCATGAAGGGATGATTCTTCATTTTTAGGAAAATAAGGTAGAACACAAAAATAAGATGGCCTTCAGGAAATTAAACTTCAGCAAACTCACCTACCCACCACGTAACAACGACATTTCTGTAACATCCTGGTTTTGGCTGGGATAGAGTTAATTTTCTTCCTAGTAGCTGGTATAGTGCTGTGTTTTGGATTTAGCATGAGAATAATGTGAAAACACACTGGTGTTTTAGTTGTTGCTATGCAGTGTTTATGCTAAATCAAGGACTTTTCAGCTTCCTATACTCTGCCAGTGAGGAGGTACACAAGGAGCTGGGAGGGGGCACAGCCAAGACACCTGACCCCAACTGGCCAAAGGGCTATTCCATGCCATATGATGTCATGCTCAGTATATAAGCTGGGTGGAGTTGGCCAGGGGGCAGCAATCGCCACTCGGGGACTGGTTGGGTGTCGATAAGCAGGTGGTGAGCAGCTGCATCACTTGTTTTTCCTGAGTTTTATTTCTCTCTCTTCATTACAATTTATTATTATTATACTATAACAATTATTAAACCGTTCTTATCTCAACCCATAAGTGTTTTTACTTTTACTCTTCTAATTCTCTCCCCTATCCCACTCGGGGAGGGGAGCAAGTGGGTGGCTGCGTGGGGCTTAGTTGCCAGCTGGGGTTAAACCACACCAACAGATAGAGAACTGGCTTGCTCTTCCATGAAGGGGTGATATTGAGCACTTACATCGAAAGCACGGGAGCGCTAGTGCCTTTTCTTTGTTGATACCTCATTAGAAAGGTGTCTATGATTAGACAGCTACTAAAACCAACACCAGGAATAAACACGGAAAAAAAATTATTAGATGATAGTTAAATAAATTAGATGATCTCAAATTAGTTAAATCTTTTGAAATTCACCATAAGGTATTTAGAGCTGATGGGACCAGTCTCAGAATTACCAATAGTTGTTTTTGAGAATTTGTAGAAGATAATAGTGACTCCAAAAGACTAGAAAACATCCAGTGACTAGCTTTAAAAAAATGAAAAAAGTCAGGGCCAGCAGAGAGATGCAGCAAATTAATTTCAATTCCCTCAAAATATGGAATAAAAATTATTTGGAAGTATTTAGCAGATAAGAAGTTGAGTAATACATAGATTTGTCAAGAACAAGTCACTTCAAATGGATCAAAATATTCTTTATGACATAGTAGCAGACCCTGTAGTTAGAGAAGCAGCAGTAGGTATCATATAACTCGACTTAATGAGTCTTTGGACACTGTTTCTCATAGGACTTTCATAAGCAAAGAAGAGAAATATAATGCTGCAAAAGGAAACAAGTTCTATCAAGCAGGTGACACTAAACTTAGAAGGGCTGCACACATGCTGAAAGACAAGATTACAGGTTAAAGCAATCTTAACAAATTTGAGAAACTGTCTGCAGAAGACCTGAATACAGTTCAGTAAGGGGAATTCTAGACCTTAACAGGAATAAATAACAGCAGAAATACAAGATGGAGAGCAACTAGCAAGGCAGCAGCACAGTGGAAAAGGAGCACTGAGGCTAGATCATACTCTGACTAATAGTCTGTCACACTAGCAAAATCAGCAACATCTCATGCTAGCATGCATAACCAGCAGGTTGCAAGTCTGGAAATTCACAATGGGACAGGGAATTGTTTTCAAAAGAAAGGGACAGTGGATACTAGGAAGGAAAATCCAGAGCACTGTGTACTGGAGTCAGCGGCTGTGTGTCTTCTTTGTAAGGAGAGTTCAGTGTCTAGGACTCTTGGCCTGACACAGTTCACTATCAGCACAGGCATGAATGTAAAATAAATACTTCTCCCTCCTTCTTCCCCCCCACCCCTGGAAAAAAACCATGTATTTTCTATATCCCAAAAAGGTTTGCCTTAAAAGTTTTTACTCCTTCTAGGTAGTAGTAGAACTGCCTTCCTGGTGACCATTTTACAACCAACCATCATAACAGGAAAGAGATTTAAAAAACAAAATTGAGCTGTACATCCCCCAAGATATAGGAAACTGGGCAGGTATAAAACCTCTCAAGATATGTGTCTTGCTTTTGCCTGGGATAAGAGTTAATTTTCTTCCTAGTAACGGTGTGTTTTGGATTCAGTACTAGAAGTATGTTGATAACACACCAATGTTTTAGTTGTTGCTGAGCAGGGCTTACACCAGCCAAGGACTTTTTCAGCTTCCCCTGCTCTGCCGGGTGCACAAGAAGCTGGGAGGGGGCACAGCCAGGACAGCTGCCCCCAACTGGCCAAAGGGCTATTCCAGACCATAGGACGACATGCTCAGTATATAAGCTGAGGGGAGTTGGCCAGGAGACAGTGATCACTGCTTGGGGACTGGTTGGGCATCAGTCAGCAGGTGGTGAGCAATTGCATTGTGCATCACTTGCTTTGTATATTCTGTATATTCTCTTACTATTATTATTATTATTATTTTCCTCTGCTGTTTCATTAAACTGTCTTTATCTCAACCCACGGGTTTTACCTTTTTTCCGATTCTCTTCCCCCTCCCACTGAGCCCCCCAAGTGTGTGAGTGGCTGTGTAGTGTTCAGCTGCCTGCTGGGTTAAACCACAAAAACACATCAGAAAGTTTTTATTTTGATTTCTAACATATATCTGCTTTGTAACTTCAGAATCGTCCTCCTATTGTATTTCATTATTTGAGTAATAAAAAAAAAGAAAAAGAATGTGCAACTTGATGTCTTTATTGCAAACAAAGAAAAGAAGAGGCTGAATAGTCTGACAGTGTCTTTTTAAAGATTACACATAATGACAATGAGATTCCTGAAAATCATACGTTATTCATTCAGATTTACAACCACAGCAAAAAGCTTTAGATTAGTTAATGCTGCAATATATTTGAAAAATGACTAAGCCAATTAATCTCATTCATCTCTAAATGGAACAGTAGAGAGGAGAATTTTTGAAGAACTTCATTTAGTATTGCCAATGTTCTACCGACAATGATAATCAGTATAAAGGAATAAGTAAAGTGTATTAAAGTAGTAACATATTGCTGGTCCAAGTTCAGATTTGAAGAATACACAAATCAATACAGAATAAAATATGCTAGTGCCATTCTACTCCTTATGACCAAGTGACTGAACATCATAAACTTACATCCCTTGCTCATCTCAGCTGGCTGCATATAGAGACGAGGAAAGATCATCTTTAGTAATGGCAAAGGTACCATACTGGCAGAAAGGTACTTGAAAGAAATTGCAGAGCTGGATAAGGTAAATGGGAGACTCTAAATTCAAGGACTGTGAAAACAAAACATTACTTATGCACTGAGGCCCAATCAATAAATATGCGTATGAAGTCAAATACCTCACTGGCTCATATTAAGAGTTAGGCACTCAGATAACTTTTCAGGTTTATGTCTAATCAATATTAAAATGCAGCAGAAACACAACCTTTACATTAAAGCAGAGGCTGAATGAGAATCCAAATACTTTAAAAAAACCAATACAGAATCAACATTTTTTGTTGTTACAATTGCAGAATTTAGAATTTTTAGGCTAATCAGTTTAAGATGACCTAGCCTCTAATGTATTACAATGTTTCAAGTAAGGAGTAAACAATGAGTTTCATCCTTCTCAGTCATCTAGATACTCATGACCATATACAGCATCCTGCAATCTATTATATATTCACACATACCTGCACATACCATACCATGAATAAAAACCAGAATGAGTCTGAATTTTCTTCCTATTTCCCCGCAATTCTCAGTTTCTTAGTAACTGAGGAACTGAAGGAAGATCTAGCTTTGAACCTCTTTAAAGAAATCTTTCTCTTATTATTCATTCTGCAGCAATTAAAGAGGGCTTCCATGTTTTCTATATTTAAATCATAAAAATGCTGCCTTCACTCCCTCCCATCGGTTTTGCACACAAAATTTTATTCATGCACTGTTCACGGGCACAAGAATTTTTAAAATTACAAAGAAATGCTATTATCAGGCATGTAAGTCTCTCCCATGCAGAATGTCTCGTATCACAAGACATAAGAAGAAGAAAGCAATCTGTTCACTGCTGTGAGAAACAGTATCTTAATAAAAACAGATTTTCAAAGTTGGGTTTTCTTGCTTTTTTGTTGTTGTATGCAAATCCTTGCAGCATAACACACATTTGGACATTCATTTTCAAAAGTTTTCATCCCCTTGTTTCCTTGGCATCATTGCCAAATATACTTGAAGCAATTTCTTGACAGGAACTAAAGCATTTTATATCTGTAAAAGGTGGCAAATTCAACTTCATCTTGCATACCTTCTCTTTTGCAATTTTACCAAAATATAGCTATTATAAGCATATTATGAGGCTACCAACAAAACAGTGCATGGTTACGCAGTGCAAATGATTATGCAGATTGTTCTGTTTCTTAGGAACAACAGTGAATTCAGTAAACATACATCCCATCATTACTTCTGATTCACCAGAAGAAACTCAGAAGTAACAGACATAATGTGCTACTACTCCTCTACACTGGCTTTGAAGTTCTCTCGCCCTAGATTTTGGGTTTCACACCAACAGAATATAATTAAAATAAAAGCAGATGTCTCCCTTTGCTTTGAGACAACAACAAATATTAAAACAATTTGTTAGAATAGAAAATTTTTACTATAACATTTGGAGAAGAGGAAACTGCATCTTGCAGGAGAGCCCCACCAACCAACCGATTTTTCCTTAACTTATTTTACTTCCTGCCCAAGTTTCCATCTGCAGGTCACTAGAAGATCTACCAAGTAGTGAGTCACCTTTGAGGAACAAAAAGATGCATGCCCATCTGAAACAGGAGCCAATGGAAGACAACTGTTGATTTCCGTAGGCTCTGCATAACCCACCTATCCTCCTAACAGCTTAATGATTATAGCTGAAATCTACACCAAAAGTACACTGTTATTAAGCAACTCAGTATCTAACCTCTGCAGCCACATAGACTAGCTCCAGTGTTCAAACACCCCTCTCCTTCCATTCCCAATTCTTTATCAGTACAACCCCTGTTACCACAGATGACACCAGCACATCATAACAGTGATTTAAGTGCCAAACCACAAACCCAAGTGAGAGAAGGAGTGCACCTCACTCCATCTCACACATTCTCCATGCACACGGTGGCAGAGGCACACAGTTGTCAAGCTTCAGCCCTTAAGCAAAAACGGGATGTAGCACTGGGCTGTCTGAGCAGATCACACTGTCTTTCTAAAGAAAGGCCATTAGACTGGAGCTGGCCCACAGACTCCTTTTGGGAGGTACAAAGTTAAGCCCATCACTAACCATTTTAGAAGCCTTGAACTAACAAACAAGACCCATCATCTGTATTTCCCACTTTGGTACTGGAAATCAATTCAGCAATTAACCAGCACTTCATGTTTTTTAAAGATTACACACCATTGCTAGACGGTTTTCAAAGAGAGTGCAAAAATACAGAACATATAAACACTGACCTTGTTTCTTTTAACCCTTCTTTCTGAATGACTTCCAGTATTTGTTTTGCAGTCATTGGTGAGTTGGGGTACTTTTCCAATGCCTGAAAAGAAATAATAAATGTGTAAGTGACAAGACACAGCTGTCCTGTGAAATCTGAAAGGTTATACAATCATGCAGTTTTTATGCAGTCATTTGTGAAAGGCAGGGAACGGTAGTGTTGAGACTGAAGTCCTCTGTCTGTTGGAAGGCCAGATACAATCCACGAAACTGCAGCAAGAATAAGATTACTTGCTGCTTTTGTGCATCGTCTGCTACATCCACCTGGGAAAAATTCTTACCAGGTTCCAAATAAGAGTTGAAACATGCAACTAATTTTATGACACAGCAACAGAGCTCCTTTCAGGCAGGACGGAAAAAACCAAACCAAACCAAAAAAAAAAGAGACAGGTAGTCTTCTTTTTTGATTTTTATTACTTTAGAACTATTTGGGCCATTTGAAGTATTTGTTTTGCAGTCATTGGTGAGTTGGGGTACTTTTCCAATGCCTGAAAAGAAATAATAAATGTGTAAGTGACAAGACACAGCTGTCCTGTGAAATCTGAAAGGTTATACAATCATGCAGTTTTTATGCAGTCATTTGTGAAAGGCAGGGAACGGTAGTGTTGAGACTGAAGTCCTCTGTCTGTTGGAAGGCCAGATACAATCCACGAAACTGCAGCAAGAATAAGATTACTTGCTGCTTTTGTGCATCGTCTGCTACATCCACCTGGGAAAAATTCTTACCAGGTTCCAAATAAGAGTTGAAACATGCAACTAATTTTATGACACAGCAACAGAGCTCCTTTCAGGCAGGACGGAAAAAACCAAACCAAACCAAAAAAAAAGAGACAGGTAGTCTTCTTTTTTGATTTTTATTACTTTAGAACTATTTGAGGCCATTTGAATACTCTACACTTAGATTTTTGTCATGACCTCGGGAACAAAATTGGCTAAAACCTTCCATTTGTAGAGCAGGAACTACTGTGAGAATTGACACAGATAGGTTTCAATTTTAAAATGCTTTCTGTCTAAAAACTATGAAAAATGAAGTAGTCAGAACAGTCAGAGCACACGAGATGCTACATGACAGAGTGCAGTATATTTTTCCAGTTCAGCTCAGTTTTCCACTCCTTTGCCTTTTCCAATTGAGCCCAAAATAACCCACTCCTCTTTCCAGATACAACCACCTTGTACAGACATTTCTGGTTTTCCACTTCCTTTTTGTCCCCATCAGTTTTAAGCTGTTAAACAAACAGCCACTCTTTTGCTCATGTGAAGTGCCAGACTGACAGCCCTGGAAGATGAAACCTTTCAATCAGCAGTAAAAGGTGCAGCACAGGCCACAGCAATCAAGCTTCCCAGAGCATCTTGCCAACGTATCTCAGCCACAACTTGCATTTCTACCCTGGGTAGATAAGAAATCAGTTTGGTCTCCAAATTCATCTGATCCTGAGCTTCTCTCTAGTAGTTACCAAATTATGGTAATTGTGAAAGTAGCTACTACTAACTATGTGGATACCTGCCCACTAGGAACTAGAGACACCACCACATTGTATCGTACAGGTCATCAAACTGTGAAGGGTGCTAGCCAGGGCAAGCAGCTCACCTAAAGCCAAAGCCTCCCTACTCACTGCAACTTGACCAGCTCAGCCCTCTCCTGCCATTTTACAGTTCTGATTTACTGCCTGTTCTCCCCTTTCACAGCCAAAACACAGTTTACCAAATCCTTTGGTTCTTTTGTTATGGATGAGCTTAGTATCCTTTATCTTTCAGTTCCACAAAGGAAAATGCAGAAGTGAGGGTTGCACTAGAAAGGTCTGGGAGCTGAACTGAGCTTATCTCAAATACATCAATAGGCAAGATTCAAAAGGGACCTGTCAGAAAAGGAAAACCAAAAGGTGATTTGAAAGGAGAAAAAAAGAACAGGTAGGAAAGAGTACGGCAATGAGTAAGGATGGAAGGAACTACACAGGGCTGGGAAAAGCGCCATTGCACAGCAAGGAAAGAGAAATGATACGATGTATTAGTGACAGAACCACAATGACACATTGGAAAAATGGCAATGAGTATAAAGATTAAGACTAGGGTGAGAAAAGATTAATGGTGGGAAGAGACAAAAATGGAAACTTTAACCTTCGGAAAAAAGACAAGAAAAAGGACAAGGTAAAATGAGAATACACCAAAATGAAGAGAAGAGAACTGAACTGGGAACCTTCCAGAGGGCAAACTGGAAAGGACAGAAGAAGAAACTACACTGTACTGGACACGGCTATGAAGGAAACTGTGCACTTGAAAGTGGGGTTACTCACTGTGGAGGATTCCCCGTTTCTCTTCCTGAGTACAGGCCCCTCAGCACACCTGGGCAGCTCCTCCCTGCAATTGAGAAAATTTGGGTAGCCCTGTCCCCTTCTCTACGACATCCCATACTACTCTATAAAAAGTGCCAAGTATTACCACGTGAGTTTGACAATAATGGGAAGGAAACAATAAAGCTACGCAAACATCAGAAGTCACCCTGCTCTGGACAATGGGAGAAGGGAGAGCAGTTTGTGCTGAGGAAGCTGCACTGAACTGGTTGTGGAAACAATGGCCAGACATACGGATACGGAAGATCATCTTCACCAAACAACAATGAAACCAACAAGCAGGATGCATAACGCCACTACAGAAAGTTTAATCAGACCCACAAGGCAGATTTCAAATACCACAGTATGAAGTGAACACATTCAGGGTATAATGACAAGCTGAAATGCAGAATATGTTAGACAGGCTGAAAGCACTGGAGCAAACAATTGCCCATTGTGTGGACTTGTTTTATGCCAGACATGTAGCGTGGGCTGCAGTTCATGTACCCCATGAATTTAATTCTGTTCATCTAACCCTTTAAACCCTTTAAAGCCTGTTATTTAAAGAACTGATCATACCCTAACTGAAAAGCATTAATTCTCCAATTCAAATACTGCTTAAGTTGAAAACCCTGTTATTGTGTACCTGATTAAGTTTTCTTTATCAGAGCGAAGATTAATTTCACAGTAAGAAAATAAAAATAATTACTTGTGAAAACATTTTAATGATAATCTCATTTTCTTCCCCCCATTATGGAAAACAGCATCAGAGTATTATTTAAGAGTCTGTGAGCTAATGAATACACTGAACTGATAATTGCACAAGTGTCTCTTGCCTCTGTATCTCACCATTAACACTGCTAAAAGCCTTCAATCCCTTTTGCATTTCTAAGACTTTTAAAAATAATATTAGAAATTCAAACTGAATTAACTAATGGTGCCTTAAGGCAAATAAAATACTAAAATGCAAAGGCATAGTTAAGTCCTAGTCTTCTCGGTCAGAAAAAGGAATGCACATCAGGGGAGGAAGCCTTTATCTGTTTTAAAGATCTTTCTTCTTCCTCCCACTCCATCCACCAACACTCATATCGTATATGGGCAGTGACTAATAATGCTGAAATTAAACCATGCCAAAGTACTGTCATGAAGAGTATGCTTGTTTCGCTGTATTTTGTTAAGAAGGACAATGGCAGAAGAATGGTTTGCGCTGACTGCAACCTCTATCACAGAGGATCAAATATGCTCTATTTATTCCTGCCATTCAACCACAACCTTAAAAAGGGACAGCCGCTAAATAACTGGGACAAATAAGTTGATACCCATCAGGACAATCTGGAAGAGAACAGACGTAGTCATTGCACTAAACACATTCTTGGTGTTCATTCAAACCCTGGTTAATAGCTTAAAGAGAAGATGACTCAGATCCTACCAAGCACAGTGGAAATCAGACCTCCCAAAAAATGGTAGCAGCCCGACAAATTGTTGTTGTATCACCTACACATACCAACCCACAACTCCAGAGATACTAAATAATTACACAGATGCCACAAAACACATACATTCCCAGTTTCATTGGAAAAGTCACGTCAGTTATATGGGACAAGAAGAAATCCAAATTCCTTTGTCACCATGGCATCTATCATCTTCCGTGCATTGATAACTGCTCAAAAAAATCAGTTGCCATACTGGGAAAAAACCACTTTCCAGTGAACTGTTAACAAGGAAACTCTAGAGCAGAGTCAAAATTCTCAGCTTTGCATAAGAGAGAAATTCTCAATGCTCAGATCACCTACAAAATCAGAAAAGAACCTCTATATAATTGATGGAATGATTAATTTACTTTACATACACAGCTGCTTGTGACTACCTGAATCGCATCTGCTCCATCGTTTGCATTTCAGCCACTAGAGGGAACAGGAGCAGAGGGACAGCATGAAGAAAGTCCGCCTTCTTGCCACCCATAAACATTCCTGCAGTAAGTGGGGTGGGAAGCTTTGCCAGAGAAGCAGCCACTACTCCTACAGCTGTCAGTTACTACACTGATACTGTGCTGTGGTCCAAAAGCAGCAGGCAGATCAGGCCAGTGGGCTTGTTGGTGCCGACTGTGCGGCCAGAATAGAGTTAGCTGCAACAGCCAGAGCCTCTTCCATTTCTGGAAGCTGCCTGCAGGGATCTGAAGGTCAGGCAGCTGACAAAAATCAGCATCTTTTTATCATGAATGCTTGGTCAAACTACAGGCTGAGCCAGTACTCACAAACGGAAGCAATTCTCTTTAGAACATTATTTAAATAATTCAGGAGAAAAAAGAGGAACAGTACAGTTATTGCCAGTGCTCCCACTCAACAACTAAAATACAAGTCAGGCTGAACTGCACAATAGACAGTCTTTACTGCCCAAAGACAGCAGGGTGAATAAAAGAACAGAAAAATAACTTTCCTTCTCCTAAGCAGAAAATACATGGTATCTTCTAGCCACCCATCACTAAATTAATGAATTGAAAGATGGAGTCCCAAACAGGGTACAAGAACAGCGTCCTGGAAAAAATCCAGCATTGTCTTTTCCAGCTGCTTGTGTGAGGTTAACAGGAGGACTGACTTCTATTGTGGGAAATGCCCCACTCAAATCTTTTGTATTCATTTTTGATTAACAGCTTTAGTCATTGGGGAATTATCAGCAGCCTGGTAAAAGTTCAAAGTCCTTTGTGTGAAGAAAGATGGGTAAATGCTTAGGAGAAGAGGGTAGGGTAGGGTACAGAGTGGGGGAAGAAAAGAAGTGCATAGAGATGGATGAAGAGGAGAAAATAGAAATAAGATCAAGAGGAGGGAGGGTACCGGATACATGAAAAAGAGGAAAGAGGCATGAAAATAAGAGGGGAAGATGCACCATAACCTATTTTAACACAAGTTTCTAAACAGATATTCTTGGAGCTCTTGCTGACATTGATTAAAAGAAAGGTAAAGAATAGTTTCCAAGTGCTAAAATGTTAAAAGAAGCTGAAATGGGAGTAATAATTCTCTCGGCAGGACTTTTGTCTTTGAGCAGATGCAGTTACAATAAAGAAGTTATACAATCTGAGTAGAAAAAGGTGCATTTCATAAGACACGTCTCTCACGGTATGCTCCGTATTATGAATTTGTCTCTGTAATCCATGCATCACTACAGATAAGAAAGAAAAGTAAAATCAACATGCTTGCTAGTCCAGACTTTTTTTGAGGTTCAGAGGTAATGCTACTGACCTGTAGAGCTCAAATGGTTTAAAGTACACCCAAAAAACATTTTTCCACATCCCTCTTTCAGTCAAAAGCACTTCACAGTTCCTTCTGGGTGAACTACAGGGAACAACTGGGAGAGTGTTTCCTGCAAGAGAATTTCTACTATAGAATTGGTTTGCAAGTTGGTCCGAAACTGTCTAGTTTTGCTAACCTGCCAGGTAGGTATGGCATTATCATCTCCTAAAATACTGAATGAAAGGAAAGAGCAATAAAGAAGCTGAATGATTTGTTTGTTCATTTCATTGCTTTGACTGGCTGGATTGAGGCTTGTTCTGAGATGTCTGGACCTTTTTATTGGGTTTTTTTTGATGGTTTATAATGTCATTTTTAAACTGATAGAAAGGCAGCAGCAGTGCTTTGGAAATTCCAGAGAAACTGTATACTTGACTTTTTGAATTCAAAAGAAATTGGATTACAA
This sequence comes from Egretta garzetta, assembly GCF_000687185.1. Classification (NCBI taxonomy): domain Eukaryota; kingdom Metazoa; phylum Chordata; class Aves; order Pelecaniformes; family Ardeidae; genus Egretta; species Egretta garzetta. Next base: position 1,402,071 of record NW_009259730.1, on the reverse strand, counting down.
TTCAGTTAAAATTAAAGCATACAATTGTGTTATTCCTTTAAAAAGCCCAAGCTCTAGCAGCAACAACATCTTGTCATTGCTAGTGGCCTCATACATCACACCAGAAAACATAGGGTAAAGTTTTCAACCTTAAACAACTGACTTATAATAACTTATTGATCTGGTCTGACACACTGAAACAAAAAGAAACCTTCGTATTTCTCTCTTTACTAATGCAATCAGCCTGTCCAAGCAACCAACAGCTTTCACTTAAAGGCTCTATCAGCACAGATCCATAAACACCTTGGTGACTGTAACAGGATGAATGCACTGAGCACACAGAATCCTATCAGATTTCTGTAAGATCAGGATCGAAGATACATACCCTAGTGAGCAGGATGTCAAACTTGCTACCCTGGTATGGGTTCCATTAATAGCAGCAGGATTACTAGTGATGACTTCAGTTCAAGCGATGGAGCATCCAGATTCTCAGAATGACTGCTCAATTCTGACAGTGCAGTCCAGCCTCCAGACTTCTGCTTAGCCATGCAAGCCATACCTCCTCTGGCTTTCTGTCACAATACCCCATTGCCTATCACTCTGTCCAGCCTTTCGCACTCTCAAAGCGATATTCTCATCTTTTGAGGTGTTGCAATACGCCTAACTTCCATATCTCCCACCTTCCCGCATCCCTACCGAAATACCTTTCTTCCCTTGTCCTTACCACAGTACACTCCCACAGCACATTCCTGTGTTGTCTACCTCCTGAAACATTAGCACATCCATGCAGATACAGTTCATTGCCATGGGTTCCCCAACACCCACACACAGCTACACAAGTGCTGCCTAGGTGCTCAACACTGAACAGGTAGCTAGCAGCACACTGTGGTTCTTGGGTGCTGACAGGACAAATGGTATTGCAAACCTCCTGTGGCTTGTAGACCATATTCTCTGCTTATTTAGTTTAGAGTAGAAGTTTCAATTTCTGTATCAGTGCACCCAGCTGAAAAACATGGGTCAAAGCTGTTTACAACTATGAATCACTATTCCAGAGAAGGGGCCCAGAGTAAAGCCCAGCTCTGCCACCCAAAAAAATTACAGATTTGGTGATCACACAGGCCACGATCCTGAAATGCCTCTGATTCCAGCAGGGATAAAAATTCCCCTTTGGCACCAACCCCTGTACAAAATGAAGAGAGGCCATGCTTAGGTGACTGGAACTAATGGAGCGGAATGGATATGAGTGCCCTGTCAGCTGCTTTTATATTACAGATAAGAGAGGAAAGAACTAGCACCAGTGTGGATACTTCATCACTACTAAGGGAATAACAACAGCAACAACAAAAAAAAAAACCTAAGAAGCACCAAACCCAAACATATTTGCTTCCATATATGCTGTTTTCTCTATTGAAAGCTGATACAGATTTTTTTTTTCTGAGACACTGAAAGGTTTGCTGTATAACTTACGTTTCAGCATAGTAAAATAAAAAAAAATATGAAGAGTAAAGCTTCCCAGAAAAATCAACAGAGAGAATGAGTATGTGTTTGTTTTAAAAGCCTTCATCGCTTAATTTCCTCAGGCAAATGTAATGTGTAAGGGTTACTTTAATGTGAGAAATAAAATTCCTACTGGCTACACTCTGAATCTACCAAATTTAACAGGAGATGACAGTTATGCCGGTTTTCTTGCCATCGCTTTACTATCAGAGCTTATCTTGTTAGACAGTCTCCTAAAGATACAGACCTAAGATTTCCAGAAGGCAAAAAAGAAAACAAAAAAAGAGGGGGGGAAGGAACCCCCAAAACCCAAAGATGGATAGTAGAATACAAATAGAATATTTTAAACTATGCACTCTACCTAAATATTCTTACTTATTTGATTTTAAGTATTTCAATCAGTGTATAAGTCACATTGATCCTCTTAACCTCACAAGGGAAGTCCATAAACTTCACAACTCAATTGTTTGCTCTGTTCCTCACTCACAGGATGACACACAGCATCACTCCCTTGAAATTAATAAGCAAGCAGAGAAGCAGAACATTAGTAAGAATCTTTCTTAGTAATTTTATCCCAGAAAGACAGACCAGAATGTGACTAAAGCATGGAAAATCTGGAAAGAAATTCCCAAGAGGTGTACAGCAAGTGATAAAGCTGGAAAAATTAAAAGTCCCTTGCAATCATAGACACAACAAAAAGCCACTTTCAGTTCCTTGAGCCCACCTGATCAAGTACTGAAGGCAACACAGAAAAATGAAATCTCCAAAAAATGAAAAAATGATGAAAGCTTTAGGTTTGGTTTTGGGTTTGATTTGTTGGGTTTTGGTTTTTTTTGGGGGGGGTGGGGGGTCGAGGTTGCTTGCTTGCTTGTTTGTTTTAAATAGGGGAGTTATTCTTTCTTGTCAAAACAGACAATACAAAAGAATAGAGTCTGAAGAGTCCTTGGGTGTTATGCAGTTTATTCCTTCCAAAGCTTGCACAATTATTTCACATCAGTTTTCATTAGTCTGAATCATGACATCATTGTGTACAGAATAGAGTTCACTAGCACAATCCAGATCTACTGCCTAAATTGCTCTGAGAGCAGATATGGTAAGTCATGGTTTTGAACTAAAAAAATACAGCCTTCTCATAGAATGTGTAAAGAGAGAATTCTTTTGTTAGCTGTCAGTGGGATTTTGCTATCTCTGTTAAATATATAATGGTTAGTGTCATAACAAAGATCAGCCATCGTGTTATGGCATTTATCTTCATGAGTGAAGAGAGGAAGGGCTACTGTGATTTATTCCGTCTCTCCTCATGAGACGATTAATGTCATAAGAGATTAGTCTTCAGTACTGACTTGTACACAGAATAAAATACAAGGCTAGAGTGGGACGCTAGGCGGTTTTAATTGCCACAAGTTTGGAAGCCCACATTACTTACAGATGGCACAGTTGACAATTACTCATCTAAGATTTTCAAAAATAGGAGAACATTTTGCAGTTTGCTAACTCATACCCATTTTATCATTTATTTGTTCAGTCCTTCTTATCAGTCTTTCCACATAGTCCTTTCCCCCATCTCATCACCTAAGTCCACCCACACTTGTCCTGTTAAATATACCAGTTATTGCAGAACTGAAGTCCATACTGGTGGTTTATAGTGATATTTGGTAGCATCTGTTTAAAGGCTTGAAAAATACCCTATTTAACAACTACTACGAAGAAACATTTGTCACAACACAGGCAGATTAGAAAGAACATATAATGGCTTTGTATTTGTGTTTGTATTCAGACATATATATATATATAAACAAAAATCGGGACAGAAGGAGCAGATTTCAAGTTTTGAGAAAAATTACATGCTTGCTTCTTCCTGGGGACCTTGTAAAATAATCTGACCATCCTCAATTCAAGTTACTAATCTTTCAAAAGCCTATCACTTCAGAGAAATGCACATAAAATATTTTGTTTACATGCTCCCCACTCCTCCTTATGAAAGAAAATACTTCAGATAATACTGTGGTATTAAGCAAAAGTTCCGTTAAAGAGCGAAGAATTATTTTTCCCCCCAAAATGGAAAATGAATTGTCTATATTTTCTTAAATTCTCCTTTTCTGGATACTGCTAAATCACGTCAAGCTAGGTAAACTTTAATCCTTGATATAAAAGGGTTTTTTTCTGTTAAAAACACCAATTCTTTACCACTGGTTTATATTAAATAAATCACATTATTAAAAGTTCTCACCAGAAAGCATTGCCTTTATCTAGGCTTCTCAAGTATTGACTTAAACACTTTTATCAGCTGTTATTCACATCCACATACAATGTGAGCATCAGCTGAGACCAGTCCTGACAGTGAGACCAGTCAGGTAACAGGCCAACATTATGTCAGGGAAGAAGTATCACAAAAGCTAAGGACATTTCTTATTGATGGTAAGTGGGTAGGAGAGAAGAATCAATGAATCCTCATCAGTACAACTGCCTACCAGCTGGATGCTGATTTCCCTTAGAGATTTAAACCAATAGGAGCAGTCACTTGGCATAGGTAAACAAATTCAATAGGACCTCCAGCCTATAAAGAAGGTGAACTGTTGACTTCAAAACTGGAGCTTGTAAGGAGACAAAATGCTGATGGTTAAATGAACAGTTTGTAACCAGATCTCAAACCAAAATGCAGAACACCTTCCCCCACAGAGGCAAAACCTGAAAATATTCAGGACAATCTGCAATCGTTGTGGAGGCTCCAAACTCCTGACCCTGCTTGAAGGCATTATTCCAAGCTACAAGACTGGCTGACCCCTCCGAGTCAAGCTGGACAAGCACAGACCAGGTTACAGCGACAAATGGCCATCAGCCAAACACATCATGCAACTGCCAGCACCGAACTCCAGAATCATAACAAAATAATTGGTCAACAGAAAGGAATCACACAGGATTTTATAAAGGAATGTAAGTACAGAGACTTCTCATAAAGCTAGGCTTCTTGTTCAAGACAAGCTTCTATTTTTAAGGGTCCTTAGCATCACAGCAGATTTCCTATCCTAAAACCCTTCACTATACATTGAACAGATTCAGCTGTTACTCATCAGGACGGTAACTGTAACCCAAGAAAAGCAAACCAACAGAGAGTAAAACATGGTTGTTATAGAGTATATTCAGCCATGTGTTTTATTCTTTTTCTATGAACACCAACATACATATACATAAGGATCTGAGTTTTCCCAAAGTCACAACTCCTCAGCAAATGTAGCAGTAGAAATTGTCAGCTCCTAGGAAATGCTACTGGCAAATAAATTCAACGTCTATGAGGCTTAGGCACATCTTTTTAGATTTTATGTTTTAGAAGTTGATAATACATGTTTTAGCTATATCTCCCATTTCCCTCCAAAAATAGCTAGCAATAAATGAACAGAAAAATGAAACCTGTTTTATGGAAAAGTTACACTGCCTCAATTTGGGCTCCCAGTGTAACTACTGATCTCATACTGTACCTCTGAAACAATGAGAATTAGTAATGAGATTAGCCTTACAGTTCAAATCCAGGAATGCAATCTTCCTTTAACTGTGGCAGACCACCTCATCCAAAGACATAAAATTATACTTAGGAGATTTACATGCTGTGTCCTCTGAGGTTAGAATAAAAATAAACCAAGGTGTCCCGCATCACAAAAAAAAACCCCTACCACAGTCTCATATTCAAGTATCATGTCAGACAGACTTTTGAACATGGGAGATTCCAGGAGACAGAAATAACCTGGGCAAGATAATTTGAAACCAATTCTGAAAATGCCAGTAGGAGATCTTACTACCAAATGGATAAGAGAAGATTTCAGAAGACAAATTGGTCTTTCCAATTATTTCAAAGGGGTTAATTATAAGTTCAACAATACTCCTTTGGCTGAGATAGCCCATAATGGAACTTGTTCTGAAAATAAACACAATGCAATGTAATCAAAACATAGCATTTCATTTCCAAGACAAAGGCCCTGTCTTTTACAGGAGAGAAGACAGAATTTTTTTCATCTTGGTGTTTCACTGTGATCCTTAGTCTGATCCCAAAGTCTGAGAAGAATCCAAACTTTAAAGATGAAGGTTTTGGGACTTTTAACTGGTTTTCTAATTAAGTAAAATGGTAGCTAAAGAAATAAATAAACAAACAAAATGCAATTTTATCCTAGAATTCAGAAGGGTTGGGTGTGGTTTTTTTCTTAATTTCTTTCATTGAGGTTTTTTCCCTGCTTTCAGTATATTTGCTGTTCTGCTTCTCATGGGTACAAAAACACCTCCATCTCTTGTTCACCACTTCCCAATACAGCACTATAATTTTTCTTCCCAGGATTACATCAGTATCACCCAGGCACACACTCTTTTCACCACATGACATGCCAACAGACATAAACCCAGTTTTCATTCTCTTCTACTAATCCCAGAAAATGTATGCAAGTACCAAAAGTAATAAGGTTCATAACTATTATTATGTATGTATGTAGCACTTAAAACCTCATTTTTTTCAGAGCATTAATCCTCAGAATGCTTTCCCCAGATCCCTTCCCTCCCCCTCCACACCCATATTTTTCTATAAAATTAACTCTGAAATTTAACAACACTTTAACTAACACGTGAAACTTCCTGCCATAACAGCTCTAAGAATGCTGATAACAACAAACAGGTGCGGTGATTTTTAATTTTTTTTTTAAACCTCTCATTCTGTTTGCAGCTCTTTCAGAAGCGTTTCCCAACCACCATGCATATATACCAACCTCAGTTATCTAGGCAGCCACTTTTGTAGATCTGGCTCAGAATAAAGACAGCAGCATTATTATACTTTATTTAACATTACTTTAAATAGCTTGAAACATTCTCCAACAGCTCAGACACTAATATAATGAGTTAGTGCATGAAAATTACAGTATGAAACCAAGTCTATTCTCATTAAGGATAGTTAAAACTGACTACACAGATTTTTTTGTTGTTGTTTTTTAATTTAATGGAAGTGATTTTGAGAATATCAGTAAGATGAGAATGGTTTGATAATATATCAAATGGTCTATCTCCAAGCAAAGAAGGTAACCCTACAATTTAATGGAGACAGAAGTGTTCTCTTTTGCAACATAACTATTATTTCATTAGACATTAACCTACAAAAAATTCTAACAAGTCCTTGAAGTGAAAATCCCACTTAGGCCAAACTAATCTGACAGATTAAGATATCGTAATTTTTTTTTTGATTGGTTGGTTGTTTTTTCTAAACAGATTAGAAGACGGTAAGACAATGCTTTTCTGATTTAACGTCCAAAATCAATACAAAACATTCTTGATCAACTGCTTTGACTCTATTTCTCCAAAGTTTTTTCTAGTTTCCCATCTTCTATTTAAGTTTTCAATCCATAGTTCACAGACCAGTTGAAAGACTACCTTTTTGGAGTCCATGAAACACGGTAGCTCAAATGATTGCTCAGACACCAACTTTATCCTCAAGGCCTTTCACTCGGCCCGCTCCTCTTATTGCTTATCTCTTGCACTGCATCCTGCGCCCTTCAGTCAGTCAAGCATCTGCTTGTTCACTTCTCCCACATTTATGATCTCTTTCATTGGAAAACTCCCCAGACAGCCCTATATGAATTCTGCAGCCTCCTCCTCAAGAGCCACTGCTGCTGTGGGCCTGGAGGCTAAATTAACAACCCACAGTGGTCACAGTGAGCATCAAACATTTACTGTGAAGGGCTGATCGTAGCACAGGTACTAAGAAGTTCCTGTGGAGGTACTTAGTAAATACAACAATCATCAGCAGTGCATGTATACCGCATGCAGTAACTTGCATGGCCAGACTGATAAAAATCTCCAAATTTACCTTGTAAAGCCACAGCCCTCTAGTTCTTAAGTGCTTCTACAGCTTTAAAAAAGAGCATGTTTTAACATCACAACCACTTTGTGGGGTTCAGCGTCGTTGGAACACTGTATCACAAAGAGCAGGAAAGATCCTTCTTCATAAGATAACTGCAGTGTTCAAACCAGCTTAAAGCAGTAATTCCATTTTCTTTCAGTATCTGCTCTTTGGGGGCTGATTCCATGCTCTAGAAACCACAGTATTCACCAACAGACTTTTACTAAGGACAAGGAGCATCAGTCCAAGACAAAGACATGGGGTTGGTTATCACTGACAAGTTCCACTCAGATGGGTAGCACTCATTCCAAAAGCGATAGGGGAAATTGGCAGTGAGTCAGCTGATCCCTGAACAGTGACTGGAGGAACAGCATTTCCGCATGAAAAATTTTATTTGCAAGACAAAACAACCACACAACTGGACCAACCCAAGAGCTGGGAGCAGTGTCCATTTCTTGCTATTGCTAAGTGTCTAATCAAAGGATGCTGGGGCTCGTTATGGACAGACCGAATGTCCCAGGCACGTAGACTTCTGATTCTCCCAGTCAGTCTCACAGAGCTGTAACCCAATACTTGACATGAGATATTCATATAGATAAATAAGATTTGAGCTGCTAAGTCAGGAATTTGAGGGACCACATCAAAACATGCAATCCAGGAGCAGGACAAAAGGAAGACAAATAACCTGTTTGACAAGGATTGCCCATGTAGCAGAATTGGCTACACAGATTTTTCTTATTCTTGGCCAAAAAAAAAAAAAAAAAAAAAAAAAAAATCATTTCAAACAAAGATACCTCAGTACAAGAAGAGTCTGGGCAAATGCCTGGTAGTCCCTGCTGTCTTCAGAAAGGTACGCACTTGTGGAGCCATAGGTCATCTTGAAACCAGTAACAAAAAGGTATTAACATGTCTTCAATAGTAACTAATTTGAAAATGTCTTCAACAGCGACTTTCTGAGCTTATTCCACAGCTAGACACTGAGCCCCACTAAGTTATTCTACTTTTTTTCTTTATCAAACAGAAGATGAGTGCTTGCAAGATGTCTCAAAAACCTGCATTATGAATGAGATTATGAAATACATTAGAATGCATTTAGCAGTACTGCTCTAAGTATGAACCTGCTGCAGCACTGCTACATCAAACTGCTGAAAAAATCCAGAGACTACGTCCAAAAAAAGCCTCAAAAAAGCAGAGAACATCAATGAGCACCATTAAATGGATACAGAATTCTCAATCTGTACAAGGAAATTGATGTTTTCTGTCTAGTCACTGTCAGAAAAAAGGTTACAATGCATTTGAATACTAAATCATGCCCATCAGACAACTTTTCATAATCATTTTATTCTCCTAGTTCTCCCATTTTTTAAGTAGGATGTGAAATTCCACAAAAAGACCAGATTCTGGCAAAGGCCAGAGAAGTCCTAGCTCATAGAGATAATGAAAGTTACCAAGTGATTTTACTTTCACAAAAACTAAAACTAATTTGGGGCGTGTGACTTATTTTCAAGTCTAAACAGACAAGGTGACCTTGAGGCCCTTTCCAACTTCATCTTCTATGACTATCAGTTCTATGATTATCGAAGTAATGCTCTAAGTAAGATGCTTTTTCCACTCTAAACACTGAATTCCAAAGAGGTTCTTGTTGGTCTTACCTGTCTAAAATTTATAAATGATGGAAATGCCAAATGAGATGAAAGAAGCTGGTGTGATCAGAGAGCATCATAATTTTGAGATAGCTGCCAGGATCTTGGTCCAGAAGAATGACAGCAGGCTATGGCCAGTAAGGGTCTATTTTCTCCCATTACCCTTGCTAGGAAATATTGGCAGACATGTGTAGTGACATGAAATGCCAATAGATATCTCAGCAGCTGGTGAATAACTGGGAATTTTGAGGCATAAAAAGAATTAACTTTTATCCAAAAATAGACATCAATAGATGTATTGAAACATCTGGATGTGGAATTTTTTCAGTTAAAACTAATGGAACTGAAAGAAAAATAATTGAAACAGAAAAAGTTACGGCTTATGAAGGATGAAGTTACGTACTTTGGCAATACAATGACAGTGGTAGAGCCTCATCTTATATAAAGAAGGTTCAAGTTGTAAAAGCAAGAGCAAACCACATGGGACATGAAGATTGACTGTGGTTTACTACGCTCTGCAGACATTTCACAAGGCATCTCAGCAACTACAGTGAACCACTACACATAGATAGGCAGGTTCCCCAGGCTGCTAAGAGTCAGCTGAAACAGAGTAAAACTTCGACCTTCAGATGGTTGATGTATAATTTGGTTAAGGCTCTTTCCCCTCTCTATATATCAAGTTATACAGGAAGCTAACCAGGATAAAGCAATATAAACCCAGACTAGAGTGACCGTTTCACTAAATTCCCAATCCTGTCTATACCTAACCAAGATCACAACAAGAAAGAGAGAAAATAGCTTCGACATTAAGTTCTCCAAAACAAGTCATCTACTAGCTCCAGATGCTTGTCTGTCAAGGAACACTTCTGAAACTGTAGATGTTTAGAAAATGTTGTTTCTTTAAGTCAGACTATGCTCCATAGGATGCAACTGTCACCCACAGGGTAACGGTCTCTAGAGTTGAGCCTCTACAAGCAGTGAGGAGATTCTCATCATCACAGGCTCGATTAGATCAGTCTATGTATATAGGAGGACAAGTTTTAAAACAGAGTATGTAATGTGTGCCTTCTAAATAAATTACTTTCTGATGCTCCAGAATCATGAACAATAATCTAGGACATGACCTAGAATATCTTCTACAGAGAAATATAGCCCAATCCTCTTAAAGAGTCTGTGAATATCCCTAGTGATTCCAGAGCAACTGACTGAACTGTGGTTGCCGATCCTGGCAAATGTTGTCAGACAGAAACTAAACTCAGTGCTACACTACAGAACAAGTCTCATCAGATACCCAAGATACAGGATGCCACATCAGACTCAGAACCTGCAATGTAACAACTGGATCCCATGTTAAAAACCTCATCTGAAAGGTCCTCCACTACTGAGGAAAACTACATGCCAGAGTCCACACAGACTTTGTACTGCTGAGCTCAAGCCATTAAAGAAAGGTGAACTCTTAACACTCAAAGGATGAAAACATGAGAACCACCCCACCCCCACCCCAGTTTCCTGTTCCAACATCAGAAACACCAGAGCTTGCTTAGACCAAAGTGGATGGTGTTGCTCTAGATCCCTCCAACACTAAGTGTAGTCCCCAACCCGAATCAGTGCACTGACACCAAAAAGACTAGGAAGAAGGCATGCACTGCCAGATGGCTTATTAACTATCTCCTGATACTCATTATGGCTATGCTAAAGTACTACAGTCATAAGTGAATATATTTAGGTAGTGGTCTGCTTAAGGTATAATACTCAGAAAGGTGTAAGTCATTCCTTCAAACCAAGATTAGCTGCAGGTAAGAAGGCACCTTTCTACCCTTTTTACATTCTCAGCAGGTACATCTCATCCCAAGAAAGTAACTCCAGCAATAGGAAACTATCTAGCAGGACTTTGCAAAGACAGAGCAGCCTCAGGCGGCCAGTACATCAACGATTTGGATTTCTTTGGGGGAGGATGACTGTCATTCAAAGTTGATAAGAGATTAAACGGGCCACCTCTGGCCAATCTGTCATCCTCGAGCAGCATGGGGATTTGCCACCTGAACTAACAGGATGAGCAAATGGGCTGAACCAGGCGTGTTGCTTGGAGCTGGCTCTATTCCAGGTTGTTGTTCTGCCTTTGCATTGGAGGCTGACTATTCCAGAGTAAAGGCTAAGATATTTGATTCCTTCAGTCTGTAAGTTCCTCAGAAGGAGGATTTGGTCAGTTTCAGCTGGAACCCATGGAAACATGATGAAATGATTTCCACTAATCACATCTTCTCCCAGGTCTTGATAGCAGAAAAGGAGGCCACTATTTAGTTATTGCTATTTACAGGGAATACCAAGATTATCATCATCATACCCAGGAAACAGGAAAACATTTTGAAGCTTACAACATTTAAAAATTAAAATTAGAAATTAAAACCCTATTACTCCAAAGGCAAGAGGTCAAGTTTAGCAAATCACTCTCCAAGTGACTGTAATCTGCTGGTCACAGTATAAAGAACAAAGAAAGGCTCCAGCAGGAAGTACAGTGAGTTTGGCTTTTCGCCTTGAGGACACCATACTACCTGGTCCGGACTAGGATGCTGCAATGACATGGTTTGATCCAGGGAATTGGTGAACTGGGCTAGGAAATCCAAAGTAATCTAGCGGTGAAGGGTGGGTAGGGCCCTGGGTGTGATTAGCAGAAACTATTTCACTGTGATTCCACTGGTTCCACATGCAACTGACCAAATCCTGTTTGTGAGAAACTTGTCAACTGCTGGAAGAAGAAAAGAACAGATCAGTTATTCCAACAGAAACATGCAGTATGACAGGAAAACATTGGTTCTTCTACAGAGGAAGGTAACCGAGGAGCCACTGGAAGCATTCACTGTAACAGTGAGCATTAAATCATACCTTAAGGCACCGAGAGCACCTTCACATTGTTGAGGTATGCTCGTGTTTAAGTCCCTGTCAGGGTTTTCTCCTATGTTACCCTGCTTTGATAGAAGTAATGTGACATTACTGAGAATAGGCCCCACTCCTGGGTTGGGTTCCTACCTTCCTAAAGGTCTGTGACGCCAAGGGTTAAAGGGCTGTCTCAAGATAAGAGTTAGAATCTCATTCCTCTCAATCTGCCCCAGAAGAATGCAAAAGGTAAACTGAAATAGATCAAATTTGTATTTTATTTGTAGGTCACCTTTTAAAATAAAAAAAAAATTAAAACCACATTAATTTCTGTATTATTTCATAACAACAAAATAAAATACTGACACTTAAAACACAACCACAGAAGGTAAAAAGAAAAATAAGTGCAGGTTCAACCTTGTCTAACAAATGCAAAAATTACTTTGAATAAAACAAATTGAAGGAAACCCTAGAGCAAACCAAAATAAAATACAGCTCTTCAAAGCCGCATTGATTGTGGATCAAAGGGAAAGGCCATCAAAACTTCCCAAGCCACTATGTTTCTGCATGTCTGAAAAAGAATTAACTCAGAACAAATATGGAAATAATAGTAGGTCTCTGTTAAGCCAACAACAAAGAAATCCTTAATACCATAAAACAAAGTTATGTCAAATCTCCCATTTTTAAAGATACACGAATCTCCTCTCACACAATGCTTTAAACTGTTATTTATAGTAACAAAAGCAGACTTAAGATAAAAGTCAAAGGGATTATCATCAATGGTCTAGCTATACAGAAGTTACTCTTCTGCTTTTTTGTTTCATTTGTGGCCTTCAAATATGAAGATGTAATGCAAAAATACTTCTATACCACTATACAATCTGTTTCAACTACACTATCTTAGCAGACCAGATGAAGCAACAATCAGCTTTTGGACAGCCAGCCACATTAAACAATAACGTGCAAGCTAACAATTCCAATGGGCTTTTGTTGTTTTTCATGTTTTTTTCCAGTATCAGTTTCCTTAATTAATTACTATAATTTTCTTAAAAGTTTACAGGATCAAGAGAACAACTCTTAGTTAAGAGCCGGATCCTGTCAAGAGACTAGTGGAAGAAACACAAGAGTTAAGGTATGAATGTTACTCACCCAATACGCACACATCACCTGAACCATGAGGACTCTCTATAGCACCGTAAAGAACATAGTCTTCAGTAACACGAGAAAACCTTTCTTTCAGAACGAAATTTGGAGAAGAAAGAGCAAAAATACTGGAGAGGAGATCCAACACATGAATAACCCAACAGGCACTATGTTCTCATTCTTGGGATTTTCTTCTGCTTTATTATCAGCTAGTGGTAGAGACTTAACTGAACTGCATTTCAAAACACCACTTACAGGGAAGAGAAGAGGGCAATAATAAGGGCAAGCTATAAATAAAAAATCCTTTTAAAATGTTACCATAAACTATGACCCTTCATAAGCAGAAGTTCTGTACTTCATACATACGCTGAGTTCTGCATTCCCAAAGTGAGCCGCCTCCGCTCATTTTATTCAGGCCTCTTTCACCTTTCTGTATCACAAATAACAAAGGATCATGTCTAGCAGTCAAATGATAGAAGTTGTATGCCTGCTACCTACTTAAAACTGTTATCAGTTCTTCTGTGGCAGAAAATCCTTGGACACATTTTATTCTCAGTATTTTTAATGTCAATATTTTTTATGCAGCATCTTATGTCCTGAAATTATTAGAGGCAGCATTCACTATTTCAGGACTTTCAGCAACTGCTTCAGAGTCCTTGTGAGTTTAAGAACAGCTGAAACTAAAGGGATACAAGTTTTTTCAACTGAAAGGAATCATTACAAATCGCTTAAACTACTCAAGTGTTTAACCCTTCCACTCAATTTTTACAAGTTCCACGTATGACCAGAAAACAACAATACGGTTTCATCAAATGAGGATCAACTGAAAGACAGAGGAAAGACAGGATGTTTCTCCCCCTTCCTTTAAAGGTTTTCTTTTGTTCTCATTCTTTTAAGTGTCCTTAGTCTATCAGACACAAAAAGCAGAAAACTGGTAGGGAGATAATGCCCAGGTCGTACATAAGGGGTTGCTGCAGTCTGCTGCAAAGTACAAAGTGAGTTGACGTATCGGGTCTACATCAAAGATATGCCCTTTGGCAGGCTGTAAAGACAGGTTGCAATTTTGTCCATAAAAATGCGTGTTCTACAAAATGGGTTCTGTAACATGAACTGTTAGTGGTATGCCACCATTCCACTGATCCTGCACATGCGTTCATTTCTCAGGAAT
>NW_009259730.1:1384723-1387881 GCF_000687185.1 Egretta garzetta | reverse complement strand
TATGCCTTGCCCTAAGATAAGCAGACTTGCATGAGGGAAAAAGCAGTGTGTTGCAGACAGAAAGAGTCAACTCTCTGCAGGAGGCTTCTTCCACAAAATGCAAGCTCCACTACAGGACATGCCAGTGGCTCCTGTTTTACTGCCTGTATCACATATATGGTATTTACAGCAAGAGCTGAATATAGTGGGAGTCCTTTCCTGCTTATGTTTTAAAAATTAAGGGAACAGCTTAAAAAAACCACTGCATTGCAGGAACTTAAGTTTTCAAAGACCCTTTAATCAAATACCAAAAAACAGTAAATGCAACACCGACTGTCAGTTTGGAGCCTCACCACTTAGACTTACACATTACGATGTATTTTAAGACTGTCATGTAATGTATTTTTCTAAAGTACTTCTGCTTCTTTCATTGTGAATGTGGGAAATGGAGAGCTGTGTAATGATTTCAGGCTCGAGTCCAGTTTTTGTACTCCTTTTTATCCATAACTATTACATGGTGCATTATGAGTTTCAATATAGATTTTATATAGAGACATGACCATATCCATTTCTCTCATAATTACTGTGAGAGAAATAGTAATAGAGAGTGAATGAGGCAAAAGTGTAGCCACAGAAGGAAGATGATTTTATGACTATGAAGCAGAACTACTACCGAGATGCTGTCGGTACCATAACTGCCTCTCCCACAGATTTCCTGCACAGCTTTGAGTAAGGTACTTAATCTTTACATGCCTCAAACTCTGCATGGGTAAAGCAGAGGTCAAAATACTTAACTTCATAGGCATGTGTTATAAGTATAGAAACATTTGCGTTTGGGAAGCTACTGGGTGTCGCTAATAATAGCTATGTATATACAACTGAAACATGGAAGAAAAGTATATTTTAGCACTGAGTTTGAAAGGGGTACAGAAAATTAAGTATGGCACCTCACATCAAACAAAGAAATAAAACGAAAAATCAGCAGCTCCGGTGAGTGAACTTAAAAGTACTTGGGAAACTAGCATGCAAGTATGATATTTAAAGTCTAGATTGTAATCTACGGATGTGCACAACAGAGTGAAAGAGCAATGACAGCAATGTCATTTCATACTGTTTAGCACCTGACTTTGAAAGCCCAATATTGTTGTAATGTAAGGGCTTTTGTAGGAAATTTAACTTGTAAATATCCACACATTTCCTGTATGTATCAATTCAACCTCTTGTTCCTAAAAATAATTCAGCAGCATACAATTTTACAACATATTGATCTAGGTAACTCATGAGTCGTTTTCTGCGAGTAGGTATCAATCACTTCATTGTTTACTTGTCGTTGAAAAGAAATTGATTTAATCAAACCTTGCAGTAATACATTATTGATGTATCCCAAGAAAACGAAGTCATAATGAACCATCAGGGTCCTAACATAAAACACTGTAAGGAGTGGCAATTTTGGCTTCAATCTGTCATTGTAATTTGCAAACATGGGTCACTATACAAGCAAAGCCCGGCGCAAGACTGTAGTTGGTCTCAGGAGCGCTATGTACCACTCGCGTAATGGACTTGGGACAAGTTCTCCATAACCTGGCAACCCCAGGAGGCTAGACGAAACCACACTGTGGACCTTGGGCATCTCCACCACTTCTGTGCAGCAGGGTATCACTTTTACTCGATTTCAGCAAATCGTGACCCGTCTGGGGGGGAGCGTGAGGTGATATAACATCAGGAAAATAAGAAAGAGTCTTAGCCCTTCTCCTCAGCACTGGCTCAGCCTTTGTTCTCCAGAGGCTTTAAACTTTTCCATATATTGCACCACATGGGAATAGCAATTTTGCTCAATACACAATAAAATCCCTTCGTGCACATTTGTCAAACAAAACACAGCTTATGGTGGCAACCGCAGCGGCAACTTAACAGAGCAAAGTCAGAATAGCATTTGATGTATTTACTATAGACTTTTGAATACGTGTTGCCAGTTTAAAGCACTGAGAAACGAGTACTGTAGCAACAGCCGCTGCCAAAATTATTTTGGCAAAGGGGAGTGTTTTACCGCAGTTAAACTTTTGTTACAATCGTGAGAAATAAGAGAGGACAGTAGTGACACTGTATCAGAACACCTTCGCTAAAGCCGCATTATTACAAACGTTGTAGGATGTACAATGAGCCGTATCAGAATTTAGCACTGGCCAAGCATATGAGAATACCTCGGTACAGCTTACAGAGACATCTATAGGTAGCGTCTGTCTAACACCTTGTAATTATTTACGTAGGAGAGAGAGGCTGAACTTCCTCTGTAGGAATTCATACAAGATGAAAACATTTTTACAAGAAATGTGCTTGACAACTAAACAAATCATAGTAGTAAGAGATCAATACCCATTACCAAGAACAGATGCAATATTAGCACAGACACGTTACTTTAAGCAATTAAGTCTGTATCAGAAATGGATAAATGATAAAGTTGGTGTAGATATAAAAAAAAAAAAAGCAATAAAACTGGCAGCCTGTCTTTCTAGCTTTGTCATCTTTCTACGCGCCCAACTGAAGCTGAACCAGACCCAACTTTGCAGAAGACACACAAACGCGTACAACCACACATGCTGTATCGTGCACAACTGTCTGTTGTAAAATTCCTAGAATGGAGAGAACCCGTACACACTCCCGAAACTGAAAAACAACATAAACAGCGTGCGCTATTACACTTAGCAAACAGTAATACGGAATCATGAAAACAGATACAGTAGGGTAAGGGAGACAGTTTCTTAATGAAGCGGGAAAGGAGTAGGTCTCCAGAGCCGCAGAGCCTTTCCAGAAGTGGGTTTGATTGCCCTGGATATTTCCCTGATCAGCGGGGGGAAGTCGAGAGGGTGAAGGGAAATCCCAGGACAGACTTGTAGTCTCCAACGTCCTCGCCCCTCGCCCCAGTCCTCCCGTCCGCGCTAAAGGGATGAAAAGGCAATTCCCAGACATTTCACTTTTCTCTAGAACTAAAAGGAGGGATTTTTTTCTTGGGGGTATCTGATGCATGAACTTGCAGCGGTAGAAACAATCCCTGGGTATTTACACACACGCATGCAAAAGAAGAAAAGAATAGGCATTTCCTCACACATACACCGAAGGAGGGATGTAGCTATTCCTCCTCTCCGGGCGGGGACGGGAGGAGAGCAGAGAGGGGCCGCCTG